>NC_090818.1:130264490-130611990 GCF_000390325.3 Nicotiana tomentosiformis
GTAGCCTCCAATTGGAAGAAATGTTTGTCCATTTGTGAAACAGCTAAGCCAAAGCTGAATATCATCCGTGCCACCTGGAAACTCCCTCAGCCTGGTATGTTTAAACTTAATACTAATGGATGCTCTAATGGTAATCCATGTAAAAGTGGTGGTGGAGGTGTTGTTAGGGTACACCAAGGAGAGGTGATAGCTGCATTTGCAACTCCTTTTGGTATCCAGACTAATAATGCTGCAGAATCACTAGCTTTATGTATTGGTCTTAAATGGTGCAAGGATCAAAGAATTAACAAGATCTGTGTCGAATTAGATTCCTCGTTGGTAGTCAACTGGGTTAATGGAAAGATAAAACCTCCTTGGAATTTAAGACACAACATAGAGGAAATTCAAAAAATCATGATAACCTTTGAGGCGTTCCACGTCACACATTGCTATAGAGAGGCTAATAGGGTCGCGGATGCACTGGCTAAAGAAGGATCAGAAAGAACCAGTACTAAATGGTATTTCTCTGCTCATGAACTTCCAAGTCAAGCTAGAGGTCTATGCTTTATGGATAAGGATAAATTAGCAAGCTTCAGAATAAGAGCCTCCAAGACTACTTTTGTATATGATGCTAATGACTAAGTTAACTATGCTATTGATTTTTGTCCTAGATGTAGCTTTAACATGCATTATGGAAAGAACGTTTTGGCTGTTTAATGTATACTATCCACCTTGTTTTACATTTCATAACATCGATGTTTTACAAGCTTACTGTAAAGAGTTGGGCATGTCCAATTCTTATCCATATTCTGAGGAGGTTAGGTTTTATGCCCCCTCCTTCATGTCTTCAGCTTTTGGTTATTAATCTACATAGTAGGGGTCGATGCCAAACCTCCCATCATTCCAAGACGGCTTATATAAAATTAAAAAAAACAAAAAAAAAATTGGCAATTGGAGTTTGAGTAATAATTGCAATCCTTTTCATTTTCAATGAGAAACTATCCATATCTGAAGGTATATGGACCGAATGAATTTATAAAGGATAACGTGGATATAACATCACCGAATGCTTCCTAACTACCAACAAATGAAATCAAATAGAAAAACGACAAAGACTTGATGTTGTTATATTCATACATGGTTCTACAAACCTTATTTGCCACAATATCTATCATCTTCAGAATTACTCCAGCACACCCCTTTTATTGGGGCTCAACTATTTAGTCTAAAGTCTAAAATGCAACAAAGCAGAAGTGTCATCCAGCCCTTTGTTAGTGTAATAAGTAGTGTACTCCTTAATTGTGGTTTCCTTGTACTTTAGAGGATTATGTTCTGATATCAACTCCTGGATAGGTCCATATAACCTTTCTGTTGGAAGAAAACTTGTCGTGAAAAAGCAAGCCACTGATATCCTTGAACCAACCTTATTTGCCAGTACTCTATGTTCAACACTTTTGAACTTGTCATTTGATATAAGCTGAAAATGACACAGCCAAAAATCAAGGATCAACTTTCTGTTTTTGTTTATAATCATCTAAAACTTATGTTACATGCTGATAAGACAAGTATGTATTTCTAACAGCTACGCTAAAATTGTAGCAAACTCTTAGTGTATTCTGATGCTTCAAGTGCTCGTATGGTGTTATATCCATTCAACAAGTACGTCAAGGCCAGAGGCAGACCTATGCTATACAGAGAGGGAGCGGATTTTGGTTTAATCCAAAAGTGCACCTGCGACCTTCAAATCCTGAGTCTGCCTCTGGTCGAGGCAAATGAATTATTAGAAGAAATGTAACACTTGCCTGAAGAAGATCTCCAATATTGACCACGAGAGCTCCGGGAGTAGGGGGAACATCTACCCAATGGTTTTGATGTAGAACTTGGAGGCCGCCTATATTGTCTTGGAGAAGCAAGGTGAGGAAGTTACTGTTAGCAAATAGTAATGACTTTTAACACATTTAAAATTTGAGAAAAATCTTGTCTATATTGATCAAATAATACCTGCAGATAGAGGAAAATTCTTCAGGATTGGGAGGTATAGGAGCTACTGTGGCATAAAAAGTGTCCCTCCAGTTGGTTACTGGTGATCTAAACAGATCAAAATTACTATGAAATATAAACCGTTTTGTGAAGTCTCGCGAATACCATTTCTTCTTCACCTCAGTATCTTGTTCAAAGAACCTGATAACCCCATCTTTCATTTCCTCCATAACATGACTAAGAATCCTGTAATATGGCCAAATTTTCATGACATTTGTCATGACATAATATTCATTATAATAAATCTGTGAATCATGACATTTGCCATGACATAATATCCATTATTAGGCCAAAGATTTCTTGCTATAAATAAAGTAGTTTCTCCTCATTTGAAAACACATCAATTCAAGAGCTTTTCACTCTTGTCTTTCTTTCTCCTCCTTTATTTCATTATAGAGACAATCCTGCTAACATGTTCACAAAACCTCTTCCAGTGTCCAAGTTCAAGCTTTGTCTGAACTTGATTGGCATTTATGAAGAATGATTTTGCCCATTGGAATTTTGCGGAGAAGGTGGAGCAAATTTACTATATATAAGTCGAAATTAGGCCAGGGTGGAGATTTGTAATATGACTAAATTTTCATGACATAATATCCATTATAACAAATTTGTGGTTCATGACATTTGCCATGACATAATATCCATTATAACAAATTTGTGGATTATGACATTTGCCATGACATAATATCCATTATTAGACCAAGCATTTCTTGCTATAAATAGAGGAGTTTCTCATCATTTGAAAACACATCAATTCAAGAGCTTTTCACTTTTGTCTTTCTTTCTCCTCCGTTATTTTTTTATACACTATTTCTCTTTCTTTGGAGTGATCTTGTAAGGTTATTCTCTTGGGGTATTTGGGATTAATTAGAGTATTTACTCTAATTTTGTACTCTCTTTTGTACTCTTGTTGGTATAGTGAAATTGCTCCTCTCCGCTTGTGAACGTAGGTCACCTTGACCGAACCACGTTAAATTTGTGTCTTCTTTATATTCTTTAATTGCCGTTATTATCAACTTCCATTGTCTTTGTTATTGTCATTATACTGTTGTTTGGCTAAATTCCACACTATCCGGGTTCCCGATCCTAACAAATCCCATGATTAATCACTTGAAAGAAACCCCAAGTGTCCGATACATGAACAACTTGCTGGACTATCTTCTTTCGCGTGATCTTATCTTCTTTGATGCAATCAAGATCGATAATTGGAAAAGTAAGTTCCTTTTTGCTGGGAATTTCTACCTCTTCACTCTGTGGTTGAACAAAAATGTTTGGTAATATGGTAATACCTGCATCCACTAGTCCCTTAACACCGGCTTTCGTCTCATCAAAGGCTTGTAGTTCAGCTTTTCTGTCATACTTTGGCTCACTTGCAAACTGAATTTCATCTGTGTACTTCATCTCCATTTTTCTTATTCCTTTGTAACAATCAGTACTTGTTATTAAACTCTAGCTTTTTTCTAAATGTGAGATTTAAAGTTAAATTTGCCAAAAGGTATTGAATAACTTGTAGAAAAAGTTAAACATATATGACATGTAATTAACAAATATTGTGGCTAAGAATTGAAATGTTTGTCAGAGTCAACATATTTCAGCTTCAAAAACAAACGTGTCAATGTCATGATCACAATTTCATTATCATCTTCAGCATCATCGGATAACAAATGCAACCACTTCAAAGTTGTGGTCCACAAAGCAATGAAGAAAGAGGAAACACATCATCAGTATTACTACCAACAACAACAACAACAAACTCAGTGAGTTCCCACAAGTGGGGTATAGGGAAGGTAGTATGTACGCACATTTTACACTTACACTAGAGGGCTGAGAAGTTGTTTCGTATAGACTCCCGGCTAAAGACAAGATGAAAAGAATTAGTGACAATAGGTGGTAACAACAACATGGTTTCAAAAAAACTAAAACTAATGAATGCAATCAAACAATAAATAGTACCATGTATATCTTTGAAATATTGGAAATTGATCCGTCTTGGTTTTGATTTAATTTTTCCTCATTAAGCACATTATTATAATCTGTCTTTGATTCGTATTCTGGAACAAATAAGATTTTTTTTCTATTGAGAAATGATTTTAATTCAGTACAACAAGAAAGATACCTGTCTGATTATTCATTTGAGAAGGCATAATGTCTATTTTGCAGTTACATAATTAAAAAGCATTTGAAAAAGTTTCCTGGAAATCTCTTCTCCTTTAATTTACTTGACATAAACTACATCTTGTGTGAGCTTGCTCACATTGCCGGTCTTAAGCTCGGATAAAGGAGTTTTGCGATAAGTTGATAGAGGCGGATTCAGGATTTGATGGCTACGGGTATCAAAATTTTAATGTAAAACGACCACTAGTGAAAAAGATTGAATTAGGGTGTACATTCAGTCGATTCAATCCGTTTTGGATTACTTCGGTTCGATGCGATCCATTTTGAATTTATTCAATCCAATTTAAAATATGTTTTATGCATAAACGAATATGTGATACACCCCTTCCATCTACATGTAGCTGATTAATATTATATTATATCTTTGATGCATCACTAAAAAAAATTGTAATTAATAAAATAACATTATATGAATTAAAAAAAATGATTAGATTACATTCATCCAAATAAAACACTAACATCCAGAAAAAGACAAAGGAAGCAAATATACAATATAAATAAATAATCTCGGGTGTTGTGCATGAAATTTCAACACTTCAACCATGGCACCTTCGGTCATCTTGTGACTTGTGGTGTCACTTGTTCCTGATGCAGGCGTTTTTGTGGAAAAATACTAGTATGTATATAAAACTTTATCTGAGCGACCGGATGGCGTGACACCCCAATTCCATACATAGATCCGCCTCTGAGTTGACAGTCAGCGTAAAACTAGTCAATTTATGATGATGAATCACATTAGAGAATATGCTTAAATGGAGCGACATAGCCAGTGAGGATTCATATAGCTGACACAGACTTGCTTTGCAATATTGCAGCATAGTTATTATTATTGTTGTTCACGTCGTTGTAACACCTAGGATTTCCTTGAGCCACAATTAGGTCAGATCATTTTGAACGGTAGTAGGTTCACTGCTTCCTCAACCATCACTTAACTTTAGAAGATTATCTTCTTATAAGTACTTTGTATTTACTCCATCGAGCGTTGATGATGGCTAATTACATTATGTTCCGCTCTTCTAAATTTTCAATTTGAGATTAGCTGAATATTACAAAGGAAAAGGTAAATCATGTTATTTCTGCACTTGGTGCCATTGCAAAAATATGCAAAAAAGAGTGAAATATTACTGCTAAAAAACGAAGGTCAACTACTGGTTATGTGTTTACTTTTGCAAAGGCACCAGTTAGTTGGAAGTCTACTTTGCAGTCAACAGTTGCTTTGTCTACAACAGAGGCAGAGTACATGGCTATTACGGAGGCTGTGAAGGAGGCAATTTGGCTTCAGGGGTTGCTAAAGGAGCTTGGTATTGAACAAAAAAATATTACAATTTTTTGTGATAGTCAAAGTGCTATTCAATTAGCGAAGAACCAAGTTTATCATGCAAGGACGAAGCACATTGATGTTCGGTATCATTTCGTACGAGAAATCATAGAAGAAGGTGGAGTCACGGTGAAGAAAATTCATACTACGGAGAACCCTGCTGATATGCTGACAAAAGTGGTGACTGCGGTCAAGTTTCAACATTGTTTGGATTTGATCAACATTGTTGAACACTAAAGATTGAAGATGAAGACACAACCAAAATTTGTTATTGAGAGAAAATTGAAGATGTGGAATTTTGCCAAGGTGGAGATTTGTTGAAATTGGCAAAAGTACCACATCGGTGGATGACAATTTTGAATGAGAATTTCACCCTATAAAAGGAGGCCTAATGTTTAGGATTTAAATACACCTCTCATTTGCCTTTTATCTTCTTAAGGCATTTGTATCTTCTCTCTTTAGTATTATTTCACTTGTAATTTTGGAGTGGAATAAAATATTGATTGTGTCCGAGGAAGTAGGCAAAATTGGCCGAACCTCGTAAATTCTGGTGTTCTTTTATTGTTGTCTTATTGTCTTGTTTATTATTTAGTGGTTGTCATAATTTTTGGTATAGTAGTTGTGACTCATTCACACTATATACATTTGGCTTCCGCAACAATTGGTATCAGAGCCAAGGTACTGTCTAAGTATGCTCTGTGGTTGCAGCATAGTCTGATCTTCCACATCAGAAAAGATCTATCTTGGTAACTGAGTCAAGGTTCTGTCTGAGTATGCTCTGTGGTTGCAGCTTAGTCTGATCTTCCACACCAGAAAGGAAATAATCTTGATTTGTGTCGTCAGCTACTAAATAATATTTGTGTCAAAATGGGAGACAGTAAACAAGAAGAATCTACATCAAGTGTCAATAATACGTCATCGTTGGCATCTTCGCTTATGACAAGAATTGTGTCAAATGCGAAATTTGCGGTAGAAATTTTTGACGGGTCAGGACATTTTGGGATGTGGCAAGGCGAGGTTCTAGATGTTCTTTTTCAACAAGGGCTAGATCTTGCCATTGAAGAAAAGAAGCCAGATGTTATTGGAGAAGAAGATTGAAAAATTATCAATCGTGTTGCTTGCGGTACCATTCGATCCTACCTTGCTAGAGAGCAGAAATATCCATACACAAAGGAAACTTCTGTAAGTAAATTATCGAAAGCACTGGAGGATAAATTTTTGAAGAAAAACAGTCAAAATAAATTGTACATGAAGAAAAGACTGTTTCACTTCACCTATGTTCCTGGTACCACAATGAATGAACATATCACCAGTTTCAATAAGTTGGTCACAGATTTGTAAAATATGGATGCAACTTTTGATGATGGTGACTTGGCCTTGATGTTGTTGGGGTCACTTCCTAATGAGTACGAGCACCTTGAAACTACTCTACTCCATGAAAATGACGAAATTTCTCTCAGAAAAGTTTGTTCGGCTTTGTACAGCTATGAACAAAGAAAGGGAGAAAAACAGAAGGGCGGAGAAGGAGAAGCACTAATTGTGAGGGGTCGTCCTCAAAATCAAACGAGGACTAAGAAGGGAAGATCCAAGTCGAGATCTAGACCCAGCAAAGATGAATGTGCCTTTTGTCGAGAAAAGGGGCACTGGAAGAAAGACTGTCCGAAGTTGAAGAATAAGGCCAGACATAACAATGGAAAGGCCATTATGGATTCAAATGTAGCTGATTGTGATGATTCAGACTTCTCATTAGTTACAACAGAGTTATCAACATCATCAGACATATGGTTGATGGACTCGGCTTGTAGCTACCATATGTGTCCCAACAAGGACTGGTTCGTGAATTTTCAAGAAGGAGAATATGGAGTCATCCACACAGCGGATAACAGCCCTCTTACCTCATATGGCATTGGTTCAATAAGATTAAGGAGCCATGATGGAATGATCAGAACATTAACAGATGTTCGATATGTACCGGGTTTGAAGAAGAATCTCATCTCTGTGGGAGCCCTAGAATCAAAAGGGTTCAAAATCATTGCAGAAAATGGAGTGATGAGAATATGCTCCGGTGCACTAGTGGTAATGAAGGCCAATCGGAAGAACAATAACATGTACTGCTATCGTGGTAGCACAGTTATTGGGACAGCAACAGTGACATCCAGTGATGACAAAGAGGCAGAAGCAACCAGGCTATGGCATATGCGCTTGGGACATGCTGGAGGGAAATCCTTGAAAGCTCTATCTAATCAAGGATTGTTAAAAGGCGTAAAGACTTGCAACTTAGAGTTTTGCGAGCATTGTGTCAAAGGGAAATATACAAGGGTTAAATTTGGTACAGCGATCCATAATACTAAAGGCATTTTGGATTATGTACACTCTGATGTTTGGGGTTCTTCCAAAATACCTTCATTGGGTGGGAAGCACAATTTTGTAACCTTTGTTGATGATTTTTTCCGAAGAGTGGGGGTGTATACAATGAAGAGGAAAGATGAAGTGTTGGGAATTTTTCTCAAATGGAAGACGATGGTGGAGAATCAAACAGGCAGGAGGATCAAGTGTATTCGCATAGACAATGGAGGTGAATACAAAAATGATCATTTCAATAAGGTCTGTGAAAATGATGGCATCGTCCGACACTTCACTGTCAGACATACACCACAACAGAATGGAGTGGCAGAACGTATGAACCGGACTTTACTGGAGAAGGTACGGTGTATGTTGTCCAATACTGGCTTGAGCAAAGAATTTTGGGCTGAGGCAATTACATATGCATGCCACCTCATTAATCGTCTACCATCTGCTGCTATTGATGGCAAGACACCATTTGAAAAATGGTATGGAAAACCTGTCGTAGATTATGACTCTTTGCACGTGTTTGGCTCAATTGCATACTATCATGTGAAAGAGTCAAAATTGGATCCGAGAGTAAAGAAGGCTATATTTATGGGGATTACTTCTGGAGTCAAAGGATACCGCTTATGGTGTCCAGAGACAAGGAATATTATATTCAGCAAAGATGTTACCTTTGATGAATCTGCCATAACAGATAAGGTGACAGTTGAAGATGTCAAACAAACTGGTGGTGCATCAAAGCAGGTGGAGTTTGAGGGAAAATTTATTTTTCCTACACAAGAAGTAGAGGAGGAAACTCATGAAGATTACCCTCTGGAAGAAGAGCCAGTAGAGAGGGAGATTCCAACTCAGGAACCTCGACAACAACTTGAATCAATAGCAACCAGCAGGCCAAAAAGGACAATAACGAAACCTGTTCGTCTCATAGAGACGGTTGCTTGTGCAACCTCAATTGTAGCTGATGGTGTTCCTATCACTTATAAAGACGCAATCCAAAGTTCAGAAGAAGATAAGTGGAGGATTTTCATGAATGAAGAAATGCAGTCCCTTCATCAGAATCATACATGGAAATTGGCCAATCTCCCAAAGGGAAAGAAAACAATTGGGTGCAAATGGGTATTTGCAAAGAAAGAAGGATTTCCTAACCAAGAAGATGTTCGCTACAAAGCAAGATTGGTGGCCAAAGGATATGCTCAGAAGGAGGGAATTGATTACAATGAAGTATTTTCTCCAGTTGTAAAACATTCCTCCATTAGAATTATGTTGGCTTTGGTAGCACAGTTGGATTTGGAACTAGTTCAGATGGATGTAAAAACTGCATTTTTACATGAAAACTTGGAGGAGGAAATCTACATGAATCAGCCAGAAGGATTCAAAGTTGTTGGAAAAGAAAATATGATATGCAAACTTGAAAAATCGTTGTACGGATTGAAACAATCTTCTAGACAATGGTACAAGCGATTTGACAAGTTTATGTTGCGGCAAGGGTACAAGAGAAGCAAATACGATCATTGTGTGTATTTGTGCAAACTTAATGATGGTTCATTTGTATATCTTCTCCTATATGTTGATGATATGTTGATAACTTCCAAGAATTCGGAAGAAATTGATAAGTTAAAGATTCAACTGAAGGAGGAGTTCGAGATGAAGGATCTGGGTGAGGCAAAGAAAATTCTTGGCATGGAGATAATAAGAGATAGACGTTCAAAGAAACTCTGTTTATCTCAGAAAGAATATTTGAAGAGAGTACTACAGCGTTTTGGCATAGATAAGAAGACTAAGCCAATTAGTACGCCACTTGCTCCCCATTTTAAGCTAAGTACTACTATGTCGCCAAAGGATGAAACTGAACAGGAGTATATGTCAAGGGTACCATACGCAAATATTGTTGGTAGCTTGATGTATGCAATGGTTTGTACGAGACCTGACATTTCACAAGCCGTTGGAGTTATTAGCAGATATATGCATAATCCAGGAAAGGAGCATTGGCAAGCTGTGAAATGGATTCTACGGTATATTCATAGTACTGTAGATGTTGGGTTAGTTTTTGAGCAAGAAGGCAATCGGTCTGTAGTTAGATATTGTGACTCAGATTTTGCGGGTGATCTGGACAAACGAAGATCAACTACTGGTTATGTGTTTACTTTTGCAAAGGCACCAGTTAGTTGGAAGTCTACTTTGCAGTCAACAGTTGCTTTGTCTACAACAGAGGCAGAGTACATGGCTATTACGGAGGCTGTGAAGGAGGCAATTTGGCTTCAGGGGTTGCTAAAGGAGCTTGGTATTGAACAAAAAAATATTACAATTTTTTGTGATAGTCAAAGTGCTATTCAATTAGCGAAGAACCAAGTTTATCATGCAAGGACGAAGCACATTGATGTTCGGTATCATTTCGTACGAGAAATCATAGAAGAAGGTGGAGTCACGGTGAAGAAAATTCATACTACGGAGAACCCTGCTGATATGCTGACAAAAGTGGTGACTGCGGTCAAGTTTCAACATTGTTTGGATTTGATCAACATTGTTGAACACTAAAGATTGAAGATGAAGACACAACCAAAATTTGTTATTGAGAGAAAATTAAAGATGTGGAATTTTGCCAAGGTGGAGATTTGTTGAAATTGTCAAAAGTCCCACATCGGTGGATGACAATTTTGAATGGGAATTTCACCCTATAAAAGGAGGCCTAATGTTTAGGATTTATAAACACCTCTCATTTGCCTTTTTATCTTCTTAAGGCATTTGTATCTTCTCTCTTTAGTATTATTTCACTTGTAATTTTGGAGTGGAATAAAATATTGATTGTGTCCGAGGAAGTAGGCAAAATTGACCGAACCTCTTAAATTCTGGTGTTCTTTTATTGTTGTCTTATTGTCTTGTTTATTATTTAGTGATTGTCATAATTTTTGGTATAGTAGTTGTGACTCATTCACACTATATACATTTGGCTTACGCAACAGGTATTCTATTGCGTATCGAATTGAGTGCGCCAATATATTTTGAGGTTAGAGTGAGTGATCATTCGGTTGCTTGACCAGTTGAGCTGAGGTGAACTTGAATTCCCAATTGCACATAAGGTGCTCGACAAATTGTCCTACTGAGTGAGTTGCTCGAGTTCTGTGGCCATTATGAGTAGTTTTCACAGTAAAGATGATTCTTTTTTTATTTTCTGTTTTTTTTTCGTTTGATTCCAAAGTTATGGTGGAAACATCAATAACAAAACCCGACATTGATAGAATAAGTTCTTTACCAGATGATGTACTCCATAACATCCTTTCACGTCTCTGTATCACTCTCTTTGATGTGGTTCAGTTGAGTGTACTGTCCTACATTTGGACTACAATGTCTTACTTGCACTTTGATCTTGATAGCTTTCATTCGGAAGGGGTAAAACGGTATAGCGATTCTGCAATGGCTGAGAAATTCAAAGGCTTTATCAACTGGGTGTTAATTTCCCAAAGCACAATCAGTCTGTTTCTTCTCTTTTGTGATGATTTCGCCTTCGATAAGGTAGCGGTGGATTCACGCGACAACAAGGCGAAATGTTCGCGAACTTGTCTTAAGCTTTCGTCTTGGTGAGCCATTTGAGTTGCCATGTTGTCTTGTAGCTTGTGAATATTTGCAAGTTTTTAAACTACAGCTGTCCATTGACCTACTTAAACTGCCTAATCATCTGGGATTTCATCAGCCGAAATTGCTTCATCTTGAGCACGTCGTGTTGTCGGACGAGCATTTGACAAGTTCCTTGTTCTCAAAATGCCATCTCCTTGAAGATTTGATCTTAGAAGATTGTAATTTAGGAGATGTGACACGACTTGATATTGCTTCGACGAATATCGAGTCTAATGATGTGGAGAGTTATGAACAATTGTGAAGTAAGAGTTTCTTGCCCGAGTCTCAAATCCTTAAAATATCAAACACCACTGCCATTGGATATTATCCTCGAGAATCTCTTTTCAGTAAAAGTTGTTACCATCAGCGTTACTGATATAACAACCTATCCATTTGAAGAAATTGGCATACTTGTGAATAAGATGATCAAGGAGTTTCCTTCTACATCAGCTTTGAAGCTATGCATCACTTCCGTTTCGGTAAAGTTTTCCTCTTTAGGTTAAGCGTAAAAGTGAAATAGAAGTATCAAAAAATATACAGTGTAAATACATTTTTTGAAGTTTAACTAGTCATCAAAAATATGCACATAGTCTAAGTAAAAAAAAAACATACAGTCTAAGTTTTTCTATCATTGGGAGAGCTTGTCAGTATCTTTTCAATCAATCTCTTTACTAAGATTTCTCATTTCTTAGTTACTAAAACAACTCTATTATTTCCCATTTTTTGCTGCTGTAGGGTCTGTACGAGGCGGCTCGCGAAGCTGAAGTCCTTAAAACTGGCTGTGGGACTTGATGAAGAATTCATGCCAGTTATGAAAGTATTTCTCAAGTATTCTCCTTATCTGGAGGTTCCTAATTTGTGGTTTGATAAGGTAATGCTCGTCATCTTTTTCACTAATTTTTTCTGTACAATCCTTTTTCTTTCATACGGTAGTGTTTCCAAGGACTGGTAAGTTTTGAGAAACTAGAGGTGTGATTAACGTGAAATGATTCACTCAATAACAGAAGATAGCGCGATTAAGCTCAAAAGGTGACGTCACTAACAAGATAGTGCGATTCAGCTCAAAAGACTAACATTTCCCAACTCATTTCATATTTGCATTGAATCAAAATAGAAAAGTAAATCACTATTTATAGATAACTAAAAGGAATAAAATAAAAAGAATATGCTATTTGCCTTGTAAAATTGCTTTCTTTTCTGTGTGGGGGCACTCAAAAAAATATTGATGCTTACCATGGTTAAAATAGGTATGGGTGAAAATTGGTCTGAAAATGTTTGAAGATAATTCTTTTTCAGTGAACTCATAAATCCATTAAGTCAATGGAGGCTTTGATGGCACTGTTAATAAAATGAGAAAAACTAGAGAGAGAATGAATGATAACTCATTATCAAAATAGAAGAGTACATCACTATTTATAGATAGTTAAAGGGAATAAAATAAAGAGAATATGATATTTTCCTTATAGATGTTAAACTAAAGGAAAGTAAATAATTATTCATTATTATAGAATATTTCTGAACTAAAAGGAAAATTAATAATCTATAATTAATATAGATTGTAAAGTAGAAGGAAGTTGATTATTATAGAATATCTATACAACAATAACAACAAATCACAAGTGGGGTGTGGGGATGGTAGTGTATACACAAATCTTACCCCTATCTTATGAAGGTAAAGAAGTTGTTTCTAGTACACCCTCGGCTCAAGAACAGAAAAGGGGGCGATAAACAAACAATAGCATCAACAAAGTAATATGACAATGTTTGTTGAATTTTGACAAGATTAATGTGAACTAGTGTGAACATTTAAAGCCTCCTTTTAGGAAGAAATTGGTAGATGCATTTTTTATGCATTTACATTGCATGTTCACCCTTAATATGATGTCATGCATGACATTATTAAGGCCATTTCTCTTCTATAAATAGCAAGGGTTTTGTTCATTTGTAAACATCTCTCACTTGCCTTCTTATCTCCTAAGGCATTTGAATCTTCTTTCTCTCTTGTAGTATTTCACTTGTATTTTTGGAGTGAAATAAATTTGAGCTGATTGTGTCCGAGGACTAGGCAAAAAATCAAATTTTGCCGAACCTCGTTAATTTCTGGTGTTCATTTTATTATTGTCTCATTTACTATTTATTAGCTACCTTTAGATATAGTAGTTGTGATTTAATCACTCTCTATATATTCGGCTTACGCAACAATTGGTATCAGAGCCAAGGTTCTATCTTAGTATACTCTGTGGTTGCAGCATAGTCTGAACTTCCACATCGGAAAAGAATTACTTTGGTGTTATGTACTGTCGGCAAATAAATAGTATCTATAGCAAAATGGAAGATAATAAAAATGAAGAGTCCACATCGGGTGTCAGTAATACGTCGTTGGCATCTTCACTTATGACAAGAATTATGTCAAATGCGAAATTTGCAGTTGAAATTTTTGACGGGTCAGGACATTTCGGGATGTGGTAAGCTGAGGTTCTTGATGTCCTTTTTCAACAAGGGCTAGATATTGCCATAGAAAAAAATAAACCAGACAATATCGGAGAAGGAGATTGGAAGATTATCAACCGCGTTGCTTGTGGTACCATTCGATCTTACCTCGCAAGAGAACAGAAGTATCCATACACAAAAGAAACTTCTGCAAGTAAATTGTGGAATGCGTTGGAGGATAAATTCTTGAAGAAAAACAGTCAAAATAAACTTTACATGAAAAAAAGGCTGTTACGCTTCACATATGTTCCTGGTACTACAATGAATGATCATATCACCAGCTTTAATAAGTTGGCGACAGATTTACAGAATATGGACGTGACTTTTAGTGATGGAGATATGGCCTTAATGTTATTAAGTTCACTTACCGATGAGTACGAGCACCTCGAAACTACTCTACTTCATGGGAATGATGAAGTGTCTCTCAAAGAAGTTTGTTCTGCCTTGTACAGCTATGAACAAAGAAAGAGAGAAAAACAAAAGAGTGGAGAAGGAGAAGCACTGGTCGTGAGAGGTTGTTCTCAAAATCATATGAGAACGAAGAAAGGAAGATCCAAGTCAAGATCCAGACCCACCAAAGATGAATGTGCCTTTTGCCGAGAAAATGGGCATTGGAAGAAAGACTGTCCAAAGTTGAAAAACAAGGCCAAACCTAACAATGGAAAGGCTGTCATGGATTCAAATGTAGCTGATTGTGACGACTCTGATTTCTCGCTAGTTACAACTGAGCCATTCAAACCATCTGACATATGGCTGATGGATTCAGCTTGTAGCTATCATATGTGTCCCAACAAGGACTGGTTCGTTGATTTTCAAGAAGGAGAATGTGGAGTTATTCACACAGCAAATAACAATCCTCTTACCGCATATGGTATTGGTTCAATCCGATTAAGGAACCATGATGGATTGATCAGAACATTAACAGATGTTCGATACGTACCGAAATTGAAGAAAAATCTCATTTATGTAGGAGCCCTAGAGTCAAAGGGGCTCAAAGTCGTTGCAGAAAATGGGGTAATGAGAATATGCTCTGGTGCACTAGTGGTAATGAAGGGAATCCGGCGAAATAATAACATGTACCACTATCGCGGTAGTACAGTTATTGGGACAGCAACAGTGACATCCAGTGATGACAAGGAGGCAGAAGCAACCAAGCTATGGCACATGCGCTTGGGACATGCTGGAGGAAAATCCTTAAAGATTTTATCAGATCAAGGATTGTTAAAAGGAGTAAAGACTTGCAATTTGGAGTTTTGTGAGCATTATGTCAAGGGGAAACAAACAAGGGTTAAATTTTGAACAGCAATCCATAATACTAAAAGTATTTTGGATTATGTTCACTCTGATGTTTGGGGTGCTTCCTAAACACCTTCATTAGGTAGGAAACACTATTTTGTAACCTTTATTGATGACTTTTCCCGGAGAGTGTGGGTGTATACTATGAAAACCAAAGATGAGGTGCTGGGATTTTTTCTCAAATGGAAGGCGATGATAGAGACTCAAACAGGCAGAAAGATAAAGTGTCTTCGCACAGATAACGGTGGAGAATACAAAAATGATCTTTACAATAAGATTTGTGAAGATGATGGCATTTTGAGACATTTCACCGTCAGAAATACACCACAACAGAATGGAGTGGCAGAACGCATGAACCGGACTTTGCTGGAGAAGGTTCAGTGTATGTTGTCCAATGCTGGCTTGGGCAAAGAATTTTGGGCTGAGGCAATAACATATGCATGCCACCTCATTAATCGTCTACCATCTACCGCTATTGGAGGCAAGACACCATTTGAAAAATGGTATGGAAAACCTGCTGAAGATTATAATTTTTTACATGTGTTTGGCTCAATTGCATATTATCATGTGAAAGAGTCAAAATTGGATCCGAAGGGAAAGAAAGCTATATTTATGGGGATTACTTCTGGAGTCAAAGGATACCGATTATGGTGTCCAGAGACAAGAAAAGTTATATTCAGCAGAGATGTTACCTTTGATGAATCTGCCATAATAGATGAGGTGACATTTGAAGATGTCAAACAAACTGATGGTGCTTCAAAGCAGGTGGAGTTTGAGGGAAAATTAATTTTCCCAACACAGGGAGAAAACGAGGAAACAATCGAAGATTTTTCCCTGGAAGAAGAGTCAGTGGAAGGGGAGATTCCAACTCAGGAACCCCAACAACAACTTAAATCAATAGCAACCAGCAAGTCAAAAAGAACAATAAAGAAACTTGTTCGTCTCATAGAGACGGTGGCTTGTGCAGCCTCAATTGTAGCCGATGGTGTTCCTACCACTTATAAAGACGCAGTCCAAAGTTCAGAAGAAGATAAGTGGAGGATTGCCATGAATGAAGAAATGCAGTCCCTTCATCAGAATTGCACATGGAAATTGGCCAATCTCCCGAAGGGCAAGAAAGCAATTGGGTGCAAATGGGTATTTGCAAAGAAAGAAGGATTTCCTAACCAAGAAGATGTTCGCTACAAAGCAAGATTGGTGGCCAAAGGGTACGCTCAAAAGGAGGGAATTAATTACAGTGTGGTGTTTTCTCCGGTCGTGAAACACTCCTCCGTTAGAGTTTTGTTGGCTTTGGTAGCACAGTTGAATTTGGAACTAGTTCAGTTAGATGTAAAAACTGCATTTTTACATGGAGACTTGGAAGAGGAAATCTATATGACTCAGCCAGAAGGATTCAAAGTTGCTGAAAAGGAAAATATGGTGTGCAAACTTGAAAAATCGTTGTACGGATTGAAACAATCTTCTAGACAATGGTACAAACGATTTGATAAGTTTATGTTGCGGTAGAAGTACAAAAGAAGCAAATACGATCATTGTCTGTATTTGCGCAAGCTTGAAGATGGATCCTTCATATATCTTCTCCTATACGTTGATGATATGTTGATAGCTTCCAAAAGTCAAGAGGAAATTGAGAAGTTGAAGATTCAACTAAGAAAGGAGTTTGAGATGAAGGATTTAGGTGAGGCGAAGAAAATTCTTGGCATGGAGATAAAAAGAGATAGACATTCAAATAAACTCTATCTATCTCAGAAAGAATACTTGAAGAAAGTAACAGATCGATTTGGCATGAATGAGAACACGAAGTTGGTTAGCACTCCTCTTGCTCCTCACTTTAAGCTTAGTGCTGCTATGTCGCCGAAGAATGAAGCTGAACAAGAGTATATGTCAAGAGTGCCATATGCGAATGCCGTTGGTAGCTTGATGTATGCAATGGTTTGCACAAGACCTGATATTTCACATGCTATCGGAGTTGTAAGCATGTATATGCATGATCCAGGAAAGGAGCATTGGCAAGCTGTGAAATGAATTCTACGGTATATTTGTAATACTGTAGATGTTGGATTGATTTTTTAGCAGGAAGATAGTCAGTATTTGGTTGGATATTATGACTCGGATTATGCGGGTGATTTGAACAAGCGTAGATCAACTACTGGTTATGTTTTCACTATTGCAAATGCACCAGT
Source organism: Nicotiana tomentosiformis (assembly GCF_000390325.3). Classification (NCBI taxonomy): domain Eukaryota; kingdom Viridiplantae; phylum Streptophyta; class Magnoliopsida; order Solanales; family Solanaceae; genus Nicotiana; species Nicotiana tomentosiformis. The sequence goes on from NC_090818.1 coordinate 130,281,933, forward strand.
TAGTTGGAAGTCTACTTTGCAGTCAACGGTTGCTTTGTCTACTACTGAGGCAGAGTACATGGCAATTACGGAGGCTGTAAAGGAGGCAATTTGGCTTCAAGGGTTGCTTAGAGATCTTGGTATTGGTCAAGAAAACATCACACTATTTTGTGATAGTCAGAGTGCTATCCAATTAGCAAAGAATCAAGTTTATCATGCAAGGACGAAGCACATTGATGTTCGATATCACTTTGTACGAGATATTATAGAAGAAGGTGGAGTCATGGTGCAGAAAATTCGGACTACAAACAACCCTGCCGATATGCTAACAAAAGTAGTGACTGCGATCAAGTTTCAACATTGTTTGAACTTGATCAACATTGTTGAACTTTGAAGATTGGAGTTGAAGACACAATCAAAATTTATCAGTAAGAGAAAATTGTAAAAGTGGAATCTTGCCAAGGTGGAGATTTGTTGAATTTTGACAAGATTAATGTGAACTAGTGTGAACATTTGAAGCCTCCTTTTAGGAAGAAATTGGTAGATGCATTTTTCATGCATTTACATTGCATGTTCACCCTTAATATGATGTCATGCATGGCATTATTAAGGCCATTTCTCTTCTATAAATAGCAAGGGTTTTGTTCATTTGTAAACATCTCTCACTTGCCTTCTTATCTCCTAAGGCATTTGAATCTTCTTTCTCTCTTGTAGTATTTCACTTGTATTTTTGGAGTGAAATAAATTTGAGCTGATTGTGTCCGAGGACTAGGCAAAAAATCAAATTTTGCCGAACCTCGTTAATTTCTGGTGTTCATTTTATTATTGTCTCATTTACTATTTATTAGCTACCTTTAGATATAGTAGTTGTGATTTAATCACTCTCTATATATTCGGCTTACGCAACAATTGGTATCAGAGCCAAGGTTCTATCTTAGTATACTCTGTGGTTGCAGCATAGTCTGAACTTCCACATCAGAAAAGAATTACTTTGGTGTTATGTACTGTCGGCAAATAAATAGTATCTATAGCAAAATGGAAGATAATAAAAATGAAGAGTCCACATCGGGTGTCAGTAATACGTCGTTGGCATCTTCGCTTATGACAAGAATTATGTCAAATGCGAAATTTGCAGTTGAAATTTTTGACGGGTCAGGACATTTCGGGATGTGGTAAGCTGAGGTTCTTGATGTCCTTTTTCAACAAGGGCTAGATATTGCCATAGAAAAAAATAAACCAGACAATATCGGAGAAGGAGATTGGAAGATTATCAACCGCGTTGCTTGTGGTACCATTCGATCTTACCTCGCGAGAGAACAGAAGTATCCATACACAAAAGAAACTTCTGCAAGTAAATTGTGGAATGCGTTGGAGGATAAATTCTTGAAGAAAAACAGTCAAAATAAACTTTACATGAAAAAAAGGTTGTTACGCTTCACATATGTTCCTGGTACTACAATGAATGATCATATCACCAGCTTTAATAAGTTGGCGACAGATTTACAGAATATGGACGTGACTTTTAGTGATGGAGATATGGCCTTAATGTTATTAAGTTCACTTACCGATGAGTACGAGCACCTCGAAACTACTCTACTTCATGGGAATGATGAAGTGTCTCTCAAAGAAGTTTGTTCTGCCTTGTACAGCTATGAACAAAGAAAGAGAGAAAAACAAAAGAGTGGAGAAGGAGAAGCACTGGTCGTGAGAGGTCGTTCTCAAAATCATATGAGAACGAAGAAAGGAAGATCCAAGTCAAGATCCAGACCCACCAAAGATGAATGTGCCTTTTGCCGAGAAAATGGGCATTGGAAGAAAGACTGTCCAAAGTTGAAAAACAAGGCCAAACCTAACAATGGAAAGGCTGTCATGGATTCAAATGTAGCTTATTGTGACGACTCTGATTTCTCGCTAGTTACAACTGAGCCATTCAAACCATCTGATATATGGCTGATGGATTCAGCTTGTAGCTATCATATGTGTCCCAACAAGGACTGGTTCGTTGATTTTCAAGAAGGAGAATGTGGAGTTATTCACACAGCAAATAACAATCCTCTTACCGCATATGGTATTGGTTCAATCCGATTAAGGAACCATGATGGATTGATCAGAACATTAACAGATGTTCGATACGTACCGAAATTGAAGAAAAATCTCATTTATGTAGGAGCCCTAGAGTCAAAGGGGCTCAAAGTCGTTGCAGAAAATGGGGTAATGAGAATATGCTCTGGTGCACTAGTGGTAATGAAGGGAATCCGGCGAAATAATAACATGTACCACTATCGCGGTAGTACAGTTATTGGGACAGCAACAGTGACATCCAGTGATGACAAGGAGGCAGAAGCAACCAAGCTATGGCACATGCGCTTGGGACATGCTGGAGGAAAATCCTTAAAGATTTTATCAGATCAAGGATTGTTAAAAGGAGTAAAGACTTGCAATTTGGAGTTTTGTGAGCATTATGTCAAGGGAAAACAAACAAGGGTTAAATTTGGAACAGCAATCCATAATACTAAAAGTATTTTGGATTATGTTCACTCTGATGTTTGGGGTGCTTCCTAAACACCTTCATTAGGTAGGAAACACTATTTTGTAACCTTTATTGATGACTTTTCCCGGAGAGTGTGGGTGTATACTATGAAAACCAAAGATGAGGTGCTGGGATTTTTTCTCAAATGGAAGGCGATGATAGAGACTCAAACAGGCAGAAAGATAAAGTGTCTTCGCACAGATAACGGTGGAGAATACAAAAATGATCTTTACAATAAGATTTGTGAAGATGATGGCATTTTGAGACATTTCACCGTCAGAAATACACCACAACAGAATGGAGTGGCAGAACGCATGAACCGGACTTTGCTGGAGAAGGTTCAGTGTATGTTGTCCAATGCTGGCTTGGGCAAAGAATTTTGGGCTGAGGCAATAACATATGCATGCCACCTCATTAATCGTCTACCATCTACCGCTATTGGAGGCAAGACACCATTTGAAAAATGGTATGGAAAACCTGCTGAAGATTATAATTTTTTACATGTGTTTGGCTCAATTGCATATTATCATGTGAAAGAGTCAAAATTGGATCCGAGGGGAAAGAAAGCTATATTTATGGGGATTACTTCTGGAGTCAAAGGATACCGATTATGGTGTCCAGAGACAAGAAAAGTTATATTCAGCAGAGATGTTACCTTTGATGAATCTGCCATAATAGATGAGGTGACATTTGAAGATGTCAAACAAACTGATGGTGCTTCAAAGCAGGTGGAGTTTGAGGGAAAATTAATTTTCCCAACACAGGGAGAAAACGAGGAAACAATCGAAGATTTTTCCCTGGAAGAAGAGTCAGTGGAAGGGGAGATTCCAACTCAGGAACCCCAACAACAACTTAAATCAATAGCAACCAGCAAGTCAAAAAGAACAATAAAGAAACTTGTTCGTCTCATAGAGACGGTGGCTTGTGCAGCCTCAATTGTAGCCGATGGTGTTCCTACCACTTATAAAGACGCAGTCCAAAGTTCAGAAGAAGATAAGTGGAGGATTGCCATAAATGAAGAAATGCAGTCCCTTCATCAGAATTGCACATGGAAATTGGCCAATCTCCCGAAGGGCAAGAAAGCAATTGGGTGCAAATGGGTATTTGCAAAGAAAGAAGGATTTCCTAACCAAGAAGATGTTCGCTACAAAGCAAGATTGGTGGCCAAAGGGTACGCTCAAAAGGAGGGAATTAATTACAGTGTGGTGTTTTCTCCGGTCGTGAAACACTCCTCCATTAGAGTTTTGTTGGCTTTGGTAGCACAGTTGAATTTGGAACTAGTTCAGTTAGATGTAAAAACTGCATTTTTACATGGAGACTTGGAAGAGGAAATCTATATGACTCAGCCAGAAGGATTCAAAGTTGCTGAAAAGGAAAATATGGTGTGCAAACTTGAAAAATCGTTGTACGGATTGAAACAATCTTCTAGACAATGGTACAAACGATTTGATAAGTTTATGTTGCGGTAGAAGTACAAAAGAAGCAAATACGATCATTGTCTGTATTTGCGCAAGCTTGAAGATGGATCCTTCATATATCTTCTCCTATACGTTGATGATATGTTGATAGCTTCCAAAAGTCAAGAGGAAATTGAGAAGTTGAAGATTCAACTAAGAAAGGAGTTTGAGATGAAGGATTTAGGTGAGGTGAAGAAAATTCTTGGCATGGAGATAAAAAGAGATAGACATTCAAATAAACTCTATCTATCTCAGAAAGAATACTTGAAGAAAGTAACAGATCGATTTGGCATGAATGAGAACACGAAGTTGGTTAGCACTCCTCTTGCTCCTCACTTTAAGCTTAGTGCTGCTATGTCGCCGAAGAATGAAGCTGAACAAGAGTATATGTCAAGAGTGCCATATGCGAATGCCGTTGGTAGCTTGATGTATGCAATGGTTTGCACAAGACCTGATATTTCACATGCTATCGGAGTTGTAAGCATGTATATGCATGATCCAGGAAAGGAGCATTGGCAAGCTGTGAAATGGATTCTACGGTATATTTGTAATACTGTAGATGTTGGAATGATTTTTTAGCAGGAAGATAGTCAGTATCTGGTTGGATATTGTGACTCGGATTATGCGGGTGATTTGAACAAGCGTAGATCAACTACTGGTTATGTTTTCACTATTGCAAATGCACCAGTTAGTTGGAAGTCTACTTTGCAGTCAACGGTTGCTTTGTCTACTACTGAGGCAGAGTACATGGCAATTACGGAGGCTGTAAAGGAGGCAATTTGGCTTCAAGGGTTGCTTAGAGATCTTGGTATTGGTCAAGAAAACATCACACTATTTTGTGATAGTCAGAGTGCTATCCAATTAGCAAAGAACCAAGTTTATCATGCAAGGACGAAGCACATTGATGTTCGATATCACTTTGTACGAGATATTATAGAAGAAGGTGGAGTCATGGTGCAGAAAATTCGGACTACAAACAACCCTGCCGATATGCTAACAAAAGTAGTGACTGCGATCAAGTTTCAACATTGTTTGAACTTGATCAACATTGTTGAACTTTGAAGATTGGAGTTGAAGACACAATCAAAATTTATCAGTAAGAGAAAATTGCAAAAGTGGAATCTTGCCAAGGTGGAGATTTGTTGAATTTTGACAAGATTAATGTGAACTAGTGTGAACATTTGAAGCCTCCTTTTAGGAAGAAATTGGTAGATGCATTTTTCATACATTTACATTGCATGTTCACCCTTAATATGATGTCATGCATGACATTATTAAGGCCATTTCTCTTCTATAAATAGCAAGGGTTTTGTTCATTTGTAAACATCTCTCACTTGCCTTCTTATCTCCTAAGGCATTTGAATCTTCTTTATTTCAATTGTATTTTTGGAGTAAAATAAATTTGAGTTGATTGTGTCCGAGGACTAGGCAAAAAATCAAATTTTGCCGAACCTCGTTAATTTCTGGTGTTCATTTTATTATTGTCTCATTTATTATTTATTAGCTACCTTTAGATATAGTTATTGTGATTTAATCACTCTCTATATATTCGGCTTACGCAACAATAGAATATCTCGGAATAAAACAATTCTGAGCAGTAAACATAATCATGAAGGTTGCTGACTACTACAACAACCCTAGTAAAATTTCACAAGTGGGGCCTGGGGAGGGTAATGTGTACACAGACCTTGCCCCAACTTGTGAAGCTAGAGAGGTTGTTTCCGATAGACCATTGGCTCAGGAAAAGCATAGTCACATCATTGTTGAAAAGAGATATAGTAGTGGAGAAGCCTAGAAAAGCAGCAGTACAAGATGCTTTGCCTTTATAGCACAACTGGCCTTGCCTCAGATGAATTTGTGATCTTCGAACAACCTCTTTGTGCATGATTTTATTTAAATCAATGTGTCCAAGATCCACGTTGCATGAGTGAACAAGCTGTTGATGAGACAAAATTCTAGTAACTTCAGCACACCTGCATCAACTAGTTGTAACAGGTACCTTTTGGAAACGGATAAATGGGAGGGACAGGTACTACAAGTGTACAAACAAAAGCCTAACCACTCTTAATATTTTATAGTACATAGTTTTAATTAATAAAACCAATCTTTAGTGTTTTTTTCCTTATCAATTAAGGATGAGAAAGAAGAAAATTAATTTATCTTTTTTCAATATTCAACACACATAATCTGGAATTGGAAAGATAATTTTCTGCTCTAACTTTATAGGATTACCATTTTGATACTATATATGTTTCACTAGAAGAAGAAAAAGGAGGACACGAAAGAAAATAGCGGTCTCACAACCAATTTCAAAACAGGAACCTGTAGCCTCTCACCATATGTTATGTTTGTTTTGTTATAATATTTTCCAATTTTTAGTGGCTAAAATATGAAGTAAAGCTATATGGTAGTTGGCCAAAGGACTGGTAAGTTTTAAAAACTGATATCACTAAACTTTCCTAGGAAAGTTGACTGATAATTGCAAAGTCATTGCAACAATGCTAAACTATAAACCTATATTCGAGTAATGCAGACCCTCACAAGCAAAGTTCCACTCACCAAAATGAAAAACAGGCCACAATGAAAGGGATAGGATCTGACTAATCATCAGTTTTAACTTTTAAAATTCACTCTGGAAGTTGGCATGTATCACTAAGCATTCATGTCATTGAAGTGTGTTCCTGTTTGCTTCTTGGACTTAAGTGTCTGAATAGATATGAGCTGTGAATTGATAGAGCTCCCGCCGGAAACGAGTCTTAAAGCGTACTAATATCCATAAATGAGTTGGACTTCTTTTTAAGTCCTTAAATAGAGCAGCGACCTATGCTAAAATGTTTAATGGTCCCCGTTAACTTGGCTTAATGAGGGGATTGATGTTTTAGAAGACCTGAGATAACTAAGATGTTGATTGGATGGTCTGACATGGTTTTTATAGTAGGTACTATACTCTGAGATATGTGTCCAAGGTCAACGTTGGACGAGTGAACAAGCAGTTGATGAGATTGGAGCTCTTTGCGCTATTTGGTTGTTGAGCAAAAACTCTAGTAACTTCACCTCACTTGCTTGTGAGGGTCTGCTTTACTCGAATATATCATTGTTGCAATGACTTTGCAAAGTTATCTAAATTCTGAACAAACTGCTAGGCATATATGAATTACTGCAAGTGAGGTTGCATAATAGAAAGAACTTTTAAGAATTTTCTACAGGAATGAGAAAGACAATAGAAGAAATAATTAGGGCCTGTTGAGCATAAAAACTAGTACTAGCAACTTCCACAAACCGTTTTTCAACTTCAACCAACAAATACTCTTTGACTAATTTCTGTGGTGAAACAAGTGATTATCTGTATGTATTACAATATAATATCTTTCACTTGAATAAGCAGAACGAAAAGATTGTTCATTCAGCTATCTGTACCATTTTCATTATAACAGTTTAAAGTCTAAAATGATGTAGCGCAGAAGTTCCGTCGAGCCCCTTTTCAGTAAAATAGGCAGCATATTCCTGTATTGTTGTTTCTCTGTACTTTGGGGGATTATCTTCCGACAACAACTCCTTAATAGGTCCATAGAGTCTTGAGGATTCCAGGGAAAATGTGGAGAAGAAGCACGCAATTGATATCCTTGGACCAATATGATTGGCTAGTACGCGATGTTCAACGCTTTTAAACTTGTCATTTGATATTAGCTGTACAGTTTGATGACAAACAATATTAGTATTGCTCATTGTGAACTAAAGTCAAGCTACTTTTTTTCAAAGATTAACTTCTATGTTTCTTTACAAGTTGTACACCCTCTTACACATTCTTAATTCACCAATCACCATTTCGGAAAAAAACCCTACTACTTTTTATCTATGCATGAACAACCTTTATGTCTAGATTAGATAACTCGAATTAATCGTTCTACTGTTGTTATCTCGTCGGGTAAGCTGTCAGCAGTGACAGACCACTTGCAGTTAGTTCAATTGAACATACTGCTTTCAACTTGATTCCCGTGTGTGTGTGTGCGCGCGTGCGTCTATACTCATGTATATAATTAATGATAGTGTACATGATGAAATAGAACACAAACACTATGAATCCACTGATTTGATATCCTGGATTCGCTAGCTTAGAGTTATAGTGGGAGCTAAACATTTTCAATATTCTACTTGCATCCATTTTACTGATCACTAAATTTTGTTGATTATACTAATCTGATAACTCAATATAGTTCTATTACTAAAAGAATTGCAGACAATCCATTAGCCACATATTTGAAGAGAAGACTAACCTGCAGAAGATCTGCAATATTTACGACAAGAGCACCAAGGGTAAGGGGGACATCAACCCAATGGTTTTGATGAAGAACTTGCAATCCTCCTATATTATCTTGGAGAAGCAGAGTTATGAACCCATCATCAGCATGTTTACTAGCACCTAATGTAAGTTGTGGTTCTGGACAAGCTGGATAGTAGTGGCATACTACTGAAAGTCCCTTGTCACAATCCATTTCACTGAGATGGTTTCTATTCAGCCCAAGAGCTTCTGCCAATAATTCAAACAGATAACTCCCCAGTTTCTTCACTTCCTCAGAGTACTTAATAATGATATCCCTGTATTTGCATCAAAAAGAAAAAATGAAACAGTAAATGATACTACCTAAAGCAATTTTTCAGTCACTGTTACCACTACACTAGAAGATTCCCCTATGTCGAGGGGATTCAACAATTTTTATTTAATGATGGTGGTGTTCGGGTCAGCTTGTGTGGACCTCGACTATTTAACCAGGTACCTGCTACCTCCCACTAGCAAAAGTACCGATTAACTCTGCTCACCAAAGCTTAGGCACATCCAGATTCAAAAATTTCTGTATATAAACATATGTTCTCTTTTATCCTATATGAACTGTGTAATTTTCCAACGGAGAGGATTCAATTGAACCCCTTCAAGACCATGCAGCTCTGTCCCAAGTTGTATACTTAATCATATATACTGAATCATGTTGACCTTGATTTTGCTAGTATCTGTTTAGTCATAGAAATGACATACCTACAGATTGGAGGCAGTTGTTCAGGACTAGGAGGATTAGGAGCCATAATGCAGAAAAAAGTATCCCTCCAATTAGTTGCAGGTGCACTATACAAATCAAAATTGCTGTTGTAAACGACCCTTTTAGTTAACTGTCGAGTATACCATTGTTTCTTGATCTCAGTATCTTGCTCATGGAAACTACGAACACCACGTATCATTTCTTCCAAGACATCACTTGGAATGCCATGATTTACCACTTGAAAGAAACCCCATGTCTCAGATGCATCGCGGACTTTTTCAACGACCTCCTTTCGCTTGATTTGATCACCATCAATAATGCCTTGGAGGTTAGTGACTGGAAATATGAACTGTTCTGTGCTGGAATTTGACTTCTTTGTTGTATCTGAAGGTGAAATGAAAATCTTAGGGACTTTACTAACTCCTGCATCAACAAGTCCTTTAACACCTGCTTTTGTGTCGTCAAAAGCTTTTAACTCTCTCTTTCTATCATATTTTGATTCAATTGCTGAGAAAACCTCATTGTTGCTGCTGCTATCCATTTTCTTGATTTTTTGGTTCTTCCCCTGTTTTGTGATGACACTTTAAATTTCGAATAGGATGCACTTTACTTTGTTTCAATATATGTCTTACTTCTCTTTTAGTTTGTTTTAAATTAATATTAGTAACACTCTAACTCCAATATTCCACGTGACATATTTAAGACCTCAAGATTTAAGGGTATTTTGGTACATTACACAACCGAGGGAGTATTATTTACTACAAAAACCAAGGCAAGTGGGGTATTGCCTATCACGAATTTGAGACTATTTTTAATGATGATAAAGATAATACAAGATTCCAAGTTTGCTGCCATAGCTATGTGAGCCATCCTTTGCTGACTTTTGAAAAATACAATAAATAAATAGATAAACAAAACTATAGGGAAGATTGAATCCAATTATATGCAAGTTGTGACTTGTACGTGGACCACCATCCACCGTTTTATATAAGTGCCCTTTTATCAAATAAAAGCAATTTAGTAAAATATGAACAAGAAATAGAGATAGAGAGAAGGAAGAAATTTTCTTCTTCAATTGTGTATATTTTTCTATCTATTACAAGGCCTTTATATAGGCATGAAAAGTGAAGAAAAATATATCATTGAATATGTCATTAAGCATTTGAGATAAAGATCATGGATGAAGATAATGGAGGAAGAGTAGACATCCACCATAATCATGGAGGAAAAGTAGACATTTACCATAATTTAATATTTTTTATAACACTACTCTTGGATATCCATAGATAATGTACCTCGTTAAAACCTTATTAGGAAAAATACTCTAAAAAAAACCCTAGTGAAGGAAAAAGAGTACACATATTTATAAATACGCCTTTTGGTTGCTTCGTTAAAAACCTTCAAGGAAAACCCAGTGGGACAAAATCTTGTAAGGGAAAAAGAGTACAACGCATATTAACTCCCCCTGATGAGAGCATCAATTCACATCCTTGAGCCGTCGCATCCCAATCTTGTACGCTAGTTTCTTGAAGGTTGACGTCGGTAGAGATTTGGTGAACAAATCAGCCATATTATGACTTGAATGAATCTGTTGCACATTGATATCACCATTCTTTTGAAGATCATGTGTGAAAAATAACTTTGGTGAAATGTGTTTTGTCATATCTCTTTTTTATGAACCCTCCCTTCAATTGGGTGATGCATGTTGCATTGTCTTCATACAAAATTGTGGGTAATTTGTCACACTTCAAACCACATTTTTCTCTAATAAGATGTATTATAGACCTCAACCATACACATTCTCGACTTGCTTCATGAATAGTAATTATCTCAACATGATTAGATGAAGTAGCCACGATTGATTGTTTAGTCGGTCGTCAAGATATGACAGTGCCTCCATATGTAAACACATAGCTTGTTTGAGATCGAGCCTTGTGTGGGTCAGATAAATACCCAGCATCAGCATAACCAACAAGATCGGGACTATCATTGCCATAAGATAATCCCATATCGGTAGTTCCTTTTAGATACCGCAATATGTGTTTGATTCCATTCCAATGTCACCTTGTAGGAGCAGAGTTATATCTTACTAAGACATTAACTGAAAAGGTCATGTCAGGCCTTGTAATGTTAGCAAGATACATTAGTGCACCTATTGCACTAAGATATGGTACTTCATGACCAAGAATCTATTCATTCTTTTCTTGAGGTCGGAACGGGTCCTTATTGTCACACCCTTTTTATGCCCCCCAAAACGATAATGTGTTATTGATTGTGGATGGTGGGTTAAAGAGTTTCTTCAATTAAAGTGACAAACTTGAATATGGATTATTTATTTATAGAGTCGCCACTAGGAATTAATTTTTTGGTTGTTCCAAGTCACCTTTTGTTTGAATCCCTAGTCAAAGGAAGATTTGACTCTTTTATTATTGGTCTGCAAAATAAAGTTCGGATAAGGAATTTTGTTGACCGGGGAGAAAGTGTAAGGCATTCCCCGAGTCCCGTGGTTCTAGCACGGTCGCTTTATTGACTAAAATTGGCTTGAATTAATTTTGGACAAACTGTGATTTATTAGTTTTCATATTTTATCTATGTCCGCTTTTATTATTAAAATATAAAATTATCTTTGAAACAAATCGCGTGTGTGAATTCGTTTTATTTATTGTGCCAAAATCATGTCACGAGTACGTGTACACAACTAATAACACTTTATTAATTATTAAGATTGTTTTGTCAAAGTTGCGTGAATGCATACCTTGCCTTTAATCTTTTTGAAATCGTAATTATGTCACGCGGATGTATACATAATAACGATAATTTATTTATTAATACACGCCTAAAACATTCTAACGCATTTATAAATTATTTCCTAAACTACATTTGAGATGTATTGTGAAGCAAAGAGTTATGGAATAATCGAGGAAAATGGTTCAGTTTTTGTTCTTATTAAATTGGGCCTGGCAGATATTATTGTGGCCCAAAGCCTAGCGTGTATAATGTAGCTACTCAATAAATGGCCTAAAAACTCCTGCTTTTAAAATACTACCCACACATTATCTAGTTATCATGTAATTTTTTTTAAGCTTTAACTACAAGTAAAAAAAAAAATTAACTATGATCAGATATTCAAGAACTACGCCAGTAAAACAAAATCAAGATATTCGACAAAACCAGCTAACAAGATAATCAAGTGACAAAAATCTATATCACATTGAATAATCTTCACAAATTTCATGCTTCAAACGATATATTCACATATGTAGTAATCAAAACTTTAAACGAGAGTAGAAGGATGAACCTCAACGGAGAAATTTTCTTTCATGTTACTAATGAATCTTCAACGTCATATTAGAATTAAAAAACAAACGCCTACAAGCTTGAAAGCGGGCAGGACGTTGACTGGAGCTCAACCACACGACCTCGCTAATTCGACCACGAAGCTACACCGACGACTTCGACAAAACTCAAACTTGAAAAATGCTGCTGCGTTATGTAAAAAAATGGACTGTTTTAAGGTGCTTTCAATGAATTTTTTTGGCTGGTTTTGGACTGATTCTTTGGCTGGGAAAAGGGCTTTTTTTCTTGCTGATTTTTGTCACTTTGCTTTGGCTATTTTTGCAGCTGATTTTGCTGGAAAATAGTGTGTTTTTCAGCTGCTTTTGGAGCTGTTTTGGGGCTGATTTGGGTTGGGTTTGGGGTATTCTTGGGGGTGTTTTAGAGTTGGAATTTGGGGTTATTTCTGCTTGTTTTTAGTGGTTAAAACTTGGAGTTCATGGGCTGAAAATGGAACTGAAGTTGCAGCTCTTTTAGTGATGTTAGAAGCTGGTTTTTCGGATTTCTTTGTTGCGTTTTGGTGAGGGATTTGAGCTCATTTTTGGGCTATTCTTTGCTGGGTTTGAGGGCTGGACAGTGATGGGTTTTTTTTAGGAGGAAGAAGAATGTGTGGTGAGGAAGAAGAAGAGGAAGGCAGCTTGTTTTTTCTTTCTTTTTTCCAGATCTCCTCTCTTTTCTTTTTTGTGTGTTATGTGTGTGTTTTATGGCTGAAAATGGGGTATGGGTTTATGATAGGAGACAAGCATGGGGACAAAGAGTGTGGAATAATGGAGAGTGGAGTAGAGAGCAAAGTGTGGGGGGGATAAGCATGGGGGACAAGGAGTGGGGAACAGTGAAAAGTGGAGTAGGGAGCAAAGTGTGTGGGGGACAAGCATGGGGGACAAAGAAAAGTTGAGTGGGGACACGCTTGGAAAGTGGAAAATATTCAAGCACGGTCAAAAATTAGGTGCTCACAGCATGCCCCTCTTTGCTTGGAAACATTAAAAGTTTTCAGGCAAAGATAAAGTGAGCCATGTGACTAAGTTTTGACCATATCGTTATTCAAAAGAGGAAGAAAATAAAAGAAAAAGGTGCAACCGAGTCCTGGTTTTGGATAGCCTACATATCCCGGGTTATAAGGAAATCAGGTCGCGTGTAGTTCAAGAAAAATAATAGAGTGATGAGTTCGAAAGTCGAGCTAGGTTTTGTCGAGGCTCCGGTCTGTGACCCTGTTATTACATCAAAATCTAAAGGAACTAAACAAGCCTATCAGTTATAAGTTACAAGATTCCTATTTATAAGTCTTCTGAACCTTGATCTTGAGCCTTGACTGGTTGTTCATGCAGACTCTGATCTGAACCTTAATGCTTGCTAGCTGTAGGTGCTAGTTCATTCTTCTACGGCTTCTTCTGAGCAAAACGGGAAATGTGAAGCTCGTAACTTCAGTCATGTTTTGAGCAGTCCATATCATTTCCATCTGCTTCTGCACTTGGATTCACTTTTTTTTTTCCTTTTCTTTTCTTTATTGTGGATTCAAACTTCTTCTTTTGTTCATCTCGAACCTTGTGCCTCGAGGTAAAACCTTCTCAGACATCACAACAAACAAACGAACGAAATTTTTCTGCCCCAGTTTTCACTAGAAAAATTTCGTGAGTTATTGTAATAAAATTCTAAACTACTTCTTTATTGAAAACAAATAAAAAAAAAGTAATGGTGTACCCTGAAAAGGTCATGATGATTTTGTTTTTTTATTGTCCCAAAAGAATGTCTCAACTAAGGATTTGTGTACCTTATGTTGGGAAACTATGGTCAGAGAATGGGATACCCTATATTGGCAATGATACCAGGGAGTGGTGTATCCTGCATTTAAAATCAAATCAACTAGGGAGTGGTGTACCCTATGTTGGAGAACACAACAAGGGATTGGTATACTCTATACTGGTAAGGAAATGTAATCAGGGGATGACGCCCTGTATTACTGAAAAAGAAATATAACCAGGGGTTGGCGCCCTGTATTACTGAAAAAGAAAGGTAATCAGGGGTTGGTGCCCTGTATTACTGAAAAGGAAATGTAATCAGGGGTTGGCGCCATGTATTACTGAAAAGGATAATGTAACCAGGGGTTGGCGCCTTGTATTACTGAAAAAATGCTGAATCCCCGGGGCGAAAAGGGTCTACCTGGGTTAAACTACGAAAAGTAAACCTGGGCTAAAAGTACTTCTACCCGGAACTATGAGTTGTATCTCCTAGGTGACAAGTTTCTACCCGGGTTAAACTACGAAAAGCAAACCTGGGCGAAGAGTACTTCTACCCGGAACTACGAGCTGGATCCCCCTAGGAGAAAAGGGTTCTACCTGGGTTAAGCTACGTAAAACAATCTCGGCGAAAAGTACTTCTATCCGGAAACTATGAGCTGGATATCCCTAGGCGAAAAGGTTCTACCTGGGTTAAGCTACGTAAAACAACCTGGGCGAAGAATACTTCTACCCGGAACTATGAACTGAATCCCTCTAGGCGAAAAGGTTCTACCTGGGTTAAGCTACGAAAATGAGAGGTATGAACAATAGTTATGCATGCTAAAAATAAAGAAAAGTGGAGATTTTGAGGAAACTTACCTTTGGCTACATTCGTCCTTTAGAAATCACCATTCTTCACTGTTTTGTTCATGCTGCAAACAAAGAAAAATTATGAGTTTTGAAATAGTGGTCAGTTTGTGGCCCTGATGTCTTTGGAAGCTTGGCTTTGTGCCCATCTTCTTTTGATGATGATTTCAACCTGCCACTAGATGTTTCCTGAATACCACTAGCATGTCTGGCCCCAGAGAGCCTTTGACTTTTCAAACTTTTACATGACGGTTGGTCGCGTGGGACTTAACCTTTTCAACTTTGTTTTGCCTTTGTGGAATTTCACTTTCGACTTCTTTCCTCCGAAACTTTCAATTTCTGAGAATTGGGGAACCTTTAGCTTTTCAAACTTTGCCAAAATGGTTAGCCACTTGGGACTTAACCTATTCAACTTCATTTTGCCTTGTAGGCACTTTCAATTTGATTTCCTCTTTACAAGAGTTTTTGATTTTTAAGCATCAGCCGCCATGGCCAGTCGGGGTCGACTTGATGTCGCTGCCGAGTCTGGGTGCCTTTTTTGCATATTAGCTTGTATCAAACGAAAGCCCTGTAAATCAGTCTTGCTATCCCTTCTTTGCCTTAGTTTTGGAACAGAGTTAGACCAAAATGGATTCGAAGAAAAACAAACAATGGAATGGACAATGAATTTAGACAAGAGGTATCCCTTTCGGGGAAGGAAAGAATGACTTATCTGGAGTATATGCGGACTTCAATGAACATGACATGCCTTTTGGACTTGATGTCTGATCTGTGTAAACCGTCCAACTCTTAGAAATTCATCACAACTTTTTCCTCGAAACCTAGAAACCTTGCCCAGGATTATCAATACCAATGGCTGTGAAAATTCTCTTTTCGATCAGTAGTGCGCTTTTTGCGGGTTTTCACCAGCTAAACTCTCTCAATTCTCTTCTCACCATCGCCTTATAGTGCCATTTGCGGGTTTTCACTAACAAGACTCTCTCATTTTCATTTTCTTTGCTCGTCATCGCCCTATGGTGCCCGTGAGGGTTTTCACCAATAAGACTCTCTCATTTTATTTCTCTCATTTTGGTGGCATCAGATCCAAGTGATTGTATCCTCCAATTCTTGAACATTCTCATTGATTGATCGGAAGGACTTGAAAAGGATTTGGGTAAAAAGGATTTGGACTGAATTACAACTTTGGAACCTCTCAGGCAAAACCATCGTCGAACCATTATAACACCTGCCCCAGTTTCAACTTTTGGGGGAATATAGATTTTTATTTTGGTGTGACTGAACCCCAGAGAGAGGCTGCCTACATATCCTTTCGGAATCAAGTCGAACGTAGTTCGATTAACATGAACTTGTTTGATTTTTTTATTATTATTATTTTTCATTTTTTCTTTCTTTTCTTTTTTTTTCTTCTTTTTTTTTTTTAAAATAACATCTTCAGGTTCCAAAGAGGGTAATCAAAGAAAGGTAACCAGCTCAAAAGGGTTAGCAAATGATTGATGGTGTTTGGATAGCGAGAATGAAAGCCTTCATCATCCCAATCAGAGAACATTAATGCTATATAGAGGGTCAAACATAGTACCTTTTGACTGCATCCGCATAGACGGTTGTTTCAGGGACACTTTCTTCGTTGCTTCCCAGGTACAACGCTCTCTTTTGCAGTACTCTCATTACAATGTATGTACCTTTCCAATTTGGAGCCAATTTTCCTTTAGTTTCTTCATGAGTTGGGAGGATACGTCTCAGAATGAGTTGTCCTATTTTAAATTTATTGGGCCGCACTTTCTTGTTGTAGACACGGACCATTCTTTGTTGGCACAACTGCCCGTGGCAAATTGCGGCCAATCATTTTTTATCCATCAGTGTCAATTATTTCAATCGGTTCTTGACCCAATCTTTATCCTCAATCCCGGCTTCAACAATGATCCGAAGAGAGGGAATCTCAAATTCGTTCCAATTTTTTATTTATTTTCTTACAAGCCTTGTCTTCAAAATATTTTGTTACTTGATCTATTATTTCGGGGGCTGACAACGTTTTAGGATCTGGGCATGAAGTCCGCAAGCATGTCATGTCATTAAAATCTACATTAACAGAACTAAAAAGAGAATAAGAAAAGTGACAAGATTAAGAAAAGAAACATTCCCCGACAATGAAATATTAATTTCATTTGATTATTTTTTTTTTTAAGTTTTTAAGATATAAGGGTTTACATCAGAAAGCAAAGCAGTGAAGTAAAAATATTCGGATTAGATCCTGAAATAATTCGGACGCAGAAAAGATAGCAAGACCGGCTACCGAGGCTCCCATATGACACGGAACTTTTCAGGTTTGGCGTCCGTTTTTAGGTTTCTCTTCTGTCTCGGCAATGGCTGCAATGGCCTTCAGTGCTAGATCAAATTCCTCATCTTCACAGATCATTCTGATTACTGGCCCATTGGTGTGAGTAGGCAGAGAATTGTTCATCATATTAGGGGCCTCTTTATCCCTAAGCACTATTTTCTTGACATTAATGAGGTCTTCCACTGCTCTCTTAAGAGTCTAACAGTCTTCCGTATCATGTCTGACTGCTCCGGAGTGATATTCACATCTAGCATTAGCTTGGTGCGAATGGGACTCAGGGTTTGGCCGGTTCGGGGCTACTGGCCACAGTAGACCTAGCCTGACTAGCTTTTGGAACAAGATTGAGTATGATTCACCAACAGGGGTAATCCATCTCGGGAGGCTCTCTCTCTCTCTCTCTCTCTCTCTCTCTCTCTCTCTCTCTCTCTCTCTTTTCCCCTTCTTTTTTTGATTTTTTTTTTCATATCTTGATTTTTTTTTCTCTTTTTGTTATTTTTCGCTCTTTATTTTTATCTATTATTTTTTGTCACTCTTTCTCTTTTTTTCTTTTTTTTTTCACTCAAATCTTGATAAACTAACTCTTTTTGTTTTTCATATACAATTAATCCAACAAAATCTCCTAGCAAAGAAAATATATTCAATTTTTTTCGATTTTTTTTTGTTTTGTTTTGGAATTGGTGAAAGAAAAACTTCTAAAAAAGAAAAAAAAAATTAAAATTTTGAATTTTTTTTCAAAAGAAAGAAAATATTTTTTTGGATTTTGGGAGAAAGAAACAATTAAAGAAAAATATCTTTTTGGATTTTTGAAAATTGAGGGCCGGAACCGATGAGGTTTGCCTACGTATCTCACATCCGGTGAGAATCAGACCCGCATAGTTCGGTCGATGAGAAATAAAATAGATAAATTAACTCTTTTTTATATACAATTAATCCGACTAAATTTCCAACAAAGAAAATATTTTTTTTAAAAATTTTTTCGATTGTTTTTTTTTTTGGAATTGGTGAAAGAAAATCAAAAGAAAGAAAATATTTTATTTTTTTTGGATTTTGGGAGAAAGAATTTTTTTTTTTTTTTAAAAAGGAAGAAAATATTTTTTGGATTTTTGGTCTCAAAAAAAAGGAAGCTTCTAAAGAAGTAATTAAAGGAAAATATCTTCTTGGATTTTTAAAAATTGGGGGCCGAAACCGATGAGGTTTGCTTACGTATCTCACATCCGGTGAGAATCAGACCCGCGTAGTTCGGTGAAAATTGACTATGTTCTTCTTTTTTTTATATGAAAATTAATCTTTAAAAACCATATGCACTAAACCACATCAATTTTACTCTCTTCGTTCAACCGATATATGCTAAAGTCGGTCGACATGCAAGCCTCCCAAATAATGCAACAAGTAGCACATAACATGATATAATGGTCTCAACAAGGTACCTGTCCTAAAACAGAACTCGGCCCATGAGTCGAGCGTTGCTAAGTCAAATGCACATGATGCAAATAAAGCATAGCCTACTAGGGATATTCATTGTTTGTGGCTTATTCTTCTAAGTTTGTAAATCCTAAAGGAGATGGTATCTAGACCTGGCTTACCCGGGCGGACAACCCGAGCCGAGGAGCGTCAAGCATTACCAGTAGTAGAACAGCACTGGCTAGCTAACGGCTCTCCCGCCTAAACATGTGTGACTAAATCCTTCACCAGAAGCTGGTAGGCTAACTGGCTTTATCTCAAGACAGAAATTTTGTGATGCGGGTAGGCAAACACAACATAACTAATTATCAGAAGACTCAGTGGGATGCGAGAGAGGATACAATTTATATGTACAGTTCAACAATATCAAGACAGTAAAAAGTGGACAAGTAGCACATTAGTCCCAAATAAATCACAATATATACAAAAATTAATAAAGCCAAATAAAGTCAATGTACAAGCTCGAATTCTTGAAGTCCCCAGCAGAGTCGCCAGAGCTGTCACACCCCTTTTATTCCCCCCAAAATGATAATGTGTTATTGATTGTGGATGGTGGGTTAAAGAGTTTCTTCAATTAAAGTGACAAACTTGAATAGGGATTATTTTATTTACAGAGTCGCCACTTGGAATTGATTTTTTGGGTGTTCCAAGTCACCTTTTATTTGAATCCCTAGTCAAAGGAAGATTTGACTCTTTTATTACTGGTCTGCAAAATAAAGTCCGGGTAAGGAATTCTGTTGACCGGGGAGAAGGTGTAAGGCATTTCCCGAGTCCCGTGGTTCTAGCACGGTCGCTTTATAGACTAAAATTGGCTTGAATTAATTTTGGACAAACTGTGATTTATTGGTTTCCATATTTTATCTATGTCCGCTTTTATTATTAAAATATAAAATTATCTTTGAAACAAATCGCGTGTGTGAATTCGTTTTATTTATTGTGCCAAAATCATGTCACGAGTACGTGTACACAACTAATAACACTTTATTAATTATTAAGACTGTTTTGTCAAAGTTGCGTGAATGCATACCTTGCCTTTAATCTTTTTGAAATCATAATTATGTCATGCGGATGTATACATAATAACGATAATTTATTTATTAATACACGCCTAAAACATTCTAACGCATTTATAAATTATTTCCTAAACTACATTTGAGATGTATTGTGAAGCAAAGAGTTATGGAATAATCGAGAAAAATGGTTCAGTTTTTGTTCTTATTAAATTGGGCCTGGCAGATATTATTGTGGCCCAAAGCCTAGCGTGTATAATGTAGTTACTCAATAAATGACCTAAAAACTCCTGCTTTTAAAATACTACCCACACATTATCTAGTTATCATGCAATTTTTTTTAAGCTTTAACTACAAGTAAAAAAAAAAATTAACTATGATCAGATATTCAAGAACTACGCCAGTAAAACAAAATCAAGATATTCGACAAAACCAGCTAACAAGATAATCAAGTGACAAAAATCTATATCACATTGAATAATCTTCACAAATTTCATGCTTCAAACGATATATTCACATATGTAGTAATCAAAACTTTAAACGAGAGTAGAAGGATGAACCTCAACGGAGAAATTTTCTTTCATGTTACTAATGAATCTTCAACGTCATATTAGAATTAAAAAACAAACGCCTACAAGCTTGAAAGCGGGCAGGACGTTGACTGGAGCTCAACCACACGACCTCGCTAATTCGACCACGAAGCTACACCGACGACTTCGACAAAACTCAAACTTGAAAAATGCTGCTGCGTTATGTAAAAAAAATGGACTGTTTTAAGGTGCTTTCAATGGATTTTTTTGGCTGGTTTTGGACTGATTCTTTGGCTGGGAAAAGGGCTTTTTTTCTTGCTGATTTTTGTCACTTTGCTTTGGCTATTTTTGCAGCTGATTTTGCTGGAAAATAGTGTGTTTTTCAGCTGCTTTTGGAGCTGTTTTGGGGCTGATTTGGGTTGGGTTTGGGGTATTCTTGGGGGTGTTTTAGAGTTAGAATTTGGGGTTATTTTTGCTCGTTTTTAGTGGTTAAAACTTGGAGTTCATGGGCTGAAAATGGAACTGAAGTTGCAGCTCTTTTAGTGATGTTAGAAGCTAGTTTTTCGGATTTCTTTGTTGCGTTTTGGTGAGGGATTTGAGCTCATTTTTGGGCTATTCTTTGCTGGGTTTGAGGGCTGGACAGTGATGGTTTTTTTTAGGAGGAAGATGAATGTGTGGTGAGGAAGAAGAAGAGGAAGGCAACTTGTTTTTTCTTTCTTTTTTCCAGATCTCCTCTTTTTTCTTTTTTGTGTGTTATGTGTGTATTTTATGGTTGAAAATGGGGTATGTGGTTTGTGATAGGATACAAGCATGGGGGATAAAGAGTGAGGAATAATGAAGAGTGGAGTAGGGAGCAAAGTGTGGGGGGAGACAAGCATGGGGGACAAGGAGTGGGGGACAATGGAGAGTGGAGTAGGGAGCAACGTGTGGGGGGAGACAAGCATGGGGGACAAGGAGTGGGGGACAATGGAGAGTGGAGTAGGGAGCAACGTGTGGGGGGGACAAGCATGGGGGACAAAGAAAAGTTGAGTGGGGACACGCCTGGGAAGCGGAAAATATTCAAGCACGGTCAAAAATTAGGTGCTCATACTTATTCACATCAAGTGATCGAACAATCATCGGAGTACTTAATGGATGTGCTTCATCCATGTAAAACTGTTTCAATACCTTTTCTATGTAAGCAGATTGATGAACAAAAGTCTCGTTTGCCAAATTTTCAATTTGCAAAACCAAGACATAATTCTTGTCTTTCTGAGATCTTTCATCTCGAATTCCTTATTTAAATAATCAAATGCCTTTTGGAGTTCTAAAGGAGTTCCAATAAGGTTTATGTCATCAACATATACAGCAAGTACAATAAACTCCGATGTTGTTTTCTTTATAAAAATACATTGACAAATGGCATCATTTATATAACCTTCCTTTAATAAATACTCATTAAGGCGGTTATACCACATTCGTCCTGATTGCTTTAGACCATACAAAGATCTTTACAATTTGATTGAAAATATTTTCCGGGACTTTGAATTATGTGCGTCAGTCATTTTAAATCTCTCGGGAATTTTCATGTATATCTCATTATCAAGTGAGCCGTAAAGGTAGGCTGTAACCACATCCATTAAATGCATGTCAAGATTTTCATGAACAACAAAACTAATAAGATAACAGAACATTATAGCATCCATAACAGGAGAATACGTCTCTTCATAATCGATACCAAACCTTTGTGAAAATCCTTGTGCAACAAGGCGTGCCTTATATCTTTGTACCTCATTTTTCTCATTCCTTTTACGTACAAAGACCCATTTATAGCCAACAGACTTAACACCATTAGGTGTTTGAACTATAGACCCAAAAACTTCATGTTTCGCAAGTGAAGTTAATTCTGCCTGGATAGCGTCTTTCTATTTTGGCCAATCATTTCTCTGTCTACATTTATCGACAGATTTTGGTTTAAGATCTTCATCTTGTTGTATTATTTCAATAGTGACATTATAAGCAAAAACATTGTTGATAACAATATTATTTCGGTTCCATCTTTGTCCCGTTGAGACATAACTTATTGAGATCTCTTCATTCTCATCATTTTCAGGTACCCGAATCTCCCTTGAGGTCATATCATTTGTTATGTCTCTGTGCTCTTCTTGAGACACTGCCTCCGTATTATGATCACTTTGATCATTTGCTCCTTTTATTTTTCGAGGATTTTTATCCTTAGAATCGATTGGTCTACCACGTTTCAAGCGTGGTTTAAACTTATTTGCTTTAAATGATTGTCCTACAGGGATATCAACTCGAATTGGAGCATTAGCATCTAGAATATATGACTTAGTCACCCTTGGTAGGTCAGTGAATGCATCTGGCAGTTGATTCGCAATATTTTGCAAATGAAATATCTTTTAAACCTCTTGTTCACATTGATTTGTTCGAGAATCTAAATGAGATAGTGATAATACATTCCAATCTATCTCCTTTCTGAGCTGCTTATTTTCTCCCCCTAATGTAGGGTATATTGATTCATCAAAAATGACAATTAGAAATTTTTGCCGTAAATAAATCTCCAGTCATAGGCTCCAGATATTTTATAATAGAAGAAGACTCATACCCAACATATATCCCCAACCTTCTTTGGGGACTCATCTTTGTGTGTTGTGGTGGAGCAATTGGAACATATACCGCACAACCAAAGATTCTAAGATGGGAAATATTTGGCTCCTGACCAAAAGCCAATTGCAATAGGGAGACTAAATAAAAATAATTTAGTAAAACATGAACAAGAAATAGAGATAGAGAGAAGGAAGAGATTTTCTTCTTTAATTGTGTGTATTTTTCTATCTATTACAAGGCTTTTATATAGGCATAAAAAATGAAGAAAAATATATCATTAAATATATCATTAAGCATTTGAGATGAAGATCGTGGAGGAAGAGTAAACATCCACCATAATTCCGGAGGAAGAGTAGACATTTACCATAATTTGATTTTTCTTATAACAAAAAAATATTATTAAAATTATCCAAAGAAAGGTGAATTGATAGTGTGAGAAGTATTTGTTTGATAACAAGAGGTGTAATTATGTTTCATCAAAAGTAGCTAGGATTGGTAGATTATTATTATTCATCTTCTTTGCTTCTATTAGAGTTGAAAATTTTGAAAATTATAGAAGGTTGACAACTTTTATATTATGAAGTTAAAATTACAATGGGCTAAGTAGGGCAGAGGGTGTCAAGCTGATTCTGAAATTTTGCCTGAGAAGAACATTGGGAGAATGATAATATCAAGATAACTTAACATTTTGACAACTTTTTCTTTCACTTAAGTTGAATGGAGATATTATTTGAACCAAATCCTGAATTTTTTGTTTGTTAAAATGTTCTCTTCAACAAATTAGCTTCCTTTGTTCATAGGCAGAGTTACAACCATATATGGTAAGAATGACACTGCCTTGAAAAAAGGTATGCCTATTACCAATAAAACTTATAATGATCTATCGTAGTTTTGTTAAATTCTTAAATTATTCAATCTCTTTCACAACCTGGAGTCTTCTAACAATTATGAAAGCCAAATAGGAGCTTCTACAAACAACTCCAGGAAAGCTATGAAAAATTTAACAATTTTCACAGCAATCTGTTTTCAGTGACTAATGTACCTACAGACATTATTTTTGTGGTTAGTGCTTGATTTCTCAGGTAGTTAGATATTATTTCTAGACTGAACAACATGATTTAAAAAGATAGGTTGGCAGTAATATTATCATATTAATTAGTATATTATGTTATATGGGTTCTGAAACTTGATTTTTTTTTCATAATTCTGCAGATGTCAATACTTTTATCCAGATTGTAAAGAAGAAGAACAATCGCATAATGGAGGATGAATCACCTTTTGTAATGACTACGTAGAATCTTTCATCTTTTATTAATATGTAAATAGTACTCCGTGCATCACCTTTTTCAATATGTAAAAAGAATATGCAAATAGTACTCTCATGTATGTTAATATTGTGCAACTTTTTAATGATGCCTCAATACTTTATAGATTTACTAAAAGTGACATTGTAAAAATGTTTTACATTATCAATGCACCTCTCTTTGGATACTAGATGGATCCAATACTGTAAAGCTTGGAATAACTTATATTAATCAATTAATAATGTACAATTTGTTGACACTGTGGGTGTGTTTGGTACGAAGGAAAATATTTTTCATGAAAAATATTTTCTATTGTTTGTTTAGACAGTAGAAAATAAATTTTTATGCTACTTTTCTTTCTCTCTCCCCTCCCCCCCCCCCCCAATCCCCATATTTCCTATGCTACTCTCCTCACAAACCCCAAATACCCAACGTTTTGAGGACTCTATTTTCTTTAAAAGTTTAATTATTCTTTTAAAAATTCACACAAAACCAAAGTGACTAATGTGTTGTTTTACTTTTTTAACGCAAAAATAACATTGAAATTTGTGCTACATAATAACTAAAAAAAAAATTATTTTTTTGGTTGAAAAAGAAAGTACTCTTTCTACAACATGAAAAAATACTCATTTTGTTAAAATGAGAGAAAATACTTTTTCTACATTATAAAAAGAAAATACTCATTTTGTTGAAATGAAAGAAAATACTTTTTAATACATCATTTTGTTGAAATGAAAGAAAATAATATTTCTACATCATGCAAAAAAAATACTCATTTTGTTGAAATGAAAGAAAATACTTTTTTTACATCATAAAAAGAAAGTACTTTTTTTGTTGAAATGAAAGAAAATACATTTTCTACATCATGAAAAGGAAATATAGGCTATCGAAAATGTTATGTGTCAGTGTGCTAATAAAAAAGTTTTTAAAAAAACTTTATCTACCACTTCGAACCATTTAAATAAAACAAATTTCAAACCTTAATATTTGTGTGGGTTTTTAGATGTCGTATAATTAGAAATTGGCCATAAATTCAGAATTTATGATGATTATCATGTAGCAAACGGCTTCCATGCGTCCAACTGAACGATAGATATTAGGGCAAAGATCATTTTTAACTCGGGGTTAAAACTATTTATATTCGGTAGTCGCAAAAATATATAAAATTTGTATATTTTTCATATATAATATACATCTAGAGTGGATATATAATATTATTTCCCTTAGATATAAAAATAGCAACTTTTAGCCCTTGCTATTAGAATTTAATCAATATTCAAAAAGCTATTAACATTTAATAGGCTCAAAAAGTGATAACCATTTAGAAAATTGGCTAAATGCTAATAGCCTTTAAAATATAGGAAAAGGTCTAAAATTGCACATTTACTATACTATATTGTTTACTTCTGCCACTCGTTATACTATTCGTTCAATTTAGTCCTTACCGTTAATAAACTTTTAAAAATTGCCCCTAACCTTAACGGATCTAAATTTTGGCAGCTGACCCACTCCATTTTTTCCATGTCAGCTACCAAGTCACACGACCCCACCACAACGACTATCCACCGTGGCACCCAACCCCTCAATCAAATGCCACATAAGCGTCCATGTCACTGTTTTAATATTCACTTATTTACTCAATAAAAAAAATTAAAACATATCCCCCCAACCCCACGCCCCTCGGGCTCCTACTTTTCTTCTTCCATGAGTTCTTCATCTTTGCTTCAAATTTTTCAATCCAAACTAGGTCAAGTTTTTCATCAAACTGACTCAAGTTGCAACCATGACTTCTCAACATTTCTCAACAAATTCCAGCTAACACTTTGCTTAAACTTCAGTAAATTAGAATACCCATTTTATGTTCTCAAGCATTCTTACAAATCCTTCAATGGTGATTTTTTTCCAAATCTATAAACATCGGTGTTATTCTTTCCGTTTCAAGTTCTAATTTTTATTTTTTCCACTCAATTTCATTAGGAAACAAGCAAGAATTTCAGATTCTTGAGTTTTTTTTCAACTTCAAATTTCGGCAACCCAAAAAATGGAGTACAAATTTGTTCTTCACTTACATCCACGAAATTAATGCTTGATTCATGATTTTAAGCTCCAAACAACAACACACAACTGATTTCCTCCATATATAATCAACAAATCGAATTGTGAATTTTAATTTTTCGATACCCAAAGAACACACTATAGTGGGTTTCGAGGTTCTCACCATTGTTAATTTACTTGAATGACACGACAGAGATAATGAATCAGATGCATCTATTCCTTGTAACCTAAATGATGAGCTCGCCAATGCTTCATCGACCATCGTTGCCAAAATAAGTCGAGCTCCTGGTTTCTTCCTCTTTCGGGCTCTCTGGGAGATGTTCCCCATGAATTTCTCATGAAGTTTGGCATGAAAATCCAATTATGAGATTTAAGAATTTGTGGTGTTTTGAAGATTAAAAACTAAGTGAAAATCACCTTTTGAGCTCAAACAAAATAGCCATTGCTTTTGAAGAGTTCGGTGGTTAAATTTGTCAGGAAAACCATTGTTGATATATTGAAGGTCTTGAATTGTGATACCTCTTAGAACATTAATGTTTCAACATTGGTGATTTATTAATGGAGAATAATAGATTTAAGTGGATGATTAAATTTAAGTGGGTATAGTTATTTATAATTAAACTAGTGACATGGACTCTTGTGTGGCATTTTAATTGAGAGGTCGGGTGTCACTTCGTCAATTGAGGATGTAAAGGAGTTTGTGGGATTTTACTTTGGTGGGGTCGTGTGACTTGCCAGCTGACATGGAAAAAATGGAGTGGGTCAGCTGCCACAGTGTAAATCCGTTAGGGTTAGGGGCAATTTTTAAAAGTTTATTAACGATTAGGGCTAGATTGGACGAATAGTATAATCAGTGGCAGAAGTAAACAATATAGTAAATAATATAGTATAGTAATGGGACAATTTTAGACCCTTTCCCTTTAAATGTTGGCCACACTCTAATAGCAAGGTTAAAAGTGGCTATTTTCCGATTTCTTCCGTTGTTCATTTGATGATATTATCGAACTTTCAGCCCAAATTTCGGACCCAAATTCTTATTTTCCACTAGCCCTAAATTCAAATAGTCGCCGTCTTCTTGGGCCAGTCGACGACGCACCTCCGCCGGCAGTGAACTTTGCTCTCAGCTCTCTCTCTCTCCCCCAATCACTCACGGCGGCGATCTCTTTCTCCGGAGAATTTTTGAGTCGTAAGTCCCCTCATCATCTCTCTCCTGAAATGCGACCTTTTGAATTGGATCTCCGTGCTACTTGAAAAGCCTCAAGCTTTAGCATTTTTTAGTTCTTTGTGAATACTTACTAAGTTAGAGACTTAGAGTAATGTCCAGGTCCTTGAACCTTGTTGTGGAGTAAGCATAACAGATTAATTGGTTGGGCACACGTATTGACGTAAGAAAGAAGCTTTACGATTGCTTCTTTTTAGAAATGTAAATCAAAATAAAGAGCAATGGATTTAGATAATTCATATACCCGACCCGTATTGAGGTGAAGGTGATTTTGTTTTTCTTAGGATTGTATCGAAAAATGACAGCTTTGAAAGAAGATTTTTTTTTTTTTTTTTTTTTTTTTGTAGAATGGTTTGAAAGAAGAATATTAGCTATCTGCCTTTGATATTCAGGTATTAATTTATAGCTTTCTTGCCAAGGACTTTGTGTTTTGCATGTCTATAGATACTAAGAGGAGATTGTCTCTTTAGTTTCGGTCTTGTACATTCTTTGTCATAATAGTGGTTATCTCTACATGTTTCATAGATCGTTTTCTAGTAAGTTAAAATGTTATGTAATTTTATTATTGAAGATGTCAATTGGCCTGTTATCCATCTTTGGTGTGTCTAGAATATACTAACGTTTGTGTTAATCTAAATTGTGTCACCTACTTCATTACTACTTATAAACGTTAGGAAGTTTTGTTAACGGCATTAGTTTCTGGGAAATTAAGGTGTCTGTTTGTATTGATAGCTGATATTATATGGGCATTGGCAAAAACTATTGTCATAACCTTCTCTTAGTTTACCGAGATCATGAACTATATTTTTCATTTCTATTAGACTAGCTGACTGTCTATTTTTTCTTTTCAAGGTAAGAGTGTAACACACAAACTTAACCAAGTGGTTGAAGTCCAAATTGGCACAACACGCATATGAAATTGTGATCAAGCTAGCATCATCTGCATATCATTGCTTGCAGAGTGACTTCTTAAGCATGAAGCTCATTGCACGGTTAAGACGGATCCATGCTTGTACATCTCTTCGTGAAATTATTGGGCCTCTCCAATCTCGTTCATTTCAACCTGATTTTGTTCCTAGAGATCCCAACGCCAAGCCCAAAAGATACAAATATCCTGCTTCCTATGATCCTTATGGCCCTAGGGCCCCACCATCAGACAAGATAATTCAGCTTGCTGAACGTATTGCTGCTTTAGCCCCAGAAGAGCGTAGACAAATTGGCCCTACACTCAGGGAGATACTAAGGCATCCTAATTTGAAACAAATTTCAGTAGAAGGCATGGATTTGGGTGCAATGGGAGGAGCAGGTGGTGGACCGGCAAAGGCTGAGGAGAAGAAGGCTGAGAAAACAGCATTTGATGTCAAGTTGGAGAAATTTGATGCAGCTGCAAAAATCAAGGTGATCAAAGAGGTTCGATCCTTCACGAGTCTTGGTTTGAAGGAAGCCAAGGACCTGGTTGAAAAAGTGCCTGCTATACTTAAGCAAGGAGTAACAAAAGAGGAGGCTAATGAAATAATAGAAAAGATCAAAGCTGCTGGAGGAGTTGCAGTTATGGAGTAGTAACCTCTACTGGATTTAGCAGGTTTCCTTGTCCGGCCATCTTTTGTTAATGTAAGGGAACATGCCAATTACCATAGTTTATCTGTGTTAGAATTTCTTGCTTGGATTATGAATTGAAAAATTACCTTTGTTGGGCTAGGGCAGAGTAGGAGCTTCTATGTTTGCATTGAAGCTATTAATAAATATTTTGGAGTCAATTGCGAGTTTACGAGGTTGATGAAAGCAGCGACCCAGGGTAGTTGGTCCTCTGTGAAGTTTGCTTGCTTTTGTAGCTTTAAACCTATGACGCCATATAGGGGTGGTGATCATTAACTTATAATCTGATATTCCGCTAATTTTCAGATAATTTTTCTCTTATACATGTCTGATAACGTTACCTCTTTTTTGGAACCACCACAATGAAGTTGTTTCATTCGCATTTTATGGTAATTCCTCGTACCCTTTTAAGTTCCACCAGTAAGTTCCGAATTTTTTTGCTGTTGTAACCTTTATTTTCTGGTTTCTTTGGGTTTTTTCCCCCCTCTGATCGATTTGTTGATGTGAATGAGATGTAGTATGTAGAATTTATACACTTTGTGTAATGCATTCCGACTTTAGCATTGTATGAGCGAAACCTGCACTGTCTCTCGTGAGAAATTCATGATCAATCAGTTAAACTTTTACTTGAAATTATTTAAATAGATAGTATCTTTGTCTTACCACAGAGTTGGCATAAAAGGATGTCTTCACTGTTTTACTTTCTTTGTATCTGTTTATATTACATTCAGATTGCCTACACAGTCCTAGTGAATAAAAAAGAACTAGGTGCAGTTCTAGCCAAAATAGCGTTGTTTTTGTTTCGGCATGATTAGGAATAGGAAATTTTGTCTAAATAGGAACAGGAGACCTAATTAATTTGATTTTCTAAACCAACTTGAATTTTTATTTGATTCTGCCTAATTATGAATAGGAATGTATTATCCAACTTAGAATAGTGGTCAAACTTAATTTTTTTAATAGTAAAGAAAATCAATATTTCATCAATCCGGAACACGATGTGTAAGTAGCGGCCAAGCGGCTCTGTCCTTTTCAAAGAGATTATCCCTCTCTCTCCATGCTTCTTAAGCCATAAAAAAGAAATCATTCTCGGGGTACACTATTCTGCGTACACTATTCTCCACAGACAATATTTCACAGAATTTGTTGTTGTTGTTGTTTGCCTAATGCTCACATACATCCAGAGAAGTGCAGAGGTACTAGTACTTGCTATTAAGTAAAAATTACTATTTGAAAATTCTCCACCTTACCACCATGCGAACAAATGAATTTGGGTGAGCAGGAATTTGTCATTTAAAAATAACGTGAAAAAGTTCACCAGTTACTGGCAAAATATATTAAGAATTCCGTATACTTTTGTTGTTACAATAATAAGTAATTTCAGTCTTCTGATATCAGTTCCTAATTAGTACTATCTTGGTTGCACCTGCATCAACTAGCACTTGGTCTTATCAAAGTGTAGTCTTCAGCTTTCTTGTAATGGATTGTTTCAGTTACAAACTGAAATTTATTGGTTTTATTTATCATCTCCATTTTCTTTTCATCACAAGAAGAATACTAGCTTCTATATGTAACACGAGTGGCATGTGGGTCGGTCCGGGCTCTAAACGGATCAAGTGGGCCGGTCTGTGGGCCGCGGCCGGTCCTTAAATAAACGGGCTTAGCGATCCCGGGCTAAACGATCTTTTTTAGAAACTGGCCCGGGAGCGGGCCCACAAACTCATGGTCCCGGGCTAAACGGGCCAAGCTCGTGGGCTAAGTGGGCCCAACGGCTAAAAAATGCTTTTTTAAAAAAAAATTAAATAGAAATTAGAGACAAAATTTATTATAGAATTGTGACCTAAATTTTTTAATTCAAATTTAAAGACAAAAATATTGTAAAGAGATATTCAAAGCAATGCCTTGTAATTTTATTATAGTATTAAAAAAATATGGCAATATCTTTCTTAGTATTCCTCCCCCCTATGGAATGAGCACAACAATGTGCTAATATCACCATTGAGAAGAAAAAGAAACTAATCAAGATGTGCCAAAATATAAGTTACATAATATAGGTGTAAGACGGATATGGGTTTTGGTTCGGGGAGCTGGGGGCACGGGAGGAGGAATAGCAGTACCACTAGATTCGCCACTCTTGGATTTTTCCTTTTTCTTATTTTTACCAAAAATATTTTTTTAAGGAAAACGTCTTAATTAATCAAGTAATAGCAAATAATAAAACAAACAAAAACTATAATATTAAGACTTAAGAGTGGGAACGAGTTTACCAAATTGACGAACAACTTGTTGAAAATTGATTATCGTTGAAGACTTTAAGACTTCAATTCACCAACTTCACAGTTTTTTCACAAATTATAACAACCTCAATATTTTTTTACTATTTTTTGGAATAAAGTAAGCAATAGTAGCAAGTATAGAAGAAAATTAGAGAGAGATTGTGATAGATTGATATTGATTTTGTAAGAAAAATGAAAGAATGAGGGGGTATTTATAGTTGAAAATAGGAAAAATGTGTAATTATAAAAAGTTTGGGGTTTAAACAAAGTTGGGGGGTTAAATGGCTATTTTCTAAATATCCAACGGCTATTTTTTAAAGCCCAACGGTTATTTTTTTAAATAGCCAAACAGCTATTTTTTAAAAAAAAATTACCGTTGGGCCCGTTTGGTCCGCCAAGGGACCGGTCCGGTCCAGGTCCCGGTTCTAACGGTTCAAAGGCAAGAACTGGCCCACGAGACCGGCCCAAGCCCACCTCTAGCGGTCCTACCGGTTCTGGCCCACTAGGCCTGCGGTCCCGGGCCAGTCCCGGGCCCGGACTGGCCCACTTGCCACCCTTAATATATAAGGTGATATTTCAAGAATAACTAAGGGCAGAGACATCATCTTTCGAAGGAAATTGCGACAACTGAGAGTTAGAAATAGTGGTTGGCTTGTTATACCAGCTGAACAATCTGCCACAGAACTCCTCAAACAGTCTGATTTGGAACGAATAAGCTAATAATGGGTAATGCCGAGCACAGTAAAGGCAACACTATACAAATGAGCTTTTAGAAGAAGGAAGAGAAGACGCAGGCAGGGCGCACGTGGGATGTCACCGCTAACTCTTATGTGGGTAATATGGAACAGAGGAATAGGAGAACATTTGAAAGGGTCGAGAAATTATTTCGTACATGTGACAATATCCTAGTGTGTCTAGTCTCCTTTTCGTGCACTTTTTTTTATGTATGGTTGGGTAACTTTGGTACAGATAGCGGTGTACAAAGAAAATCGATAAACCGTATCAAACCGATAATTCGAGTCAAACCGGAAAAAAAATCCGATGTGATTTGGTTTGATTTGGTTTGGTATTGAAAAATAAAATCCGACCATAATTGGTTTGATTTAATTTTAACTCAAAAAAGTCAAACCGAAACCAAACCAACCCGATAGTACATTTATATAATTTTAAAACATATTTTATACATATAAATATTTATTGTAATGTAATTTATAAATACTTCTTAAACTTTTTCACATTTTATGTTTTAACGTATTATTTCAAGTTTAGACTAAACATTCTTGAATGGTAAATTAAATTTTATAACCCATAAATATAGTAACTCAAACAAAGTTCAAATCAATACTAATGCTAACAAAAGAAATCCAATTCAATACTAAGAATGATGATAGTGTTGGATAATTATTTTAGTTTTACATTGGTTTATAATGAAAATGCATAACTTAGTTTATCTTTTTCTTTAGTGCTTAGTTATGTAATTAGTATTAGTACTTATTAGCTATACTTATTTTAGCATGACCTATATAGTATTTTTAGATTATATTAATTTTTATTATGGCTTATTAATTAGCAATATTTGTTTTATGTAATTTTATTATTTTATCTTTGTTATTGAATATTTTAGTAATGCTATGATTTATATCATATTATTGTGTTAGTTTCTTGGAGAACATATTATATAGTTGTATTTTACTAGGACTTAAAAAATATTTGGAGCACAAGTTACATATTTTATGCTATGAAGACATTACTGAAAAAACCCCGAAAAATCAGAGAAAAACCGAGATTGAAAAACCCGACTTTGTTGGTTTGGTTTGAAATTTAAAAATCCGACACCATTGGTTTAATTTGATAATTGAAAAATCCGAATCAACCCGACATATGTACACCCCTAGGTACAAAAATATATTTTGGTCTAGTAGCATGTTTGGCCAAGCTGGAAAAATCTGCTTATTTTGAAAAGTAGTTTTTTCAAAAGTGTTTTTCGAAAAGGTACTTTTAGAGAGAAGCAGTTTGTGTTTGGCTAATTAATCTGAAAATCACTTTTGAGCAATAATTTGTGTTTGGCCAAACTTTTCAAAAAGTGCTTTTAAATATCAAATTACGAATAAGGACATGAAGAGATTTATTTAATAGTTAATATTATATAAATAAATAAATAAATTCAAATATTTATTATTAATTGATTTTTTTTTATTCAAGTAAATCATGAAAATAAAATTAAAAAGTACTTTAACTTTTTCAAGATGATTTAAATATATCAAAAAATTATTTAACAATAATAAAAGCATTCATCTCAAAAGTCACCATATATTAGAAAGTTATCTTAAAAATAAAAAAAAAATATTTATACATTAGGAGAGTTCACTAATATAATCTCTAATTCTAAGTATTACGTTTAACATAAGTAAGGTTATTTTGATATATACCATATTTTACTAAGGGTATTTTTGGTAAGAAAAAAAGTCAAAACTGCTTCTGCTCCTGCGTATAAGGAGAAGCTACTTTTTTCTGCTTCTCTAAAATTGATTCTGCTTCTTCCTAGAAGCACTTTTTTTCCCCCTAAAAATGCTTGGCCAAACACCTCAAACTGAAAAAAAGTGATTTTTGAGGGGGGGGGGGGGAGATTTTTTTGGGGTGAGGAGAAGCTTGGCCAAACATACTATAGGTCTCTTTAGTTTTTGATATAACTTTTGTATATAGCGATTCTCTGTAGGACATTGAGGTTAAGCATCTTCCTACTTCGCTCGTCCAGATAAGAGAAGGACGTAGTAGAGGGAGAAAGGAAGAGTGAAGTATTGTGAGTGACACTTGCTAGGAACTTTTGCGCTATTAAAGTCTCATCCGGAGACTGCGATATATAAGTCGCATTTGGCAACTGCAATTTATAAGTCGCATTTGTTTATCAATTGCAATTTATATGTCATATTTACCAATTCTTTATAAGTGGCATTTGCCAATAGCGATTATAAGTCGCAATAAATTACATTTAGATATTCATTTTACGTTATGTTATCTACACTCGGAATAAAGTGCACTAAAAATCAATTGAATTTTCTTCAAACAAGTTGGAACTCTTCTTCTTTTTTTGCTTATTGCGTCCGGCTTGGTCAATTTTTGAGTTTGGTCAGTATGCTTCGGTCAGAAAAGAGCTATTTTAATAGTGCGAAGAAAAATAATTTAATATACAGTGTAAATTAAACACAAATAGTAATTATTTGGCCAAAACAAAACTATAATTAAGCTAAATATATAATGTTGTGCCCTTAAAGGCAGAACTATTGGTGAAGGTGCGCATGCGTTTAATAGCTTGACGCCTACACTAAAGCGCCAATTAGGCAAGGCGAAGTGCACAACCTGAACTTCACCGAGCTTCGGGGCTTAAGCATGCTTTAAGTGGAACCCTTATCCTATATTTTTTTTGGTTAATTCGATAGGCGAAGTGCACAACCTGAACTTCACCGAGCTTCGGGGCTTAAGCATGCTTTAAGTGGAACCCTTATCCTATATTTTTTTTTGGTTAATTCGATACTTATATATATAAACATTTACAATGTCCCCCTATTACAAAATTTACAAACATTGGTTTCCTATAAGGGAAGGATGAGGTCCCTTGCTGATTGTCATCAATGTCTACCAATGTCACCCTATTACAAACATTGATTTTCCTTTCAAAGCCAGTTCCTAAGATGTCTGCCTACACTCTTTCATTTGCAAACACCGAAGGAACTGCCAAAAATTGGGTCTTGTCAAAAACTTCCTTCTTAGCTCCTTCCTTTGCGAGGAGGTCCACCACTTGATTATGCTCCATGTAGTTATGGCCTATGACTGGGTTCCCCAACTGCTCCATCAGATACCTGCATTCAGAAATTATGGGGTTGTGAGTTAAGTTGCCATTCTTTTAACATTTCCAATACCGTTTCAGAGTTAGTGTCAATCACAATAGGTGACAAGCCTTAATATAGGCCTATTTTTAGCCCCAAATATCCCCAACCATAGGGTTTGGAGTTCTTCCCTAAGACTATCAGTGTTTGGGAGCCCCCTCATAAAGCCTAAGACCAGTCTCCCCTACTGTTTCTGAAAATGCTCCATATACCCCCTTTCTCTGTGTTAAGGCATGCAACCCCATCAATGTTCAACTTATAATAGCCTTTATCTGGTGGTTGCCACTTTAAGTATAAGGTGGTTGTTACTCTAACAAACCTTGATGTGTCTGCTATATGGTGGTATTCAACAACCTTTGCAATTGTTTGGTGTATATTAATGTAATTTTTCCTCTTTTCAAAGATATTAGAGTTCCTAGTGAGCCAGATGGCCCAGAGGCAGAAGGGCAGTAGTTGTTTCAATTTTATGCAAGCATTGTAATCCACATTTTGTAGCATATGCCATGTGTCTTCCCAATTTGGCATAGAGAAGGGATTTACACTAAGGTTAGGCTTTTGGGTGCAGTTGTGCAGCAATTGCTGCCAGAATTCTTTGATATTGGGACATTCAAGAAGATGTAGTTTATGTCTTCTATTGTGTAATCACAGAAGTAGCAGTTAGGGTTAATTCTCAAGCCAATGTGATGTAAGTGATTCCATGTAGGCAACCTATTTTGCTGCATGAGCCATATGAAGAACTTGATCTTATTTGGAGTCTTTAGCTTCCAAATCCAGCTGAAGTGGTTTTCATTAGAACTGTCATTGTGCATTAACGTATCAAGAAAGGAATAGACTGATTTGGTACTAAATATGCCATTGGGATTAAGGTTCCAGATTAGCTTATCCTCAACAGAGGTGGAGGTGGGAATGAAGGTATTTTGTATTATCAATGTGATGTCATGGGGGATTGGGTAGTGAATGTAGCTGAAATCCCAAACCCCATTGGAGAACCCTTCATTAATCCTGGTGTTCATGTCACTGTGGTGCCACGGACCATTAAGGATTTTATCCAGAGTTTGCATCTTGGGAAGCCACGAGTCAATAAGGAATCTAACCCCATCCCCTTTGTGAACCGCCCATCTAGAGCAACTTGTGCAAATTTTCCAGCCCTCTTGAACATTCTTCCAGGTTCTAGTCTTAGCCTTAACCCTGTTCCCTCCTCCACTGCAGTGCTTTTCCATGAGTACCCTAGCCCAGATGGAGGTAGTATTATTGTAGAGTTTCCAAGCAAGACTGGTGTAGCATGTTTTGTTCTTTGTGGGACTGCTGGAGACCCATCCCTCCCCTGTTATTTGGTTTGGTGACAATGGCCCACTTAACATAGGAGTTGTACCCCAAATAATTTTTTTTTGAATTTTGTCAATTTGGTTGGTAATTTAAGAGGGTAACTGGATGTATTGCATTACATGGTTTGGGATGCTACTAAGGTATGACTTGGCCAGAGTGGCCCTACCATCCATGTTCAGGAACTTGGTTTTCCACCCGGTCATTCTACTGTTAAGGTTATCTATGATGAATTAGAAGTCATTATTCCTGGGCCTTCTGGTGAAGATGGGAAACCAAGGTATTTGCCAAAGTCTTTATCACCTTTGATACCTAAAATGGCGCTACAATATGTGGCACACTCTGCCTGGCAATTAGAAGAAAAGATCACTTTGGATTTCTGGAGGTTGGCCTTTTGCCGAGATGCAACATTGAAATTACCCAAGATGGCTAAGATTGTCTCACAGTTTCCTCTATTGGCTCTGGCAAACATAGTAAGGTTATCAGTAAAGAATATGTGGGAGATTCTAGGCCCTCCCCTGCTGATACTGATAGGGAACCAATCCTTATCAGTTAAAGCATTGTATATATCTCTGGAAAGTATTTCCATGCATATGATGAATAGATAGGGAGACATAGGGTCTCCCTGCCTAATGCCTCTACTGGGCTTGAAGTAATCAGTCTGGGTACCATTGACAAGGATGAAGATGGAGCTTGTAGTGAGATAGGACATGATTAGGGTGGTAAGTTTAGTGGAGAACTTGAAGAAGATAAGAGATTTTCTGATGAAGACCATTCTAATCTATCAAAAGCCTTCTCTAAATCCACTTTTAAAATCATATTGGCATTCTTACCTTTCATGTTTTGGAAGTGAGTAATGTATTCTTGGACCACAATGGCATTATCAGCAGCCCTTCTATTGGCTAGAAAGCTGGCTTGAGTAGGGCCAATGATGTTTTGAAGCAATTATTTGATTTTATTGATAATGATCTTAGTGATCAGCTTGTACATAGTGTTGCATAAACCAACTGGCATGAGGTTTTTCAGCATAGTGGCATTAGGGCATTTGGGAATGAGATAAAGGTTGGTTTGATTTATTTCAGGAGGGAACATACCAGTGGAAAAGACACTGTTGCAGAATTAGATTACACTGCCAGAAACTATATGCCAATACTTCTGATAGAAGAAGGGGTGTAGGCCATCAGGCCCAGGGGCCTTCATGGCCTTGAAGGATTATAAGGCATGCTTGATCTCAGAGAGCCTAAGGGCGGAGTCAATGATATCCTGCTCCATGGTAGTCAGTACATTAGCATTATCAGTAATGTGGATCTTATTCAACATTGAGCTATGGTGTTTAGTGGTATAGATCTTGGTAAAGTAGTTA
This sequence comes from Nicotiana tomentosiformis, assembly GCF_000390325.3. Lineage (NCBI taxonomy): Eukaryota > Viridiplantae > Streptophyta > Magnoliopsida > Solanales > Solanaceae > Nicotiana > Nicotiana tomentosiformis. The sequence continues at coordinate 130,319,813 of NC_090818.1, forward strand.
AGGATTGTGTCTTTAATATCTTTGGGATTCTAAATAATGTTTCCTACCTCATCCTTTAAGGCCATGATCATGTTCCTCCTTTTTCTGTTAAGTGTAGATATATGGAAGAATTTAGTGTTAGCATCTCCCTCACTTAGCCAGTTTATTCTGGATTTAAGCTTCCAGAAGACTTCTTCACTCTTTAGAATGATGGAGAAATCATGCTGGAGCTTGGCTTCAAGCTCCTGAAGCAAGGTGCTAAAGGGGTAGACATTGGACTTCCGAATGCCAGGAAGTCTAGCAAGGATATGACTTTTTCTATGGAAGATGTTTCCAAAGACATTTTATTCTAATCAACCACTCTATTGGTATAAACAATGATAGCTTTCAGGATATCGGTATTGGCATCAAAACTGCCCTCCACAAGAGGGAGGAAGCCAGGGTGGCTGCACCACATAGATTCAAATTTAAAAGGCTTATTGGCCCTGCTGTGACTCCGATGGATTAGGCTTAAAAGAAGAGGACATTGATCTAAGTGGGTCCTAGGAAGATGGGTAACAGTTGATTCAGGGAACTCCTCAATCCAATCATCAGTTGCAAAATACCTATCAAGTCTTTTTAGGATTAAGTCTTGCTTATTGGAGTGTCTTTTATTAGACCAAGTATATTTAAAGCCTTTAAAACTTAGGTCCACTAATTTGCAACTATTCAAGCATTTCCAGAATCTGTTGTTTCTATTGGTGTTCAAGCTATTACCCCCAATCTTATCCCTGGCTTTTAGACTTTCATTGAAATCTCCTCCAACAAGCCAATTACCCCGTACACAGAAGCCATATCCTCTAATGTATTCCAGAGCTTATTTCTATTATTGATACAATTACTAGCATATATAGCAGAAAAAAATCATTTGGTGGAGAAGGGGAGTACCTTGACTATGGCATGAACTCCCTATGGAGCAGTGGCTACTTCCTCTAACTTAACCAGATCATCCTTCCACATGAGCACAATCCCACCAGACTGACCAACAGCAGGGGATTGGAATTGGGCATCAAACTTGAGCTCAACAGTGAGGTATTTGTGATCTGCCATTCTAGTCTCCAACAAGACTAACATGGCAGGGTTATGGAGCTTCACCATAGGTGAGCAGTGCCTGCGGAACTCCGTACCATTGGCCCCCTAACATTCCATATTATAAAATTTATTAAGAGGGTGTTCTGGGTTAGAGCCTTCCTTTTGATTCTCTTCCCCTTGCTCACTGGGGTTGGGTTCATGATACCCACTAGAGAGACCAGAGTCACTTCTGAGTTTTTTGAGTTTAGAAATGAGTGTACTCGGAGATCGAGTTTGTAGCTTATGAGCTTTTTGAGGCACAGAGCAATAAATATTTCTCCTGACTACTCTTTGAACTCTATCTCCATGGGTTCCTTCATGAGGAAGGCCTTTGTCTTTGGCATCTCTAATTTTTCTAGCATGTTCTCCAGGTCCACATTGGACTCTATGAGATAGTCCAATGCCATGGTGGTGCCTCTGCTCAGTAGATCGATAGGTGAGAGTGGTAGTGATGGTGATGGTTGAGGAACTTGGGCTCTCTATGTATTCTCCCTATTCCAACTTCAGCAGAGTCCAGGAGCTAATTCATCAACCCTTATCCTATATTGAACATCATATAGGTTATGTTCATCATACATTTCATAGTAACATGTACCTGTATTGTAAAGTATGTGGGGAAGATTCGCCTCTGTATAAGAGGACCCCTTGAAAAGTCACAACATATAATTTGTTAGGAAGTAGTAGAGAGAGAAGGGAAGAGTGAAGTAATGTGAGCAAGGCAACACTTGCTAGGAAAGTACTTATTCCCAAAAGAGATGGCCGTTAACACAAATCGCATTTGTATTTTACAAGTATCATTTGATAATTGCGATTTATAAGTTGCATTTGCATTTTATAAGTATTTGTATTTTACAAGTAGTATTTGGAAATTGTATTTTAGAAGTTGCATTTGGTGATTGCACTTATATGTCGTATTTGGAAATTAATTTATAAGTCGCATTTGTATTGTGATTTATATGTTGCATTTGTCACAATCCTTAAAGTGTATAAATAAAACCGATATACAAGCAACAAGTTTCGATTTTTTTTTTTGCGATCATAATACTTGTTTTCTAGATACACAAGATACAAATATGCAGCATTAAAAAATGGTTAGAGAACCAGAAGAAGATGAAGCAGGAGAAGAAAATGAGAACCGAGGAGACGAAACAAATACTCAGTTTTTTTTTGGTCAACAAATTTTTACTTTAATTTAATTAAAGTTTGAGCTAAATCACATCAGAAAGAAGAAGGGGGAGGATGGGGAAGGAGGAGGAGAGGAGGAAAAGAATGTCTCTCCCTGGGTCTATATTTGCAAAATGATACTATTTGTGACATTTTGTAGTTTTTCACACAATAGTGAAATATGAATATAACTTTATTTAAACTGACAATGAGAATATTTCATACAAATATTGTACTTAATTGAATTTTAAGCAGGTTATTTACTTTGTTTACTAGGTTATCAAACTAGATGTACTAAGCACCTTTATAATAAATCACCTTAACATGATAGTATTAAAAAAAAGAGATACATTATCACTGCAAAAAAGTTAAACTCAAACTAAGAATGATGTAATCCTTTTATTTCTTAAAAATAATAAACTTAATTTTTTTTGAAATTCTTGTATATCTATAATTCATGTGTATTATGTGCATAACGTATATAATCAGTGTATAATATATGTATACAAGTAAACAATAAATCTGAGCGGCTACTTGTGTAAAGATCCCTTAAAGAATCACCGATAAATTGGGCTTAACAAAAGCCCATTAAGAGCTCGAAAGCAATTCTGTCAATTAGCAACAAAATCTACAATTCAGACATCATAATTTATATCAACCGTCCATTTAATGACCCAAGAAAATCAACGGTCCGATCAATTCCCAAACGCGCCTCTCTTAAAATTCAAATTCTCCTCTTCGTCCCGCTTCCATTTTCAGATCTTCCCCAAAAACCCAAACGGCTACTCCCCCCACCCCCCACCTCCCCCACACACACTCTCTCTCACACACACAAACACACAGAAAAAACGCATAAACACCCAAAACACACAGTGCCTCAATCAAAACTCCTAAAGTGAAGGCACAACCTCCCAGAAAAACACGCACAAACACCGAGCACACACAGTGGCTCAATCAAGTACACCAAATAGAAGCATAGGTTCACCCTGTGTTCAACGTTTTAAGATGTCAAATAAGGAGAAAGGTGTAAATGTTCAGGTTCTGCTTCGTTGCAGGTACTTCGAACAAGTTCGGAAATTTGCAAAATTAGGGTTTCTCCTTTTTTTGGTGTATTTGCAAATTGGGTGGTCGATTTTCTCGACTTTTGTCTTTTTTTTTTCTTTTTTCTTTTAAAAAAAAATCCTGGTGGTGATGATTTTCGGGTTGATTTTCAGGCCGTTTAGTAACGATGAGTTGCGGAATAATGCTCCGCAAGTGGTGACTTGCAATGATTATCAGAGAGAGGTCGCCGTTTCTCAGAACATTGCTGGAAAACACATCGATAGGATTTTTACTTTCGATAAGGTAATGTGTCTCCTGTTCGATTACTTTAATTAGAGCTGGTTCTGTTTAGAATTTGAACATTAACCTCAAAATAGGAACTTAGTGTGATTACCAACTTGATTAAACATTTTGTCGTAATTTGGAGTTAATGTCTTGCTGCAGAATAGAAAAAAAATCAACTTTAGGTTTTGCTCATTAATGTAACACAGCAACTTCATCTCAGTCCCAAACAAGTTGGGGTCGGCTATATGAATCCTCACTAAGCACTTTACTCCATTTAAATCATCTCAAGTACAAATATGAGTATTGTGGCCCATGTTGAGTAGGGTGTAGTAAACTGAGGACTGAGGATTCTTGTTATTTGAAAGTGGAGATTTGAAAGTTGTTGGAGTAGAGGTGGTTGTACTCACACCAACATGTCTGTCTACTTTGGGCTTCTTTAGCAATGCTAATGTTAACTATATCACATTTTCGCCATAGCCATTATTGGGGTGTTTCAGAATGAGATTCTGTTTTGTTCTGCTTTCTGAATGCATTTTTTTGGATTGCCATTTTGGTGTTTATTATTGCTGAAAGGTGAGGTGATCCTAGTACTTGATAGGCATTGAATATCTTGGTAGAAAATTTCCCTTGCCCCCGTTCTTGAGATTAGGGTTTCACATTCTTTTCATGAAATATCATGTAATTTCAGTAAGCGTTGCTTATGATGCCTTTCATGCTTGTTCTGGTTGTTAAGTACAGGTTTTTGGTCCCTCAGCACAGCAAAGGGACCTTTATGATCAAGCAATTGTCCCAATTGTCAATGAAGTTTTAGAGGGATTTAACTGTACAATTTTTGCTTATGGGCAAACTGGTACAGGGAAGACATACACTATGGAAGGTGAATGCAAGAGGTCCAAGGTACTGAATAGCAGGCTTTGAGCATCTGTTTACTTTAAAAGCTTGCTTAGGCACAATGTTTCTTATTTTTGATTGTATGATATCACAGAGCGGACCTAATGGAGAGCTGCCACAAGAAGCAGGTGTCATACCTAGAGCAGTGAAGCAAATATTTGATACATTGGAGAGTCAAAATGCAGAATACAGTGTGAAAGTTACATTCTTAGAGTTGTATAATGAAGAAATCACTGACTTGTTAGCCCCTGAGGATTTGAAAGTTGCTTTAGAAGACAGGCAGAAGAAACAATTGCCACTTATGGAAGATGGGAAAGGTGGAGTTCTAGTTAGAGGGCTTGAAGAGGAAATTGTGACAAGTGCCAATGAGATATTCACCTTACTTGAAAGGGGATCAGCAAAACGTCGAACTGCAGAAACCTTGCTCAATAAGCAATCAAGGTATGTTTTTTTGCTCGTCTTGATAATCATTATATTACCATTTGTCTGCAAGATGATAGACATATTGGTTTTCTTTCAGTCGGTCACATTCTCTTTTCTCCATAACCATACACATCAAGGAAGCAACCCCTGAAGGCGAAGAACTTATAAAATGTGGCAAGTTAAATTTAGTTGATTTGGCTGGTTCGGAGAACATTTCTCGCTCTGGAGCTAGGGAGGTAAAACATCTTCTTGTCCATCTGTTCACTCTTTGACAAAAGTCATTTCTTGGTCTTGTTTAATCAAACAGATACAGTTGTTTTAATTTTCTTCTTTCTGTAAGGCACCTCACTCTTAGAGGTACTTGCACTTCATACCTTGCGCTCTTTCTATCTATGCTATCACTTATAGTAATCTAAAAATCAGTCTGTTCTGTCAACACTTTGCAATTTTAATTCTTAGGGTCGTGCAAGGGAAGCTGGAGAAATAAACAAAAGTCTACTCACACTTGGACGAGTGATTAATGCCCTTGTTGAGCATCTTGGGCACATCCCGTACAGGTTTGTAATGTTTTTGGTTGTTCTTTATCTATTCTTGGATCTATATACTTATCACACCATTTTGCTATCTTTAAATTCCAGAGATAGCAAACTTACGCGTTTGCTGCGGGATTCATTAGGCGGAAGAACAAAAACCTGTATAATTGCCACAGTGTCACCTGCTGTGCACTGTCTTGAGGAGACTCTGAGTACACTAGACTATGCACACAGAGCAAAAAACATAAAGAATAAGCCTGAGGTAAATTCGTGAAAAGTAAAATGGTTTCCTAGGAGAATCACCTTATGCTGCTGTCTCACTCTCAATGTATCAATATAGAATATCTTTGCCTGATGTTTACTTCTCTTTGTATTCACATATAGCATCTTTACATATACTGTTTATATGCCTGTTTTTGATGTTGTTTAACCAAATGGATATCTTTCCATAAATGTTGATCATGTCATAGTGATCTGTGATCTTTCTAGTGTCTTATACAACAATATGTGAGCTTCCCTCTTTTGCTTGTTTTAGTATTGTTGTTTGGAACAAGTACTGAAGCAGACCTAATTTTTAAATTACCATACACTGGCAGTGGTTATATTATCCCTTTTTGGAATGGAGGAATTGAATTTGGTTAATCAGGTTATCAGTGTAAAACTCTACCTGCATGGAATTTATTCTTTTGATGTGTAATACTAGAGGGATGTTGGACAGAACATCAAAATTTACTGCCATAAACTGTGGTAGTATTGTTAAAGTTCTTTGTCAGGAAAAGTTTATACCAGCCAGAAATAGTTCAGAGCCTTTGGGGAACATGAATGACTTAGCTAACATTTTTAAAAGCAAATTCTGTCACTGGTAGTGAATCTAGTCACTTTGGTTTCTTACTCGAATTTTTCACTTGGACTTAATTATTGACATTTGGGGTGTGCGCAGTACTTGATGCAACATCATCTAATACAGGCTATTTCCCAGATAACTACATAACTTTTAAAATAATTTGAACTGTAACAATTATTTTAATTCTACTTGGCCTATATCTTATTCCTTTGATGTTAATCTGTAGGTCAATCAAAAAATGATGAAATCAACCCTCATCAAGGATTTGTATGGTGAAATTGAGCGGCTTAAAGCAGGTGATTGTCTTATATTTTAGTCTATGAGATATTGTGAAGGCTTCTTTTATAAGTTCTGAGTAACATTGACTGATTCCCCTTTGATTTCTCAACTACTTTCTTCCAGAGGTGTATGCTGCTCGTGAGAAAAATGGTGTTTATATACCAAAAGAGCGATATTATCAGGAGGAGAATGAGAGAAAGGTAGGCCATCTTTGTTTTGTCCTTATTATTTTCCTTTTTTTTCTTTTGGCTGTTCAAGAAATGAGTGGTAAAAAGATTTAGTTTTCTATTGTCAATCATATCTTGTTGTTGAGATTCACAGGTTCATTGCCTCATACAGCTCCGTTCCTTTTATTTTCTGTATTCATCTCGAATGTAGTAATAAGATTTATTCACTTTTTTAATTGTAAGAGTTTTCTGATATAGAATCGTTTACCTTTTCAATTTTAGGCTATGGCGGATCAAATTGAACAAATGGGAGTTAGCATAGAAAACCATCAGAAGGTAGTGCCTGACGGAGAATCTTGTAGTTGTCTGTTTCCTATATTTTCCACTTATGTGAATAATAACTTGTGTTTGGTTTGTAATAATCAGCAATTCGAGGAGTTACAAAGTAGACATGACAGTCAGGTTCAGCAGTGCTCAGATTTGACTTGTAAGCTTGATGTAACACAGGTGAATTGCTTGCCTTTTATTCCTTCGTCCTGTTTGCAACTTGTTTGCAAGTTCTTATTATGAAAGGTTCTTGCAGAAACAATTGAACCAAACAAGCAAATTGCTAGCATACACTGAAGAACAATTAAGACAATCCCAATATACTCTGAAGGAGCGGGATTTCATCATCTCTGAACAAAAAAAAGCTGGTACAGTTATCTGGATGTTGGTTTTGAAGTCCTTTGGAATTCAGTATTAATTTTGAAATCTGATATTCACAGAAAATGCGCTGGCTCACCAAGCATGTGTTTTACGGGCCGACTTGGAGAAATCAATTCAAGAGAATGCTTCCTTATTTCAAAAAATTGGTAAGGATTTTATTGCTTCCGCTGCATGATTTGTTAGGATTACTCACTTCATCTTATCTGTTTTATTGTTTCCAGCTAGAGAGGATAAACTCAGTACTGATAATAGGTCTCTGGTAAACAACTTCCAAGCTGAGCTTGCGAAGCAACTTGGTTCTCTTTCCAGCACATTGGCAACTTCAGTGTGTCGACAAACTGAACACCTCCAATGCGTTGAGAAATTCTGTCATAATTTTCTTGATTCACATGACAAGGTTATTACTAGGTTCAAGTGGCACTTGTCCTTTTTCATCTTCTGCATTTCCCCTTCCATTTGTTTGATTTATTCTGCTAGTGATTGTTGTGATTTTCTTTGGTTCTGTCCTGTTCATTTAGACTTTTAATGTCAATTTTTTTCTTGTAGGCTGTCCTAGACTTGAAGAGGAAAATTAATTCTTCAATGGCCTTGTACATATCTCACTTTGAGGCTATGCAAAATGTAGTGAGGCTGCATAAAGCTACCTCTAATGCTACTCTGGAGGAAGTTTCAACTTTGGCATCTTCTAATTCAATTTCCACCAAAGAAGTACGAAATGGCAGTTTTGATTTCAGCTTCTGATGTATTTGGATTGCTGTCCATATTACAATGATAGATCTATTTTTGATTTGAATACCTTCTATATTCCTTTCCTTCTTGCAGTTTTTAGACGCAGAGGCTGTGGAAGCAAATTCAATGTTTGATGAACTTCAGAGCACTTTGTCAACCCACCAAGGAGAGATGGCACATTTTGCTAGAGAGCTCCGTCAGGTTTCAATATGAACACTAGTTGTTAATTTGATTCATAATCAACACTCGTTGCATCCAGCACTTAGTTCTAAAAGTTATCCGAGGATATAGTTGACATTTGTTCATCCTTTTTGAGCTTTTCACAGCATGTTCGTCATTGTTTGTTTTCCGATCGTGCAGAGATTTAATGACAGTACAGAGCATTTGACAAATGTCTCTGCAATCATTCAAAGATTTTTTGACAAGCTTTTGGACGAATCAAAAAGACTTGAAAAGCATGCAACAACAGTTGATGAGATTCAAACGAAATCTATTGCTGAATTTGAGAAGGCATACGAGGTATACCTTTGAAACCTGATGCAAAATGACGTTTTCCCTCTAAGTCTGATGATTGAGTTTGTCTTCTTCAGGAGCAATCAAAATCAGATGCAGAGAAGCTTATTGCTGATGTGACTTCCTTGGTCTCCAATCACATGCGTCGTCAAAAAGAACTGGTTTGTTCTTTTTACCCTTGTGATCTACATATGCCATTTCTTCCTTTCTCTTTCTCAAAGTTTAGTTTACAGGTGGGTGCAAGGCTTGTTGATCTTAGAGAAACTGTTTCTGGAAATAGGACATTCTTGGATGGGCATGTATCCTCTATGGAAGGTATTACAACAGATGCAAAAAGAAAATGGCAGGACTTCTATATGCAAGCAGAAGGCGAGACCAAAGAAAATGCTGATTTCTCAGCTGCTAAACACTGCCGAATGGAATCACTCATGCAGAAGTGGTAAGTTTCTGAATTTGCACCTTTTATGTGTGAAATTGCTATTCTACCAAGTTTCACCTCTGATCTGAATTTGCTGTCCTTTTTCAATGATTAGTCTTTTTTCTTTATTTCCTTGATTTCATATTTATTATTTTGCTTCTACTTTTTCTGTAAGTAATTGTGTGTGGCTTTTCTTTCCAGTGTAAGCACTGCTGAAACAGCTCTGAAATGGTGGCAAAGTACACATGAATTGGTTAACGACATGGGCAATCAACACGTCTTGACAATGCATTCGGTTGTCAGGTAAGTTCCCAATTTTACTTGGTACCTGATTCCATGCCTAAAGAGCAGATAAGTAACCCATCTGTTACTTTTAATAAATGAAAGATGTCTATTACCTTATGTTTTGCAAATGGATAAGAACCGATAATCATTCGTCTGGAAGTAAATTGTCTAAACCCAAGTTTAGCATTTTATAATGTTTATTTATGATAAGAAAAAAGAGAATGAATATTGGAGGAGTATTATCAAATCAAAGGTTCAATTTGATTCCAGAAGTTTATCAGGATATTTTTTTCAAGATGGAAAGGATCCCCCCAACCCCCAAACAATCAATTAGAAATAAACAATAGATGTAACATTCTGACTGCCATCAGAATAAATTGTTGATAGGAAGGTTTCTAAGTGTTTATTCAATTCTCAGTTCCATCTTCATGTCCAATAACACTATTAGCTAAAGAAACTGTTTTGGGAAATCTGGTGTCTTTTTCATCTTTTTTCATTTGTGCCCGTTCACCATCTGTTTCCTTTCTTTTAGTGGTACAATATGTGATATAGTTCGTCATTCATACCATATTGAATAGTTTGTAAGTATTTACAAGTGCAACTTCTAATACTCCACTTCCTATTTGCTGACACAACTTCATTGTAGCTGGAAACCTGAGAATTTGTTTAACTGATGTTAGACTGGTGGAAGAGAACCATCAAGTAGTTGAAATTTGTTGGGAGAATATCAGATGATTGTCTTTATCTGGAATTGTTTTGGAACCTTGTCAGTGGTTAAACTGGCATTATCAACTATAATGTATCACGTAAGGTTTATAACAAACAATGCGACAGGAGCATGCAGAAATATAATGGAAATTCAGAATCGATTATTTTATTGGGCATATAAAATACCAATATGAGGTTATTGCTTTCTCTTTGGAGAGAAACTTGAGCACTGCATCAAGCTTTAGTATAACATTCCTCTTTTGCCAGGAACATATGCGATAACAATGAGCAACATGTAACTGATTTTGACTCCACAAGGGAATCTGCTGAAGAAGATGTGAAAAGGAATAGCGAAGATATCATTAAATCTATTGACAGTAAGTTTTCCAGAATTTGTCAAGTATGTTCTGATTATTGATTCTGTAGCTTTTAAGGTTTCTGTAACAGAATAAAGGGTAGGCGTGCAGTTCAATGCTAAAGAAGTTCTTCTATAGATAGGCAATAAGTTATAAATTTTTGAAGTAAAAATACACTCATAGAAGCAAAAAGTTCAGTATCTTATGATAAAATGAGACAGTACACTTTATATAGTAGATTATCTAGTTTTCGTCTGTCATCATTAGTTTCCATATTTTGGTCGTGTGCCGCCAATATGTAATTTCTTTTGTTAAAATAATACTAATGATTAGCAAAAACAGTAGCTTATAGTGGTGGTTTTTATGGTTGGTGTTATTTGGGGATGATTTTTTGTTGCCGTTTTGTAATATTTCCTCTGGTGTCATTCTTATCCAGGCTTGTCAGGCGAAGAGAGAGGATCTATATCTGGCGTTTTGGATACTACCAGTGCACACTCAGAGACCCTTGATGTACTTAAGAAAGATCACTGCATGCAGTCTACCTCCATTGAACAGATAGCCCTTGAAACTTTTCAGCAGAAGTATATGGTATGCTGATCAAGAATCTATCTTCACTTGAAAAGTTTCAGGAACTACCCTGGACAAAGCTTCTCAAAATGTCACTTTGTTACTATCTATTTTGCTGTTGCCATTTTGAAAAGATAATGCTACCATATTCCATCTGCATTGCATTTCACTAGGGGTCATTTCGTTGGAGCAATTAGAAAGAAAAAAAAAATCCTGCATAAGATTTCAGATAAAATAATGTGCAATGTCTTGAGGGATTAGAAAAAATAATTCCCACATAACTCATGCAATATTTTGTTGGCCGTATAAGAAAAATTAACCCCTACATATGCAGCATTTAATTGGCTGTAGTAGATAATACCGACATTAAGTTATGTGGGAATTTATGTGTGATAGAATGTGAGCTAAAAGTACCGTATTAGCTATAAATAAACGTATTTAAAGAGAAAAATTCCCTTAATGTATATGATATCTACATAACATTCCTTGCTTCATTATTAACTGTATAGCAACTGATACATTATTATTCACCGTATAGTAATTCCTTCATCTTTATTTACTTTATAATCGCTGCATAACTAGTATGTACATCAAAATAAATGATACTTTGCAACTTGCTTTTTCTTTATCTTTTGGTATTCGCTAGTGTTAAGAAAAGAATACTATATAGTTGTGCTGAATTTTGTTACTTCTTACTGATGCTCAGGATTATGAGCCAACTGGAGCAACACCAATTAGGTCTGAGCCAGATGTACCAAGCAAGGTTACAATTGAGTCGTTGCGTGCCATGCCAATGGAGGTTCTACTAGAGGAATTCCGAGAGAACAATTCATTCGAGTCATTCCAAGTAAAGGAAGTAAAGCCATCACTTATCCCACGATCACCTTTCTCACAGATTAACAATTAGCAGATTGGTCTTTTTTGTTCCCTCGTGCATATGATCATTTATAATGTGTACCTGTATTTTCTTTTCTATACTGGTCCTGCCTACAAATACGAGTAAATTACTGCAACTGCAGTATATGTTATAGGTTAATTCAGTCTGAAAAATAAATCCCATCTTGGGATTTAGAAAGTGGCTGTAAATGAGGAAAGCTTGGTGCGTGGTTCCTGAGAGTTTAGGTCAAGGAAAGATACTCTTCTATGTATTGTAAAAGTGCTATTTCTTGAAGAGTTGCAGTTTCATCGTGCAATAGATCTATAATGACATTCGACGGTCAATGCTAGATAGTAATATTTATATTTTGGTAACTTGCATATAGGTGCCAATTGATTTGTTTGAATTTTTTTACAGATGTACTAGTCTCTGTATTAAGGTTGGGCATCAATCTAAACATATGTGCTATGCCCAAACAAAGAAGATCCCAACATAAATATAATACGGAGCAGTATACTTTACAAAAGGTTTGTTGGAACCAGAATTAGTCTTTGTTTTTGAGAACAAGATAATCACATTGGCCTATTTCGACTCTTCTTTGAAGCAAGAGGGGTTGTATTCAAATAGTCTCAAATTCTATCCTATACTTTCCTTGACATTCTATTAATGCAAACGATCAAAAGTTTATAGTGAAACTTAAAGGGACAAATAAATGAAATGAAATTAGGGACTATTTATTGCAAGATTGACGAAAAATGTAAGGTGCAAATGACAAGATAACTAATTTTTATTGCAAATACATTGGATGTTTAAGTTTTCTGAATTAAATTGTCATATTTAAATATTACATAAGACGTTTGTTCCATCTGAATTAGTCGTACCTTTCAAATATTTCAAACATAAAATAGCAATAGCAACCCATCGGAGGGGAAGGAATTGTCATTGCCTGTGCCAAACTCAAGTTTGATGTTCAAATCCAAAACCCCAAAGACATTTCCCTCCAACAATGCAACACTTCGTTATTCTTCAGCTACCTCCCTAGTTGACCCCACAACTCATCAAGAACTGCATCAACATACCTTTTCAAATCAACCGAACGACATTTCACAAACACCAACTTCACAATTTTCTCAATATTTGGACCCAAGATTCTATCTTTCTCAACTTTTAAATTGTAAAAGTCTTTATCAGGTAAAGCAGGTTCATGCTCAGATAACAACTAATGGATTAATTAAAAACCAAATTGTTGCTAACAAACTTTTATACATATACAGTTTGCATAAGTCTTTGGATTATGCTTATGCCTTGTTTTGTAGTTTGAGTGGAAAAAATGCTGTTTCTTGGAGTGTTATGATTGGTGGTTATGCTAAAGCTGGTGAGTTTATCAACAGCTTAAGGACTTTTAGGGAGTATTTAAGATCTGGGGATAAACCAGATAATTATACTTTGCCTTTTGTGATTAGGGCATGTAGGGATACAATGGACCTTCAAATGGGTAGAAAGATTCATAATGTTGTTTACAAAAATGGGTTGCAATCAGATGTTTTTGTGGTTGCAGCACTTGTGGATATGTATTCAAAATGTAAGGTTATTGGTGATGCAAAACAGCTGTTTGATAAAATGCCTAAGAGGGACCTTGTGACTTGGACAGTCATGATTGGAGCGTGTACGGAGTGTGGGGATCCGAGTGAGGCTTTAGTTTTGTTTGATCAAATGAGAGAGGAAGATGTTGTCCCAGATAAAGTTGCTCTCGTAAATGTAGTAAATGCTTGTGCAAAGACGGGGGCAATGCATAAGGCTAAGGTTTTACATGAATATATAGTGAGGAATAAGTTTTCGTTGGATGTTATCTTGGGGACGGCAATGGTTGACATGTATGCTAAATGTGGATCTGTTGATGTTGCTAGAGAAGTGTTTGATGGTTTGAGAGAAAAGAATGTTATAACTTGGAGCGCGATGATAGGGGCGTATGGTTATCACGGCCAAGGCCACGAAGCTATTGATATGTTCCCTATGATGTTAAGGAGCGGGATATTGCCTAACAAGATCACATTTGTTTCTCTTTTGTATGCGTGTAGTCACAGTGGGCTGGTTGAAGAAGGTAAACGGCTTTTTAATTCTATGCAGAACGAGTATGGAGTGAAGCCGGATATCAAACATTTTACTTGTATGGTGGACCTCTTGGGCCGTGCTGGGAAAATTGACGAGTCGTTAGAGTTAATAGATCATATGGCCGTTGAAAAAGATGAAGGGCTTTGGGGGGCATTACTCGGAGCGTGTAGAATTCATGGCCATGTAGAGCTTGCAGAAAAGGCAGCAAAATCCTTGATTGAATTGCAACCTCAAAATCCAGGACATTATGTTTTGCTTTCAAATATATATGCGAAAGCAGGTAAATGGCAAGACGTGGCCAAGATTAGGGAATTAATGACCCATCAGAAATTGAAGAAAATTCCTGGTTGGACATGGATTGAAGTTGATAACAAGATTCATCGATTTAGCGTTGGAGACCACACCCATCATCAATCAAAGGAGATATACGAGAAGTTGAAATGTCTGCTCGAGGAATTAGAGGCTGCTGGTTATGTCCCTGATACAAACTTTGTGTTGCATGATGTTGATGAGGAACTTAAGCTTGGAAACCTGTTCTCCCATAGTGAAAAGTTGGCTATTGCATTTGGCCTCATAAGCACACCTGAGCATTCTACTATTAGAATTATGAAGAACCTTAGAGTATGTGGTGACTGTCACACATTTTGTAAGTTTGTTTCTCAGATTACAAGTAGGGTGATTGTTGTTCGTGACGCAAATCGGTTTCACCACTTTAAGGAAGGTGCCTGTTCTTGTGGAGATTATTGGTGATTTGCATTGTTCCAGTCTTATGAGGTGAAGGTTCGGTCTCTTATTTTGCAAAGATGTAAGGTATGCTTCCTATGGGATCTTAACAATTTTAATTTCAATCATCATTCATGTCTCTTAGTCAATCAAGTGAATATGATCACAAATTCGCGTTACATGACCCCGAAATGCCATAAAATAAACCACAAAACTAATGGCAAAGTAATGAGTATCGGTAACTAGGCCGTTTCGTATGGACCTACATAATTTTAGGCCAATCAGGGTCCGTCACAAAAATTCTACTGAATCAGCATGTACTAATAAACACGAACAAATGGATATAATCACAAATTCGTATTGCATGACCGCAAAACGACATAAAATGAACCCGGAAGTCATGGCGAAGCAACACGTATTGGTTACTAGGCCGTTTCGTATGAACCAACAAAATTTCAGGCCAACCGAAGTCTGTTAAAAAAATTCTACTGAATCAGCATGTACTAATACACATGAAAAAGTGGTGTGGATATAATCACAAGTTCGTGTTGCATGACCCCAAAACGCCATAAAATGAACCCGAAAGTCATGGATAAGAAATAAGTACTAGTCACTAGGCCGTTTCCTATGGACCTACAAACTTTCAGGCAAATCGAAGTCCGTCAAAAAATTGTAATGAATCAACATGTACTAATACACACGATAAAGTGAAAATAATCACAAATTTGCGTTGCATGACACTGAAACATCATAAAATGAACCTAAAAATCACGGCGAAGCAGTGAGTATGGACACTAGGCCGTTCCTTATGGACCCACTAAATTTTAGGCCAATTGGAGCACGCAAAATTTATAAAGAATCAACATGCATAAATATACACGAAAAATGGATATAATTACAAATTTGCTTTGCATGATCCTGAAATACCATAAAATAAACCCAAAAATCATGACGAAACGATGATTATAGGTCACTAGACCATTTCCTCTAGACCTAAACAATTTCAGTCCAATCAACGTCCGTAAAAAAGATTCGAAAGAATCATCATGTAGTAATATACACGAAAAAGATTCTAAAGAATCAACATGACCGTTTCTTGTTTTTTGGCGTTTTAGGGCCGTAAAATACGAATTCAAGACGATTCCCAGATTTTCGCGTGCTATAGTCCATGGATGCATGAATTCGGGTGAACAACCCTGAATCTCCTAAAAATTTTGCGGGCCCATAAAAAATAACCTAATGAACAATAGTCATCGCTTAACCATGTTTGTTCCTTGTTTTATGATGTTTTCGGGTCATAAAACTGGAATTCAGGATGATTCCCATATTTTAGTGTGCATAGTCAACGCCATCTACATAATTCGGGCGACCGGCTCCGAATCTCATAAAATTTTACGGGCCCAAAAAAATTGACCTAATGACGAACAATCATCTCTTCGCCATGACCATTCCTTTTTTTTTTTTTTTTGCATTTTAGGCCAATAAAACAGGAATTTAGTACGATTCCTAGATTTTCATGTTCTATAGTCCACACTATCTGCATGAATTCAGGCGATCAACTACGAATCTACTAAAATTTTGCGGGCCCATAAAAATGACCTAATGAATAATAGTCATCGCTTCGCCATGACTGTTCCTCGTTTTTTGGGCATTTAGGTCCATAAAACAGGAATTCCAGGATTCCCAAATTTTCCTATGCTATATAGTCAATGCCATGTGCATGAATTCGGACGACAAGTCCCAAATCTCCTTAAATTTTGCAGGCATATAAAAAATGACCTTATGAACAATATTCATCGCGTCACCATGACTGTTCCTCGTTTTTTTGGCATTTTAGGGCCATAAATCAGGAGTTCAGGATGATTCCCGAATTTTTGTGTGTTATAGTCCACGCCATCTGCATCATTTCGGGCGACCGACTCTGAATCTCCTAAAACTTTGCGGTCCCATAGAAAACCTACTAAACATTAGTCATCGCTTCGCCATGACCGTTGCTCGTTTTTTGGCATTTTAGGGCCATAAAACAGGAATTCAGGACGATTCCCACATTTTCGTGTGCTACAGTCCACGCCATCTGCATGAATTCGGGCGATCGACTCCGAATCTTCTAAACTTATGCGGGCCTATAAAAAACGATGTACTGAACAATAGTCATCGCTTCGCCATGAACGTTCCTCGAATTTTGGCGTTTTAAGGCCATAAAATAGGAATTCCGGATGATTACCAGATTTTCGTGTGCTATAGTCCATGCCATATGTATGAATTCAAGCGACCGACCATGAATCTCCTAAAATTTTACGGGCCCATAAAAAATAACCTAATGAACAATAGCCATCGTTTCGCCATGACCGTTCCTCGTTTTTTGGCGTTTTAGGGCCATAAAACCGGGATTCAGTACAATTCATAAATTTTTGTGTGCTATAGTCCGCGCCATCTACAAGAACTCGGGCAACCCCCTCCGAATATCCTAAAGTTTATCTGGCCCATAAAAAGTGACTTAAAGAACAATAGTCATAGTTTTTCCATGATTGGCGTTTAGGGCCATAAAATAGGAATTCATGACGATTCCCTCATTTTCGTTTGCTCTGGTCCACGCCATCTACATGAATTCAGGCGACCGTCCTCAAATCTCCTAAAATTTTGTTGGCCCATAGAAAAAAAACCTAATGAACAATAATCATCGTTTCGTCATGACCGTTCCTTTTTTTGTTTGGTGTTTTAGAGTCATAAAGCTGGAATTCAGGACGATTCCTAGATTTTCATGTTCTATAGTCCACGCCATTTGCACAATCAGGCAACCAGCTCCGAATCTCCTAAAATTTTGCGGTCCCATAAAAATAAACTAATGAACAATGGTCATCGCTTCATCATGACCGTTCCTCATTTTTGGCGTTTTAGAGCTATAAAACAGAAATTCAGAACGATTCCCAGATTTTCGTGTGTTATTGTCCATGCCATCTGCATGAACTCGGGTAACCGACCCCGAATCTCCTAAAATTTGTTGGTCCCATAAAAAAGGGCCTAATGAACAATAGTCATCGCTTCACATGAATTTCCTCTTTTTTTTTGGGCATTTTAGGGCTATAAAATAGGAATTCAGGACGATTCCCAAATATTCGTGTGCTATAGTCCACATCATCTGCTTGAATTCGGCCGATTGACTCTCAATCTCCTAAAATTTTACGGGCCCATAAACAATGACCTAATGAATAATAGTTATCACTTCGCCATGACCGTTCCTCATTTTTCGATATTTTAGGGCCATCAACATGAATTTAGGACGATTCCCAAATTTTCGTGTGCCATAGTCCAAATCTGCATCAAATCGGGCGATCGACTCCAAATCTCCTTAAATTTTAAGGGCCCATACAATATGGCCTAATAAAAACTAATCATCGCTTCGTCATGCCCGTTCATCATTTTTGAGCGTTTTAGGGCCATAAAACAAGAATTCAAGACGATTCCTAGATTTTCGTATGTTGAAATCCATGCCATCTGCATGAATTCGAGCGACCGACTCCGAATCTCTTAAAATCTTGGGGGCCCATATAAAATGACCTAATGAACAATAGTCATCGCTTCTCCATGACTATTCCTCGGTTTTGGCATTTCAGGGCCATAAAACAGGAATTCAAAACGATTTTTAGATTTTGTGCTATATTCCACGCCATCTACATGAATTCGGGCCACCGACTTCGAATCTCCTAAAATTTTGCGTTCCCAAAAAATGACCTAATGAACCATAGCCATCGATTCGCCATGACTGTTCCTTGTTTAATGGCATTTTAGTGCCATAATACAGGAATTCAGAACGATTCCCTAGTATTCGTCTGCTATAGTCCAATCCATCTACCTGAATTCGGGCGACCGACTCCTAATCTACTAAAATTTTGCGGGCCTATAAAAAATGACCTAATGAATAATAGTCATCGCTTCGCCATGATCGTTCATCATTTTTTGGCATTTTAGAGCCATAAAATAGGAATTCAAGATGATTCTCAGATTTTCTTGTGCTATAGTCCACGCCATCTGCATGAATTAAGGCGACCAACCCCGAATCTCCTAAAATTTTGCGGGCCTATAAAAAATGACATAATGAACAATATTCATCTCTTCGCGATGACCGTTCCTCTCTTTTGTTTTTGGGAATTTTAGGGCCATAAAACAGGAATTCACGATGATTCTCAGATTTTCATGTCTATAGTCCACGCTATCTGTATGTATTCGAGCGAATGGCCCCGAATTGCCTAAAATTTTGTGCGCCCATAAAAGATGACCTAATGATAAATAGTCATTGCTTTGCTATGAACGTTCCTTCTTTTTTGGCGTTTTAGGGCTATAAAACAGGAATTCAGGGCGATTCTCAAATTTTCATGTACTATCGTCCACGCCATCTGCATGATATCAGGCGAACAATAGTCATCGCTTCACCATGACCGTTCTTCATTTTTGATGGGTCGTCAAAATTTTAGGCGATCCATGTCCGGACGCTAAGGACCATGCAGGAGGCGTGGGCTATAGCACACGAAAATCTGGGAATCATGTAGAATTCCAATTTTATGGCCCTAAAACGCCAAAAAATAAGTAACAATCATGGCGAGCGCTGACTATTATTTCTTAGTCATTTTTGATGGGCAGACAAAATTTTAGGCGATTTAGATCCGGGCGCCCGGGCCCATGCAAGAGGCGTGGGCTATATAGGACACAAAATTTGAGAATCGGGCGGAATTCTAGTTTTATGGCCTTAAAATGCCAAAAAATGAATTACAATCATGGCGAGGCAGTGACTATTGTTCCTTAGGTTATTTTTGATGGGCCGGCAAAATTTTAGGTGATTCGGGTCCGGGTGCCTGGTCCCATACAAAAGGCGTGGGCTATTATAGCACACGATAAACTAAGAATCGGGCATAATTCTAATTTTATGGCCCTAAAAAGCCAAAAAATGAGTAACGGTCATGGCGAGACGATGACTATTATTCCTTTGGTCATTTTTGATGGGCCGATAAAATTTTAGGCAATCTAGGTCCGGTCGCCGGGGTCCATGCAGGAGGCGTGAGCTATATCACACGAAAATCTGGAAATCAGGCGGAATTCCGTTTTTATGGCCCTAAAATGCCAAAAAACTACTAAGGGTCATGGCAGGCGGTGATTATTGTTCATTTGGTCATTTTTGATGGGCCGGCAAAATTTTAGGCGATCCAGCTCCGGGCGCCTGGGCCCATGTAGAAGGCGTGAGCGGAAATTTGGGAATCGAGCAGAATTTTAGTTTTATGACCCTAAAATGCCAAAAAATGAGTGACGGTCATGGCGGGGCGATGACTATTGTTCCTTAGGTCGTTTTCGATGGGCCAAAACATTTCTAGGCGATTCGGGTCAGGGTGCCCGGGCCCATGCAAGAGGTGTGGGCTATAGCACACGAAAATCTGGTAATCGGGCATAATTCCAGTTTATTGGCCCTAAAACTCCAAAAACCGAGTAACGTCATGGCGATACACTGACTATTGTTCCTTAGGTCAATTTTTATGGGTCGGTAAAATTCTAGGTGATCCGGGCCCAGACGCCCGACCCATGCAAAAGGCGTGGGCTATATCACACAAAAATCTGGAAATCGGGCGGAATTCTAGGTTTATTGCCCTAAAACGCCCAAAAGCGAGTAACGATCATGTCGAGGCAGTGACAATTGTTCCTTAGTCATTTTTGATGGGCCGGCAAAATTTTATGCGATCCGGGTCCAGGCGCCCGGGCACATGCAGGAGGCGTGGGCTATAGTACATGAATTCCAGGCGAAATTCCAGTTTTATAGCCCTAAAACGCCAAAAAAGAGTAACGGACATGGCGAGACAGTGACTATTGTTGCTTAGGTCGTACTTGATGGGCTAGCAAAATTTTAGGCGATCCGGATTAGGGCGTCTGGGCCCCAGCAGGAGGCGTGAGCTATAACAAATGAAAAATTGGGACTCGTGTAGAGTTCCATTTTTATGTCCCTAAAACGCCAAAACGAGTAACATACATGGCAAGGTAGTGACTATTATTCCTTAGGTCGTATTTTATGGGCCGACAAAATTTTAGGCGACCCGGGTTAGGGCGTCCGGGCCCCAGTAGGAGGCTTGGGCTATAACACATGAAAATTTGGGAATCAGGCGAAATTCTAGTTTTGTGGCTCTAAAACGCCAAAAAATGCGTAATGGTCATGGCAAGGCGGTGACTATTGTTCCTTAGATCGTTTTTTGATGGGCAAGCAAAGTTTTAGGCAATCCAGGTCTGGGCTCCGGGGCTTATGCAGGATGCATGAGCGAAATTCTAGGAATCGAGCGGAATTCTAGTTTTATGACCCTAAAATGCTAAAGAATGAGTGACGGTCATGTTGAGACGGTGACTATTGTTCCTTCGGTCATTTTTGACGGTCCGACAAAATTTTAGGCGATCCGGGTCTGGGTGCTCAGGACCATGCAGAAGGCGTGGGCTATAGCAATACGAAAATCTGGGAATCGGGTAAAATTTCAGGTTTATGGCCCTAAAACTCCCAAAAATGAGTAACGGTCATGGCAAAGTTGTGACTATTGTTCCAAAGTCGTTTTTGATGGCCTAACAAAATTTTAGTCAATCCGGGCCCATGCAGGAGGCGTGCGCTATAGTACACGAAAATTTGAGAATCAGGCGAAATTCCAATTATAGGCCATAAAATGCCAAAATACGAGTATCGGCATGGCGAGGCAATGAATATTGTTCTTTATGTTATTTTTGATGAGCCGACAAAATTTTAGGCGATCCGGAGCCGGACGCCCGGGCCCAAGCAGGAGGCGTGGGCTGTAGCACACGAAAACTTGGGAATCAGGCGGAATTCCAGTATTATGGCTCTGAAATGCCAAAAAATGAGTCACGTCATGGCGAGGCAGTGAATATTGTTTCATAGGTAATTTTTGATAGGCTGACAAAACTTTAGGCGATCCGGGTCCGGGTGCCCATGCCCATGCAGGAGGCATGGGCTATAGCATACGAAAATCTGAAAATCGAGCGAAATTCCAGTTTAATGACCCTAATACGCCAAAAAATAAGTCACATCATGGCGAGGCAGTGACTATTGTTCCTTGGGTCATTTTTGATGGGTCGACAAAATTTCATGCGATCTGGGTCCGGGCGCTCGGGCCCATGGAGAAGGCGTGCGTAGGCTATAGCACACGAAAATCTGCGAATCGGGAGGTATTCCAATTTTATGGCCCTAAAATGCCAAAAAATGAGTAACGATCATGGCGAGGTGGTGACTATTGTTCGTTAGTCATTTTTGATGGGCCGACAGAATTTTAAGCGATCCAGATCCAGACGCTCGGGCCCATGCAGGAGGTGTGGGTTATAGTACACGAAAATCTAGAATCAGGCGGAATTCCAGTTATATGGCCTTAATACGACAAAACACGAGTAACAGTCATGGCGAGGCAGTGTTTATTGTTCCTTAGATTGCTTTTTGATGGGCAGGCAAATTTTAGGCGATCTGGGTCTGGGCTCCGCGGCCCATGTAGGAGGCGTGAGCAAAATTCTGGGAATCGAGCAAAATTCTAGTTTTATGATCCTAAAATGCCAAAAAATATGTGACGGTCATGGCGAGGCGGTGACTATTGCTCCTTAGGTCATTTTTGATGGGCCGATAAAATTTTTGACGATCCGGGTCCGGGTGCCCCGGCCCATGCAGAAGGCGTGGGCTATGGCGTACGAAAATCTCGGAATCGGGCACAATTCAAGTTTTATGGCCCTAAAACCCTAAAAAATGAGTAACGCTCATGGAGAAGCTGTGATTATTGTTCCTTTATCGTTTTTGATGGGCCGACAAAATTGTCACGACCCCAATTTTCCCCCCATAAGATATCGTGACGGCACCTAGTCTCTAAGACTAGGTAAGCCTAACAAGCATGCGAAATAATTGAAATAATAATCTAAAAGCTCAAAACGTCAGCAACTGTATAAAGTAAAAACTATAACTCAAAGTGTATACCACTCCCAAAATCCGTTAGATATAAGTCACAAGCTCTAGATACAATGTTGAAAATACCATAAATATCACTCTCTATCAAAACATAAAGAAACAAGGAAAATACGGGATAAGAGGGGACTCCGAGGCCTGCGGACACAGGCATGTGTACTGTGAAGTCTCCAAGTAGCAGCACAACACTCTAATATCGAGGCTGATAGGATGTACCTGGATCTGGACAAAAACATGTGCAGAAGCGTAGTATGGGTACACCACAACTATACCCAGTAAGTGCCAAGCATAACCTCGGTAGAGTAGTGACGAGGTCAGGTCAGGGCCCTACTGGGATAAGAAACAAGGCAAAATATATAATAATATAATAAAATGATAGGGAAATGCAACAATAAGAATTTACGGAAGGTAACAACACGGAACCAAAGAAGACAAATACAACACGTACGGAAGCAAGAATCTTACAAGTTAACGAAGAACAACAACAAACAATACAACAAATAGAGGAAATCAACATGGGCACTCCCGAGGTACCGCCTCGTAGTCCCAAAAGTAAATATCTCACAATTTTTCCTTATAACACCCATGTGTATCAATAATCACAACGGCACGACAGAAACCTTGTGCAAACAATAATAACCGCACGGCAGAAACCTCGTGCCACAATAAGAATCCACACGGCAGAAACCTCATTCCACAATAAACAATTCGCACAGCAGAAACCTCGTACCACAATAACAACCCGCACGGCAGAAACCTTGTGCCACAATAAACAATCCACACGACAGAAACTTCGTGCCACAATAACAACCCGCACGGCAAAAAACCTCATGCCACAACCAAACAATCACCTCAACAATAATCACGAAAACCAAAACATAACAATTAAAACAATGATATTTCAAGTAAAGATTCCCACAGTTAAATAATGAATACGGAATCAAAGAAGCAGGTAATTCAACTAAGCATGTTGTACAAATTGCAAATAAGAGATAAGACACATAGACATGTGAAATTAGGCCAAACATGATGACTACACATGCCAAAGTAACTCAATTAAGGAAATAAAAGGAAGCTACTTAGCAAACACTGGATTTTCAACATTTAGCACGAGTACGCACTCGTCACCTCGAGTACACGACCTTCACATATTATAAATTACCATAATAGTACCAAATCCTAAGGGGAATTCCCCCCCTCCCCCACAGGGTTAGACAAGTCACTTACCTCAAACCACGCTCAATCAATAAATAAGAAGGCCTTTCCCTCGACTTTCCTACTCCGAACGGCTCAAATCTAGCCAAAATAATTACATACTATAAATATAACTATATGAAACTAATCTAAATAATGAAATTATAACTTTAGCAAAGAATTAAAAAATCGATCAGGTTGACCCGAGCCCACGTCTCGGAACCCGACCAAAATTATAAAATGCGAATACCCATTCGATATCGAGTCCAACCATACAAGAATTATTCAAATCCGAACCCATTTCGCCTTTCAAAACTCAATAATTTGGTCTAAGAACTTCACACATTTCCCCCCAAAATTTTCAACCCAAATCCTCAATTAAGTGAAGAAATAGAACATAGATTAGTGGAATTTAATCAAAAACGAGTTAGAAACTCTTACCCCAACAATACCTCTGAAAATCTCCCAAAATATCGCCTAAATTCGAGCTCTCAAGTTCAAATAATGAAAAATGACATAAACCCTCGATTTTGGAATTTTAATATGCTGCCCAGGTATTCCTCCTTCGCGAACGCGGAAATTGCCTCGCGTTTGCGAAGCACAAAAATACAACTGGCCAATTTACCTGGTATGCGAACGCGAGGGTCCACTCGCGAACGCAGTGAAAAACGATCCACCAGCTTCGCGATTGCGAACGTGAAGCCTATTACGTGAACGCGTAGACCAAACACAGGAGTCACCCAGGACGCCTTTCCTCTTCGAGACGCGGATCCAAGTCCGCGATCGCAGTGCACAAGGACCTGCCCCTTCGCGAACACGTGGCCTCCTTCGCGAACGCAAAGGGTAAAATTGCAGCAAAACTTAGACTACTCAACGCAAACGCGGGAGAATCATCGCAAACGCGTAGAAGGACACCAGAACTGGGAAAAACCAACGACTTCATAAATTCTTCAAAGTTCTGAAATGCGCCGACATGGTCTGAATCACACCCGAGGGCCCCGGGACCTCAACCAATTATACCAATAAATCCTAAAACATCATACGAACTTAGTCGAGCCTTCAAATCACATCAAACAATGCTAAAATCATGAATTGCACATCGATTCAAGCCTAATGAACTTTTGAGCTTCTAACTTCCATATCCGATGCCGAACCCTATCAAATCAAGTCCGATTGACCTTAAATTTATCATACAAGTCATAATTGACATTAAAGACCTATTCCAACCTCCAGAATCAGAATCTGACTCGATATCCAAAAGTCCACTCCCGGTCAAACTTTTCAAAATTTTACCAATTTCCAACTTTCGCCAATTAACGCCGAAATGACCTACGGACCTCCAAATCAACATCCAGACATGCTCCTAAGACCAAATCACCATACAGAGCTATTGGAATAATCGAAACTCCATTCCAAAGTCGTCTTCATACAAGTCAAACTATGGTCAACTCCTACGGCTTAAACTTCTATTTTTAGGGACTATGTGTCCCATTTCACTCCGAAACTCACCCGAGCCCAACTCAAAGCACCCCGACAAGTCACATAACCACAAAATAAAGTATAGGGAACAATAAATAGGGGATCAGGGCTAATACTCTCAAAACGATCGATCGGGTCGTTACATCCTCCCCTCTTAAAATAAACGTTCGTCCTCGAACGAGTATAGAGACATAGCTGAAGAGGTGAAAAGATGAGGATAACAACTATGCATATCATGCTCGGTCTCCCAAGTCACCTTCTCGACTGGCTGACCCCTCCACTGAACCTTCACTGAAGCGATGTTCTTCGACCTCAACTTTCAAATCTGCCTGTCCATGTAACGACCCGACTTGTTGTTTTGAGAATTTAAGATCCGTTCAGTGGCATAAGGTCTTGAACAACTTCATACTATGTGTATTGACTTGCGTGCATGGTTGAATTCAGTTTCCGGATGATCAAGAATGATTTGTGACACATAGTCCCTAAAACAGAAGCTTAAGTCTTAGGATTTTGACCGTAGTCAGAACTGTGTGAAGACGACTCCGAAATGGAGTTCAGTCAGTTCCGTTAGCTCTGTTGGATAATTTTGGACTTAGGAGCATGTTCGTACTGTGAATTTGAGGTCTGTAGATGATTTAGGCTTAAAATGACAAAAGTTGAATTTTTGGAGATTTGGACCGGAAGTGGACTTTTTGATATCGGAGTCGGAATGCGATTTCGAGAGTTGGAACAACTCCATTATGTTATTTGGGACTTGTCTGCAAAATTTGACGTCATTACGGGTTGATTTGATAGGTTTTGGCGCAAGTTTTAGAAGTTGGAAGATTTGAAAGTTTTGATAGGTTTTGGCGCGAGTTTTAGGGGTTGGAAGATTTGAAAGTTCATAAGTTCGATTCATGGTGTGATTCGTAGTTTCGACGTTGTTTGATGTGATTTGAGACCTCGAGCGAGTCCGTATTAGGTTATGGAACTTGTTTGTGTGTTTGGACGGGGTCCCGGGGGCCTCGGGTGTGTTTCGGATGGGCTACGGTCCAATTTCTTCTATTTTTGGACTGCTGGTTTCTACCATCTGGTTTCCTTAATCGCGTTCGCATCACTTCTTCCGCGTTCGCGTAGTGCAATTTGGGGAGAATGAATTATTGTTCTTCGCGTTCGCGTGATTCCATTCACGGTCGCGAAGGTCTGCTTTCCCCTTCTTCGCGTTCGCATCCCCTGCTTTCCCCTTATGGTACTCGTTACTCTTCGCGTTCGCATTACCTTGTTTGCGATCGCCGAAGTTTGTCTACTCCTTCTACACGATCGCATCTTCTGCTTCGCGATCGCGAAGTGTGGCTTTGGGCATTAGATAATTCCTTCACTACGCGATCACATAAGTCCTTCCGCGATCGCGTAGCACATTTTGGACAGTAGCCATTTTCCTTCTACGCGATCGCATCATTTCTTCCGCGATCGCGATGTACAAATACCTGGGCAGGCAGAATATATTCTCAAATCGAGGGTTAGGCCATGTTTATCACATTTTGACTTATAGAGCTCGGTTTTGAGCGATTTCTTGTGGGTTTTTCAAGCAAATCGATTGGGTAAGTGTTTTTCACCTAGAATTTATTTATTTCTATGATTCTATCTTTATTTTTATCATTTAATTTGTGTTTTAATTTGAGGAAAAGAGTGATTTTTGAAGAAAATTTTCAAAATGAAAAAATCACGATTTGAGGGACGAAATGGTATCGGAATTTAGTGATTTTAGTATGGTTAGACTCGTGAGTGAATGGGTGTTCGTATTTCGTAACTTTTGCCGGATTCCGAGACGTGGGTCCACATGCGATTTTTGGGTTAATTTCGGATTTTTGTTGAAAAATATAGTATTTTCTTATGGGATTGATTATATAAATTTTGTTGACTGTATCGAATTAATTGTGGCTATGTAAAAGGATTTCGGTGGCCAATTCGCGTTGCAACGGCACAACAGAGTAAATAATTTTACGGTTAGAGGTAAGTATCTTGCCTAACCTCGAGTGGGAGAATTTTTCCTTAGGCATTGAGTCTTATGTGCAATTTGTGTAATTGAAAACCATGTACGCGAGGTGACGAGTACGTACTTAGTTTATATGTGCAAATTTCATTGATTAAAAATACTTAGACGCCCTTATGTATTAAATTGAAAATTATTGGCACTTATTAAATCCTCTATTTGTCATGCCTAGATCCTTGTTTGTTGAAATTGTTTTCACATGATGATTTGGTGTGATTGCCACCTTGATTTTATGTGAAATATTATTTTGTTGAGTTGTTCACTTCCAGATATTTTGTTAAGCTTTTGTGCACCTTATGGTCGAGCCATGAGCTCCTTATTGTGAAAATTAAGGTATTGTTAATTTTTGTGGCAAATTGTGATATTTGAGCACTTGATGTGCAATCTGTGATGAGTTGTAATATTTGAGCACTTGATGCGCAATCTGTGATAATTTGTAATATTCGAGCACTTGATGTGCAATTTGTGACAAGTGGTAATATTTGAGCAGTTGATGTGCAATCTATGATGAGTTGTAGTATTTGAGCACTTGATGCGCAATCTGTGATAATTTATAATATTTGAGCACTTGAGGTGCAGTTTATGAGATGTGATATTGACACGTTATATTGTGGGAGTTATGTTAGGGTGTTTGCACGAGGTTTCTGTCGTGAAAATATAACTATTGATTTATGCACATACGGCGTGATAAGGCAGGCTATTTATATATATGTGGGTTTGCGCATGTGGCGAGACAAGGTGAGAATATTATTATGCGCGTGCGAAGAGACAAGGCGGGCAATTTACTTTATTATTGCGCACATGGCGAGACAAGGTGGGCTATGTTGGGGATTTAATTGTGATGATTGTGATAGCCTGGGGGCATTGTTGTTGTTGTTGCATATTTACTTTTGGGACTACGAGACGGTATCTCGGGAGTGCCCTTGTTGACATTCTCTATGGTTGCACTTGTCTTCGGTTATTTTGTATTTCCGTGATAGGTAAATTGATGTGTTCTTCTGTGATGTAATATTTGATTTTATTATGGGTTTGTATCCCTTATTGTAATGTTTTGGATTTGGCTCTTGTACGAGACTTTGAGGATTTGCGGTTCTAGTCTTTATTAGTTTTCAAGGTTAAGTTGTTTTGCATAAAAGAAATTGTTGTATGCTTTAATTCTTATAAGTTTTACATCCAAATCAGCAACAATCGGGTGCTTCATTTTAATTGAAATGTTATTTTCTTCACCCAAATAATTTCTAAAATAAATTCATTTCTTTGTTGATTTTCTTACTTGATTTAAAAAAAAATAAATTAAACTTACTTTATCGAAAATAAATTGATCATGTGGATCTTATATACATTGATATCATTGGTACGTGAGTAGTCCGTGCAGTTGTGATAGAAATATGGGTACGAGGTACCGTAAAAATATGAAGGTGGGTTGAGACCCGTATTTTATGATTATGGAATGAGGTGTCACATGGTGACTTTTAAATTGAAGAATTATATTTTTAAGATATTTATTTGAAAGAGTTTTATATTTGAAGGATACTTATTTGAAGGAATATATTTGGAGGGTATTTATTTGAAGAAATTATATGTGAAAGACTTGTTTAATTGGTTGTATTTGTGTTTCTCTTATTCGTCTGAGTAATAATTATGGTGTTCTTGATGCCTTACTGTTTATGTCACTAGTTGATTATTGTTGCTATCACTGCTATTTATTTTCGATTATTTTAGTATGACGCAACATATTTGACTACTGAGTGTCTTGACTGTACCTCGTCACTACTCCACTGAGGTTAGTCTTGATACTTACTGGATACCGCTGTGGTGTGTTCATTCTACACTTCAGCACATTTTTGTGCAGATCCAGGTATTTGTTCGTTAGCCGCTGTGTGGGTCATTGTTGTGGAGACTCAAGGTAAACCTGCTGCTGCGTTCGCAGGCTTCAGAGTCACCTTCAAATCTTCGTTTGGCACTGTTTATTCTTAATTCTGAACAGTTGTATTTAGATATTTTCTAGCAAACACTCTGTAGAGCTTATGGATTGTACTACCGGTTTTGAGAATTTTAAATTTATTTTGGAGGTTTCCATTTAAAAGATTGTTAGGTGTTATTTAATTATTGTTGTTATTTAATAAATGTTAGGCTTACCTAGTCCCTAAGATTAGGTGCCATCACGATACCCAACGGAGGAAAAATTGGGTCGTGACAGTCCAAAATGGCCACCGGCTCCTCAATATAAGATAGACCCTTGTCCAACTGGACTGAGCTGAAGTCTAAAACATGAGACGGATCGTCGTGATACTTCCGGAGCATGAAAACATGGATCACTGGATGAACTGCAGAGAGACTAGGTGGTAGTGCAAGTCTGTAAGCCAACTCTCCAACCCTCTCAAGAACCTAGGCCCTATATACCTAGGGCTCAACTTTCCCTTCTTCCCGAACCTCATAACAACCTTCATGGGCGAAACCCAGAGCAAGACCCTCTCCCCAACCATGAATGTAACGCCGTGAACCTTCCGATCCGCATAACTCTTCTGTCTGGATTGGGCTGTACGTAGTCGATCCTGAATCAATTTGACCTTTTCCAAAGCATCCTGAACCAAGTCTGTACCCAACAGTCTAGCCTCACCCGTCTCAAACTAACCCACGGGGGACCGGCACCGCCTACCATACAAAGCTCATACGGGAACATCTGAATGCTCGATTGATAACTGTTGTTGTAGGCGAACTCCGCAAGTGGCAAAAATTGACCCTAAGAACCCCCAAAATCCATCACACACGCATGTAGCATATCCTCCAATATATGAATAGTACGCTCGGACTGTCCATCCATCTAAGGGTGAAATATTGTGTTCAACTCCACCCGCGTGCCCAACTCATGTTGTACGGCTCTCCAAAACTGCGACGTAAACTGCGTACCCATGTCAGGGATGATAGATACCGGCACACCATGAAGCCTGACAATCTCGCGTATATAAACATGAGCCAGCTGCTCTGAAGAATAAGTGGTCAACACTGGAATGAAATGAGCTGACTTGGTCAATCTATCCACAATCACCCATACTGCATCGAACTTCCTCTGAGTGCGTGGGAGCCCAACAACAAAATCCATAGTGATCCGCTCCCATTTACACTCCGAAATCTCTAGCTTCTGAAGCAATCCACCTGGCCGCCGATGCTCATATTTCACCTCATGACACTTTAGGCACCAAGCTACATACTCTACTATGTCGTTCTTCATTCTCCTCCACCAATAATGTTGCCTCAGGTCCTGATACATCTTCGTGGCACCTGGATGAATGGAGTACCACGAACTGTGAGCCTCCTGGAGAATCAACTCACACAAACCGCCTACATTCAGCATACATAGCCTGCCCTATATCCGTAATACACCGTTATCTCCAATAGTGACCTCTTTGTCATCACCGTGCTGCACCGTGTCCTTAAGGACAAGCAGATGTGGGTCATCATATTGACGCTCTCTGATACGATCATAAAGATAAGATTGAGAAATCACACAAGCTAAAACTCGGCTCGACTCGAAAACATCCAATCTAACAAACTAGTTGGCCAAGGCCTCAACATCCAAGGCTAATGGACTCTCTGCTACTGGTAGATATGCTAAGTTGCCCAAACTCTCCGCCTTGCGACTCAAGGCATCGACTACCATATTGGCCTTCCCGGGATGATATAGAATGGTGATATCATAGTCCTTAAGCAACTCCAACCACCTCCGCTGCCGCAAGTTAAGATCCTTCTGTTTGAACAGATCCTGTAGACTCCGGTGATTAGTGTAGACCTCACAAGGGACACCATACAAATAGTGCCGCCAGATCTTCAAGGCATGAACAATAGCTACTAACTCAAGGTCGTGTACAAGATAGTTCTTCTCATGCACCTTCAGCTGTCTAGACGCGTAGGAAATCACCCTACCGTCCTGCATCAATACCGCGCCGAGACCAATACGCGACGCATCACAATACACTGTATAGGACCCCGAACCAGTAGGCAATACCAACACTGGCGCTGTAGTCAAAGTGGTCTTGAGCTTTTGAAATCTCTCCTCACACTCCTCGGTCCACCTGAATGGAGCACCCTTTTGGGTCAGCCTGGTCATAGGTGTTGCAATAAATGAGAAACCCTCTACAAATCGACGGTAATACCCCGCCAAGCCAAGAAAACTCCAGATCTCCATAGCTGAGGACGGTCTGGTCCAACTCTACACCACTTCAATCTTTTTCGGATCTACCTTGATCCCCTAACTCGATACTACATGACCCAAAAATGCCACTGAATCTAGCCAGAATTCACACTTCGAAAATTTTGCATATAACTTCTTTTCTCTTAAGGTATGAAGCACAGTCCTCAGGTGTTGCTCATGATCCTCCCGGCTCCGGGAGTACACCAGAATATCGTCAATAAACACAATAACGAGCGAGTCAAGATAGGGCTGAAAATAAATTATTCATCAAGTGCATGAATGATGTTGGGGTGTTGGTCAGCCCAAAAGACATCACAAAGAACTCGTAATGACCATACCGAGTCCTGAAGGCACTCTTCGAGATATCTGGCTCCCGAATCTTTAACTGATGATAGCTTGAACGCAAGTCGATCTTAGAAGACACTCTAGCAACCTGAAGCTGATCAAATAGGTCATCAATATGTGGCAATATATACTTGTTCTTCATTGTAACCTTGTTCAACTGGCGATAATCGATACACATTCGCATAGAACCATCCTTTTTCTTTACAAATAAGACTGGAGCACCCCAAGGAGACACACTGGGCCGAATGAATCCCTTATCAAGCAACTCTTGCAACTGTTCCTTTATCTCTTTCAACTCTATTGGGGCCATACGATAGGGTGAAATAGAAATGGGCTGAGTGCCCGGTAACAAAACAATACCAAAGTTGATATCTCTGTCGGGCGGCATGCCCGGAAGATCCGCCGGGAATACATCTGGATAATTCCTCACTACCGGAACTGACTCGACGGTAGGAGTATCAACACTAACATCCCTCACATATGCCATATACGCGTCACACCCATTTTCAACCATTCGTTGAGCCTTTAGAAATGAAACAACCATGCTAGAAACATAATCTAAGGTACCTCTCCACTCTAACCACTGTAGACCTGGCATAGCCAACGTCACCATCTTGGCGTGACAATCAAGAATAGCATGATAGGGCAACAACCAGTCCATATCCAAAATAATATCAAAATCTACCATACTGAGCAACAATAAATCGGCTCCGGTCTCAAAACCACTAAGAACAACCAAACACGACAGATACACACGGTCTACAACAATAGAATCTCCCACGGGGCGTAGATACATAAACAAGAGAACTCAAAGAATCACAGGATATACCCAAATACGGAGCAAAATAAGATGGCATATAGGAATAAGTGGAGTTTGGATCAAATAAGACTGATGCATCTCTATGACAGATCGGAACAATACATGTGATTACAGAGTCGGATGCAACTACCTCCGTCCTAGCAGGAAGGGCATAATATATGGCCTAGCCTCCCCCTCTAGGGCGACCTCTACCTACTCGACCTCCACCTCGATTTGGCTGTGCAGGTAGAGTGGTAGCTAGTGCTGTAACTATAGCTTGAGGACCCGGTGGAGCTCGCGGTGCATGAGTGGTCTGTGGAGGTGCACCCCGCCTGAGTCTTGGGAAATCCCTCACCATATGACGAGTGTCACCACACCCAAAATAAGCTCTCGGAGGACGTGGCTGCTGACTGACCACTATAAGCACCCTGCGCAGGAGGTGCACTAGACAACAGCGGTGCATAATAGGGAGCCTGGGGCTTAGGAGTGGCCGGAATACTGCTGGCAGCTGGAAGTGCTTAATGAATAGGGCGACTCACATAGCCCCTAACTTGACGAGCTGCAGCTTGGGCACGAGTACCACTATAAGTGCCGGACACTCGAGACCTCTTGGCCTCTCTCTCCTCTCTCTCCCGAGTCAGCATACCCTCCAATCTCTTAGCAATCCCCACTGCCTGCTGGTATGCGAGATCCATCTCCAACTCTCGGTCCATGATAAATCTGATACTGTGGTTGAGCCCCTCGATAAATCGACGAACCCGCTCTCGAATAGTAGCAACCAAGGCTGGTACATACCTAGCCAAATCGCTGAACTGGACCACATACTCCGATTCGGTCATAGAACCCTGGCGCAACTGCTCAAACTCTGCGCGCCATGCATCTCTGAGACTATGGGGATTATACTTCCTCAAGAACATATCTGAGAACTAAGTCCAAGTGAGTGAAGCTGCCTCGGTCGGACTACCCAACTCATATGCTCTCCACCACTGATAGGACGCTCCTCTAAGCTGGAATGTAGTAAAAGCAACCCCACTAGACTCCGCAACACCCATAGTACGGAGGATACGATGGCACTCCTCAAGAAAACCCTAGGCATCCTCTGACGCCAAGCTACTGAAAGTAGTAGAGTGGTACTTCTTGTACCTCTCGAGCCTGAGATCCTCCTCCTCAGAAACTGCTGCCCTAACCTCGGGCTTAACTGGGGCTACCGGCTGCACTGGTATGACCTATGGAACCTGGTCGACCTGGACCCGCTGCTCTGGGGTACGGGCGGCAGGAGTATGTGCTCCTCCCCTGGCCTGAGATGTGGCAGGAGCAAGTGGTATCAACCCTGCCTAAGCCAAAGTGCTGAACATCCTTAGAAACTGGGCGAGAGTCTCCTAGAGCCTGATGGGTTGGTGCAGTAACAGGCGTCTCAGGTGCCTGCCCTCCAACTGGAGCTACTGGTGGCTCCTCTGTGGCAGCTCGTGCGGGTGCTCTGGCTGCACCACATGGACGTCTACGGCCTCTACCCCGGCCTCGGCCTCTCGCGGCTCTAGCAGGGGGCGCGGGTGTCTCTTATTCAGCCGTACGTGTCTTCACCATCTGTGAAAGAATATAAAGACAGAAGTTTAGAATCCGAAGTCTCAAATTTCGCATGATAAGGATTCAAAGAAGTGAAGATTTTCCTTACAGTTCCATAGCCTCTCGAAGATAAGTACAGATGTCTCCATACCGATCCGCGAGACTCTACTAAACCTGCTCGTGACTCATAACTTCTATGAACCTAGAGCTCTGATATCAACTTTGTCACGACCCCAATTTACCCTCCGTAAGATGTCATGATGGCCTAGTCTCTAAGACTAGGTAAGCCTAACAAGCATGCTGAATAATTGAAATAATAATCTAAAAGCTCGAAACGTCAACAACTTTATAAAGTAAAAACTATAACTCAAAAGTGTATACCACTCCCAAAACCCAATAGATATAAGTCACAAGCTCTAGAAATAATGTTGCAAATACCCTAAACATCACTCTCTATCAAAACATAAAGAAACAAGGAAAATATAGGATAGGAGGGGACTCCGAGGCCTGCGGACGCGGGTAGGTGAATCTTGAAGTCTCCAAGCAGTAGCACAACACTCTAATATCGAGGCTGATAGGATGTACCTGAATCTGCACAAAAACATGTGCAGAAGCATAGTATGAGTACACCACAATGGTACCTAGTAAGTACAACGCATAACCTCAGTAGAGTAGTGACGAGGTCAAGTGAGGGCCCTACTGGGAGTAATAAAAAACAAGGCAGAAGATATAATGATATAATAAAATGATAGGGAAGTGTAACAATAAGAATTTATGGAAGGTAAAAACATGGAACCAAAGAAGACAAATACAACACGTACAGAAGCAAGAATCTTACAAGTTAAGGAACGACAACAACAAACAATACAACAAATAGAGGAAATCAACGAAGGAACTCCCGAAGTACCGCCTCGTAGTCCCAAAACTAAATATCTCACAATCTTTCCTTATACCACCCATGTGTATCAATAATCACAATGGCACGACAGAAACCTCGTGCAAACAATAACAACCGCACGACAGAAACCTCATGCCACAATAACAATCCGCACGGCAGAAACCTTGTGCCACAATAAATAATCCGCACGGCAGAAACCTCTTGCCACAAAAATAACCTGCACGGCAGAAACCTTGTGCCACAATAAATAATCCGCACGGCAGAAACCTCGTGCCACAAAAACAACATGCACGACAGAAACTTCGTGCCACAATAAAGAATCCGCACGGCAGAAACCTCGTGCCACAATAACAACCCGCACGGCAAAAAACCTCATGCCACAACCAAATAATCACCTCAACAATAATCACGAAAACCAAAACATAACAATTGAAACAATGATATTTCAAGCAAAGAATCCCACAGTTAAATAATGAATACGGAATCAAAGAAGCAGGTAATTCAACTAAGCATGTTGTACAAATTGCAAATAAGAGATAAGACACATAGACATGTGAAATTAGGCCAAACATGATGACTACACATGCCAAAGTAACTCAATTAAGGAAATAATAGGAAACTACTTAGCAAACAACGGATTTTCAACATTTAGCACGAGTATGCACTCGTCACCTCGCGTACACGACCTTCACATATTATAAATTACCATAATAGTACCAAATCCTAAGGGGAATTTTCCCCACACAGGGTTAGACAAGT
Source organism: Nicotiana tomentosiformis (assembly GCF_000390325.3). Taxonomy (NCBI): domain Eukaryota; kingdom Viridiplantae; phylum Streptophyta; class Magnoliopsida; order Solanales; family Solanaceae; genus Nicotiana; species Nicotiana tomentosiformis. Next base: position 130,355,761 of record NC_090818.1, read on the forward strand.
CACTTACCTCAAACCACGCTCAATCAATAAATAAGAAGGCCTTTCCCTCAACTTTCCTACTCCGAACGGCTCAAATCTAGCCAAAATAATTACATACTATAAATATAACTATATGAAACTAATCTAAATAATGAAATTATGACTTTAGCAAAGAATTAAAAAATCGCTCAGGTTGACACGAGCCCACGTCTTGGAACCCGACCAAAATTATAAAATGCGAAAACCCATTCGATATCGAGTCCAACCATACAAGAATTATTCAAATCCGAACCCATTTCGCCTTTCAAAACTCAAGAATTTGGTCTAAGAACATAACACCTTTTCCCTCAAATGTTTCAACCCAAATCCTTAATTAAGTGAAGAAATCGAAGATAAATTACTGAAATTTAATCAAAAACGAGTTAGGAACCCTTATCCCAACAATCCCTCTAAAAATCTCCCAAAATATCGCCTAAATTCGAACTCTCAAGTCTAACTAGTGAAAAATGACATAAACCCTCGATTTGGAATTTTAATCTGCTGCCCTCGTATTCCTCCTTCGCGAACGCGGAAATTGCCTCGCATTCGTGAAGTACAAAAATACTACTGGCCAATTTTTCTCTTACGCGAATGCGAGGGTCCATTTGCAAACGCGGTGCAAACGATCCACCAGCTTCACGATCGCGAACACGAGGCCTATTACGCGAACGCGTAGAAAAAACACAGGAGTCCACCCAGACTGCCTTTCCTCTTCGCGAATGCGGATCCCAGTCCGCGATTGTAATGCACAAGGACCTGCCCCTTCGCGAACGCGTGGCCTCCTCCCGCGAATGCGAAGGGTAAAATTACAGCAAAATTCCGACTACTCTACGCGAACGCGGGAGAATTATCGCGAACGCGTAGAAGGACACCAAAACTGGGAAAAACCAGCAACTTTAGAAATTCTTTAAAGTTACGAAATGCGCCGAACATGGTCCGAATTACATCCGAGGCCTTCGGGCCCTCAACCAATTATACCAACAAGTCCTAAAACATCATACGAACTTAGACAAGCGTTCAAATCACATCAAACAACGCTAAAACCACGAATTGTGCATCGATTCAAACTTAATGGACTTTTGAGCTTCTAACTTCCATATCCGATGCTGAACCCTATCAAATCAAGTCCGGTTGACCTTAAATTTTGCACACAAGTCATAATTGATATTACGGACCTATTCCAACTCCCGGAATCGGAATCCGACCCCGATATCTTAAAAGTCCACTACCGGTCAAACTTCTCAAAATGCCACCAATTTTCAACTTTTGCCAATTAAAGCCGAAATGACCTACGAACCTCCAAATCAACATCCGGACACGCTCTTTAGATCAAAATCACCATACGGAGCTATTGGAACCATTAAAACTCCATTCCGGAGTTGTCTTCACACAAGTCAAACTATGGTTAACTCTTATAACTTAAACTTCCATTTTTAGGGACTATGTGTCCCATTTCATTCCGAAACTCACCCGAACCCAACACCAAGCGCCCTCGCAAGTCACATAATCACAAAATGAAGTAGAGGGAGCAATAAATATGGGATCAAGGCTAAAACTTTCAAAACGACCAGCCGGGTCGTTACAAAAATTTTAGGCGATCTGGGTCCGTTCGTCTGGGCCCATGCAGGAGGCGTGCAGTATAGTACACGAAAATCTAGGAATCGGGCAGAATTCTAGTTTTCTAGTCCTAAAACGCCAAAAAATGAGTATCGTCATGGCGAGGCAGTGACGATTGTTCTTTATGTCATTTTTGATGGGCCGACAAAATTTTAGACGATCCGGGGCCAGGCGCCCGGGCCCATGTAGGAGGCGTGGGCTATAGCATACAAAAACCTGGGAATCAGGCGGAATTCTAGTATTATGACCCTAAAACGCCAAAAAATAAGTAACATCATGGCGACGCGGTGACTATTGATCCTTAGGTTGGTTTTTGATGGGACGATAAAATTTTAGGCGATCTGGGTCCCGAAGCCCGCACCCATGTAGGAGGGGTGGGCTATACTACACGAAAATCTGAGAATCGGGCGGAATTCCAATTTTATTTCTTAAAACTCCAAAAAACGAGTCACGTCATGGGGAGGAGGTGACTATTGTTCCTTTGGCCGTTTTTGATGAGCCGACAAAATTTAAAGCGATTCGGGTTCGGGCGCTCGGGCCCATGTAGAAGGTGAGGGCTATAATACACGAAAATCTATGAATCGGTCAGAATTCCAGTTTTATGACCCTAAAACGCCCAAAAATGAGTAACGGTCATGGCGAGGCGGTGACTATTGTTCCTTAGTCATTTTTGATGGGGCGGCAAAATTTTAGACGATCCAAGTCTGGGTGCTCGGGTCCATGCAGAAGGTGTGGGCTATAGTACACAAAAATCTTGGAATCATGCGGAATTCCAATTATATGGCCTTAATACGCAAAAAATGAGTAACGGTCACAACGAGGCGGTGACTATTGTTCTTTAGCTTATTTTTTATGATCCAGCAAAGTTTTTAGGCGATCCAAGTCTGGGCGCCTGGGCCCATGCAAGAGGCGTGGGCAATAGCATATTCAAATCTAGGAATCAGGCGTTATTCCAGTTTTATGGCCCAACAACGCAAAAAAAATCAGTAACGATAATGGCAATGTAGTGAATATTGTTCCATAGTCATTTTTGATGGGCCGGTAAAATTTTAGGCGATCTGGGTTTGTGCACCCGGGCCCCTGCAGGAGGCGTGGGCTATAGTATACGAAAATCTGGAAATTAGGCGAAATTCCAATTTTGTGGCCCTAAAACGTCAAAAAATGAGTAACGGTCATGGCGAGATGGTGACTATTGTTCCTTAGGTCATTTTTGATGGGCCTGCAAAATTTTAGGCGATCCAGGTCGAGTCACCCACGCCCATTCAGGATGCGTGGGCTATGGCACACGAAAATCTGGAAATCGGGCGAAATTTCAGATTTATGGCCAAAAAATGCCGAAAAATGAGTAACGGTCATGGCGAGTGGGTGACTATTATTCCTTAAGTCATTTTATATGCCGGCAAAATTCTAGGCAATCCGGGTTCGGGTGCCTGCACCTATGCAGGAGGCATGGGCAATAGCACACGAAAATTTGGGAATCGGGCGAAATTCCAGTTTTATGGCCCTAAAACACCAAAAAACGAGTAATGGTCACGACGAGGCTGTGGCTATTGTTCCTTAGGTCTCTTTTGATGGGCCTGTAAAATTTTAGGTGATCCGGGTCCGGTCGCCCAGGCTCTTGCAGGAGGCATGGGCTATAGGACACACAAATCTAGGAATCGGGGGGGATTTTAGTTTTATGGTCCTAAAATGCCAAAAAATGAATAACAGTCATGGCGAGGCGATGACTATTATTCTTTAGGTCTTTGATTGGCCGGCAAATTTTTAGGTGATCTGGATTCGGTCGCCTGGGCCCATGCAGGAAGCGTGGGCTATAGCACACGAAAATTTGGGAATCGGGCGTAATTCATGTTTTATGGATTTAAAACGCCTAAAATCAAGTAGTGGCCATGGAGAGTCTATTGTTCTTTAGATCATTTTTTATGGGCCGAAATATTTTTAGGCGATCTGGGTCCGGACACCCGGGCCTATGCAAGAGGGTGGGCTATAACACATGAAAATCTGGGAATGACGTAGAATTTCAATTTTGTGACCTTAAAATGCCAAAAGGCGAGTAACGGTCAAGGCTAGACAGTGACTATTGTTCCTTAGGTCGCTTTTTATGGGCCGTAAAAATTTAAGGCTATCGGAATCCGGTTGCCCGGACTCATGCAGGAGGCGTGGGCTATAACACTCAAAAATCTAGTAATCGAGCGAAATTCGAGTTTTATGGCCCTAAAATGCCAAACAAAGAGTAACGGTTCTTGGCGAGGCAGTGATTATTGTTCCTTAGGTTGTTTTTGATTGGCCGGCAAATTTTAGGCTATCCGGGTCCGGACGCATGGGCCTATGCAGGAGGAGTGGGTTATAGTACTTAAAAATCTGGGAATCGGTCGTAATTCAACTTTATGGTCCTAAAACGCCAAAAAACGAGTAACAGTCATGGCGAGGTGGAGACTATTGTGCCTTAGGTCATTTTTGATTCACCAACAAAATTTTAGGCGATCCGGGTCTGGTCTCCTGGGCCCATTTTAGAGGTGTGTGCTATAGAATACGAAAATCTAGGAATCAGGCGGATTTCTAATTTTATAGACCTAAAATGCCAAAAAATGAGTAACACTCATTGCGAGGCGGTGACTATTGTTCCTTAGGTCATTTTTGATGGGCCGCCAATATTTTAGGTGATATGGGTTTGTTCACCCAGGCCATGCAGGACGCATGGGTATAACATACGAAAATCTAGGAATTAGGCGAATTCAAGTTTTATGGCCCTAAAATGCCAAAAATAAGTAACGGTTATGGCGAGGCGGTGACTATTATTCCTTAGGTCATTTTTGATGGGGCTGCAAAAATTTTAAGCGATCCAGGTCAGATCACCCGACCCCATGATGGAGGCATGTGCTATTAGCATACGAAAATTTGGGAATCGAGCGGAATTTCAGTTTTATGGCCCTAAAACGCCAAAAAATGAGTAACGGTCATGGCGAGGTGTTGACTATTGTTCCTTAGGTCATTTTCGATGGGCCGGCAAAAGTTTTTAGGCGATCCAGGTCAGGTCACCCGGGCCTATGCTGGAGGCGTGGGCTATAGCACACGAAAATATGAGAATTGGGCGAAATTCCAGTTTTATAGCCCTAAAATGCCACAAGAGGAGTAACAGCATGGAGAGGCGGTGACAATTGTTCTTAGATATTTTTTATGGGCCGGCAATATTTTGGGCGATCCGGGTCCGATCGTTCGCGTCCATGCAAGAGGTGTGTGCTATTGCACACGAAAATCTAGAAATTAGGCAGAATTCCAGTTTTATGGCCCTAAAACGCCAAATTATCGAGTGGTGACTATTGTTCCTTAGGTCGTATTTGATGGGCTGGAAATATATTAGGAGATCCGGGTCCGGTCTCGGGTCCATGCGGGAAGTGTGGGCTATAGCACGCGAAAATCTCGGAATCAGGTGAACTTCTAATATTATGGCCCTAAAATGTCAACGAGTAACAGTCATGACAAGGCGGTGACTACTGTTCCTTAGGTCATTTTTGATAGGCCTACAAAATTTTAGGCGATCCAGAACCGAGCTTTGGGGCCCATGCTGGAGGCGTGTGCTATAACACACAAAAATCTTAGAGTCGAGCGGAATTCCAATTTTATGGCCCTAAAATACCAAAAAATGAGTAACGGTCATGAAAAGGCGGTGATTATTGTTCCTTAGGTCCTTTAAATCCTATATTATTTAAAGCTTGCCTATGTTTCATGTGGTATTAAAGCATAAAGGTAAAGTACATGATCTAATAGATGAGTGTTAAATACATGATAACAAAATATGACGAAACGACACGTTAGTAAATAAGCAGTAAACTAGATTAAGGAAGCAATAACTAGTAATGAAGGAAATGAGGGAAAGAAAACTGGACTCTGATGGTTGGGCCTCAAGAAGGTAGGGCCCACGATTGAAAGATACGGCTACAACTGACTGGACCCTCCAAAAAAGTGCAACAAGGCTAGTTTGGGCCTGAGTTCCTTAGGAACTCAGCATGCCCAAATATGTACATGCCCAAAAAGAAAGAAGGTCATTAGATGTATATTTCACATTCTCAGCATATTCAAACGTGTATGGAATGTATATAGACAAACAACTAGAACAAGAAATCATCAATATTCAAATGTTATAGAAAATTATATTAATGTAGTAGTTAATACGACAAATAATTTACATTGAAAAACTTTCATTGTCATTAAACACTAAACCCCCAAAGAACCAAATGTGTCAATGAATTAAGGGCTAAGGAGGAAGTTCTACTCAAGGTCGATGCTCCCTTTGAATACCCCGACACTTCAAAGTTCCCAAGGGACTCAAGGCCCAGGGCAATGCTTGTGCCGGGGAGGGCAGCCCAACCTAGAGTTAAACTCCACTCCCAAATACCCTTAAACACTAACAACATGTTTTCTTTATAGTTTAAATGCCAATGAGGCATTTTCAATGTAAACTAAATGTTATAGCATTACTTACCACAAAATTATTCTTTCCCTCCTATCATAAGAACACATAATCTACATTTGATACCAAACAAAAATACCTATCAAATGAATTTAAAGGTCTGACTTTCGAATACATATAGGAAAGGAGCAGAAACATCACAAACATGCTATAAAGGTCTGGACATTATAGAAGAGCACACTCAAAGGAAAGGCAAGCTATGCAAGGTCATATATGCAACAGCACAACAAATACATATGTTCCTGTCTCTGGAAAAACCAACTGTGAACTGATTGGTTTGCTTCTAGCGCATACATGGGTTGATAATACCACTTCACACCTTAAAGGTCATCAATAAAGATTCAGACAAAACACTCATGGCCAACTATTTTTACAGAGGTTATCGAAGATATCAGGAACAAGATTAAACTCTCAACATGACCACAAGTTCACATATTTAAACATGGAATCCCCAAGGACTCAACAGAGTCATACTTCTAACAATATTAGCTCTAAACAAGTCATCATGTTCAGAAAGTAACAATAAAGGGCCTCATAAGGTTTAAGGATCAGGTTTAGTTTCAAATTAACAATAGGGAAAAGATTGGGCACAATTTTAAAACAAGAACATGGAATTAGAGAGTCGAATAGAGATACTTGCAATGTTCAGTCAACTATACACAAACATGGTAAATGAAGTAGTGGCTTCATATAGACAGTGGAGCTTTGCACATTACAGGATCAAGTTATACATGTCCATGAAGAGGGGATTTACAAGTGAAGGAAACATTGCATCAAATCACGTTTAACTTAGTCCTGCTTCAGCTTTTAAAAGTTTTCACGTGATTAATATAGAATAACTAAGTCCTACATTTTATGGAAGATAACTTAATGATAGTGCATGTAAGCTTCACAAAAACCAACAGTTGTTCAACGAGATTAAAGGCGGGTAAGTACTATACCAAGTAAGTTTTGAATTAAACATGTATCTTAAGATTTTAAGTAATCATGAGACAACCAAGTTCAGTTAATCAACAATTGACATGATCATGACTTGTTTTATAAAGGAAGGATAACTTAATCCTGACATGATGTGTATAGTAGAGCTATTGGCATTCATGAAAAGAAGAAAATTCAACTCAAACAAGACTAGGTCAATAGATGCAACGATAACTAGATGAGATCATGAGAATGTCATAGTGACAACCCAGAAGCTGCTTTCAAGAATAACAAATACTAATATAGAGAGGAAAAGCATATAAACACTTAGATTTTCATGCTTTAGTTAGATGGTAGATGATAAAAACTTAGGCACCTTCAAATTCATCTCAGTTATGATTATCAAACAATAAACTCAATCATAGGACTAACAGAGTACAGAGAAGCAACATATAAAGGTAAAGGTCACTGTAGAATCATCAATGGAAGGCTGTGAAGCTTAGGTAAGTATGAACAATCATTCAAGGCACATTATAGCTTAAACATATAGACTGTTGGGACTCAGTAACGAAAATCATTGAGAATCACTTAATAACTTGATCAATCATCAATTAAAGACCCAAAAGGCATGACAAATAATCACGAGCAAACAATATACTATAAGAACATAAGCATTCTCATACTAATTACAAACATCATAAACTACTGTAATACTCAAAAGATAACTAACACATTTAAGGCATTCAAAAGAGATGAGCAAAAGAGAGAGATAAGGGATGTGCTCACTTTTTTGAGGGCAGCAGACCAAACGAAGACTCTCTTAGTTTGCTTAAGACCCCAAGAACTTCAAGTTCGAATTAACGACAATACTCAGAAATGAAAAAGAAAAGAAACAGTAAGGAACATTAGGATTTTTGAACTCAAAATTGCTCTTCGATGACTTCAGTGTTAGGTCGTCGTGTTCGTGTGTTTGGTGAGAACATTAAAGGCCCCCTTTATAGTGCCATTTAAGGCTCCAGGGTTTCACAAATTCAAATCAGTAGTGGAGAGTGACGCATGGTAGATGATAATAGCAAATCGAGTGAAAATCAGAAAGAAACGGAGGGGAAAAACAAGGCCGATTTTACCTGAGAGGAGGGATCAATTTTTGAAGGCTTTGAACCAACGGAAAAATCCTAAAACCTAGAGGTCAATGCGTTTGACCTCTGGGAATAGAATTTCATGATGAATCTCTAAAGAAAGATCCATACATGCTCCGATTTGATGGAGAATAAGAGGATTTGAACGATTTAAAATTTCATGTTTAAGCTAAGGTTCCAGATTTTAGGCGTTTGAATTTGAACGACGAAATGGGGAAGAAACCGGCGGGATTCGCGGATTCAAAAGGCAAAGTGGATGGTTTCTAGTCGATTTGTGACTTTGCATGAATTGGTGCAAGGGTTTTGATTGATTAGGATGATAGAGCTTGAGAGACGGAAGAGAGAAAAGGAAAAGGATGGGCGGTTGGTCTTAGACAAAATAATTTAGGGTTAGGGGATTGGGGGGTTGGTCTTTAAGGGTTATGGTTGAGAGATGGAATATGGGCATTTGATCATTTGATCAACGGCCCTGATAAATTGGGGCTTTATGTGTTTAAAAAAATTAATTTGGGAAAATACGGGATCCGTTGGATTTGTGTGAGCCAATGACGAATATAATATTTGATAACATGTCGAAATTAAAAGAGAAAATTGGGATAATCGTTGGCCGTCAATGGTTTGAATCAACGATCCAAATCATGTGTGTTTGTTTTGTGAGTGTTGAAGACATGTGATGTGGCAAGCGTTGATTGGTGCAAGATAGAGTGACTTGGATCGCCATGGTGGAAAGAGATGGGTGTTTGGGTTGGGTGTATTTTCGAACTGGGCTTGTCAATTGAGCCAAGAATAATTTAAAAAATTGCCATTTTACCTTTGATTTGAGAATTGCAACTGTGGCCTTTTGGTCATTTAACCCCTTTTGAATTTAATTTAAATAAACTTAATAGTTTTCAATAAATGTGGTAAAATTTATAATTATTATATATAATACTAGTTACTTTAATTAATTAGCAATAAAAATATATTATTTTTCTAAATTGTAGCACTAATTTTTGAATTTCACATAATAATCTAATTAACTAGAAATTAAAGAGTAATTTTTCAAATCAATTATAGAACCCATGCAATGTATATATAAAAAATATTTTAATAATATTAAAAAATAGTAAATATATTTGTAATTACATAATGTTAACAATATGCAATTAATTCAAAACTACCACTTAAATTAATTTGTAAGAATAGGTATTTGTTACTAGAAAATACTAAAAATATTTATTGTAAATTATTAAGTATAAATAAATTAATTTAAAAAGGGAGGGTCAAAATTGGCCGTCAACTGGCGGAATTCCTGTTTTATGGCCCTAAAACGCCAAAAAATGAGTAACGGTCATGACGAGGCGGTGACTATTGTTCCTTAGGTCATTTCTGATGGGCCGACAAAACTTTAGGCGATGCGAGTCCGGTCACCTAGGCCCATGCAGGAGGCGTGGGCTATAACACACGAAAATCTAGAAATCAGGCAGAATTCCAGTTTTATGGCCCTAAACCGCCAAAAAATGAGTAATGGTCATGGCGAGGCGGTGACTATTATTTCTTAGGTCATTTTTGATGGGCTGAAAAAAATTTAAGAGATCCGGGTCTGGTCGCCCGGGCCCATAATGGAGGCGTGTGTTATAGCACACGAAAATATGAGAATCGAACAGAATTCCAGTTTTATGACCTTAAAACGCAAAAAAATGAGTAACGGTCATGGCGAGGCGGTGAGTACTGTTCCTTAGGTTGTTTTTTTATAGGCCGACAATATTTTAGACTATTCGGGTCTGGTCGCCTAGGCTCATGCAGGAGGCGTGGGCTATAGCACACGAATAACTAGAAATCTAGGGAATCGAGCGGGGTGACTAGAAATCTGGGGGAATAACTAGAAATCTGGGGGAATTCTAATTTTATGGCTCTAAAATGCCAAAAAACGAGTAATGGTCATGGCGAAGCAGTGACTATTATTCCTTAAATCATTTTTGATGGGCTGATAAAATTTTAGGTGACCCGGGCCCATGCAGAAGGCGTGGGCTATAGCACACAAAAATCTGGGAATCGGGCAGAATTCCAATTTTATGACCCTAAAACACTAAAAAACGAGGAACGATCATGGAGAAGTGATGAGTATTATACTTTAGGCCATCATTTATGGGCCATCAAAATTTTTGGCGATTCGGGTCCGGTCACCCGGATTCATGCAGATGGCATAGTACACGAAAATCTGGGAATTAGGTGAAATTTCAATTTTTCGACCCTAAAACGCCGAAAAACGAGTAACGATCACGGCAAAGTGATGAATATTGTTCCTTAGGTCATTTTTTATGGGATGGTAAAATTTTAGATTCAGGTCGGTTGCCCGAATGCATGCAGATGGATGGGCTATAGCACACGAAAATTTGAGAATCGGGCAAAATACCAGTTGTATGGCCCTAAAACACCAAAAAACGAGTAACAATCTTGGAGAGACGAAGACTAATGAAAAATAGTCATCACTACACCATAACCATTCCTCGTTTTTTGGCGTTTTAGGGCCATAAAACAGGAATTCAGGACAATTCTGAGATTTTCGAGTGCTATAGTCCACGCCATCTGTATGAATTCGGACGGCCATTTCTGAATCTCCTAAAATTTTGCGGGAGCATAAAAAATAACATATTGAACAATAGTCATTGATTTTCCATGACTGTTCCTCGTTTTTGGCATTTTAGGACTATAAAACAAGAATCAAGGACGATGTCTGTGCCATCTGCATGAATTCCGGCGACCGGCCCTGAATCTCCTAAAATTTTGCGAGCCCATAACAAATGACCTAATGAACAATAGTCATCACTTCTCCATAATCGTTCCATACTTTTTGGCATTTTAGGGCCATAAAACATGAATTCAGGTCGATTCCCAGATTTTTGTGTGCCATAGTCCACTCCATCTACATGAATTCGGGCGACCAGCCCCGAATGTCCTAAAATTCTATGGGCCTATCAAGAATGATCTAATGAATAATAGTTATCACTTCGTCATGACCATCCCCTATGTTTTGGCATTTTAGGGCCATAAAACATGAATTCAAGACTATACCCAGATTTTCATGTGCTATAGTCCATGTCAACTGCATGAATTCGGGAGACCGACCCTGAATCTCCTAAAATTTTACGGGCCCATAAATAACGACCTAATGAACAATATTCATCGCTTTGCCATGATCGTTCCTCCTTTTTGGCATTTTAGGACCATAAAACAGGAATTTAAAATAATTCCCTGATTTTCGTGTACTATAATCCATGCCACCTACATGAATTCGGGCGACCGGTTTCAAGTCTCCTGAAATTTTGCGAGCCCATCAAAATCGACCTAATGAACAATAGTCATCGCTTCGTCATGACCGTTCCTTGTTTTTTGACGTCTTAGAGCCATAAAACATGAATTCAGGATGATTCCTAAATTTTCGTGTGCTATAGTCCATGCCATCTGCATGAATTCGGGCGACCGGTCCCAAGTCTCCTGAATTTTTGTGAGTCCATCAAAATCAACCTAATGAACAATATTCTTCGCTTCGCCATAACCGTTCCTTGTTTTTGACGTCGTAGGGCCATAAAACAAGAGATCAGGACGATTCCTAGATTTTGGTGTGCTATAATCTACGCCATCTACATGAATTCGGGCGACCGAACCTGAATCTGTAAAATTTTTGCAGGCCCATAAAATACCATCTAATGAACAATAGTCATCGCTTCGCCATGACCATTCCTCGATTTTTAGTGATTTAGGGCCATAAAACAAGAATTCAGGACGATTTCCAGATTTTTGTGTGCTATATTCCACGCCATCTACATGAATTCGGGCGACCAGGCCCGAATCTCCTAAAATTTTACGGGCCCTAAAAAGGCCTAATGATAATAGTCATCGCTTTGCCAAGACCATTCCTCATTTTTTGGTATTTTAGGGCCATAAAATAGGAATTCATGACGATTCCCAGATTTTCGTGTGCTATATTCCATGCTATATGCATGAATGTGGGCGACCAACTGCGAATGTCCTAAAATTTTGCGGGCCCATAAAAAATGACCTTATGAACAATAGTCATCGGTTCGCTATGATTGTTCCCCTTTTTAGGCGTTTTAGGGCCATAAAACAGGAATTTAGGACGAACCCCAGATTTTCGTCTGTTATAGTCCATGCCATCTGCATGAATTCTGGTGAACGACTCCGAATCTCCTAAAATTTTGCAGGCCTGTAAAAAATAACCTAATGAACGATAGTCATCGCTTCGCCTTGATCGTTCCCTATTTTTTTGTGTTTTAGGGCCATATGACAGGAATTCAAGACGATTCCAAGATTTTCGTGTGCTATGTCTACGACATCTGCATGAATTCGGGCAATCAGTCCCGAATCTCCTAAAATTTTGTGGGCCCATCAATAACGACCTAATGAACAATAGTCATCGCTTAACCATGATCTTTCCTCATCTTTTTGGCATTTTAGGGCCATAAAACTGGAATTCAAGACGATTCCCAAATGTCATGTGCTATATAGTCCACGCTATCTACATGAATTCAGGTGACATGCTCCGAATCTCCTAAATTTTGCGGGGCCCGAAAAAATGACCTAATGAATAATATTCATCGCTTTGCCATCACCATTCCTCATGTTTTGGTGTTTTAGGATAATAAAACAGGAATTTTGGACGATTCCCAGATTTTCGTGTGCTATAGTCCACGCCATCTGCATGAATTCGGACGACAGGCTCCGAATTTCCTAAAATTTTGCGCCCCATAAAAAACAACCTAATGAACAATAGTCATTGCTTCGCCATGATCGTTCCTCGTTTTTTGATGTTTTAGGGCCATAAAGCAGAAATTCAGGATGATTGTTAGATTTTCGTGTGTTATAGTCCATGCCATCTGCATGAATTCGGGTGGCCGGTCCCGAATCTCCTAAAATTTTGCGGGCCCATAAAAAGCGACCTAATGAACAATAGTCGTTTTTTCGCTATGAGCGTTCGTTTTTTGGTGGTTTATGGCCATAAAACCGGAATTCATGACGATTCCCAGAGTATTATGTGTTATAGTCCATGTCATCGGCATGATTAGGGCGACCGACCTTTAATTTGCTAAAATTTTGCGGGCCCATAATAAACGACCTAACGAACAATAGTCATCGCTTCGCCATAACCGTTCCTCATTTTTTGGCGTTTTAGGGCCACAAAACAGAAATTCGAGACAATTTCCAAATTTTTGTGTGATATAGTCCTCGCCATCTGCATGAATTCGAACGACCGGCCCTGAATCTCCTAAAATTTTGTGGGCCCACAAAAATGACCTAATAAATAATAGTCATCGCTTCGCCATGATTGTCACTCATTTTTTGGCATTTTAGGGCCATAAAACAGGAATTCAGGACGATTTCCAGATCATCGTGTGCTATAGTTCATGCCATTTGCATGAATTCGGGCGACCGACCCCGAATCTCCTAAAATTTTGCGGGCGCATCGAAAACGACCTAATGAACAATAGTCATCGCTTCGCCATGATCGTTCCTCATTTTTTTTTACGTTTTAGGGTATGTATATGTATATATATATATATATAAAATTAGTGTAAAATATATTTATAATCATATATAATTAGTGTATAATATATGTATACAATTAAAAAATAGATTGTAAAATCGATCGGCTATTTGTTTAATGATCCCAAAATCTAAATTCAACCCCATCAATTTGAGTCAACCTGTTATTTAATCTATAAGTCCAAGAATATAATATTGTACACATGGTTACAAATGTGCAGTGTTGTTTAATTTTTTATTATTACATCAATGTCAACTTATTCTTCCCCCACAATTTAAAGTAAGAATTCAAAACAAATGCAAACTCATCTTTCCATTTAATTATGGGGCTTTCGTTATGATGCAAACTCAAGATTTAGTAATTGACATCCACAAAAAGCATGCCCCTGAAGGCCTAAATCCTGCCCCCTTTTCCCATAACCTAATGTTTAAAATCTGAATTGATAGGTTTGCTCGGCTTCGAGTCTTGGGTATGTAATTATTTTTGTTAGGGAACGCTTTACTCCCTCAATATGAGACTTTCCGATGCAAATTCAAATTTATTCAGGCCCAATAGAGTTTCGAACACCGGGTGAAAAACACAAAAAAAAAAAAAGAAGGGTAAAACAATGATTTTCAAATTATATATTTATTTATTTTGCATGAACCATGATTAACTGGTTGTACACAGAGAATTCCTTGCTTTTAATGTAAAAAGATAGAAGAGAAAATAATAACATAGAATAAAAAGAGTTAAAAGTCTTTTTTAACTCCGAGCAGATGCAATGTATTGGTGGCAAGTTTATTTGAATTCATTACTTTTGATACGTAGCGTAAATTTATGTGTAAAAATTCGTTAAAATTACAATAAATAGTAAATATGAACGTATAACTTCAAAAATATAATGAGTTTAATATAAAAATCTTCGAGATTTGAACCAATAAAACTTAAATACGGAATCTGTCTCTGTTTGTACTTTCAATTGGATCATGACGGCTAGCGTAGAAGCAAAATTAAAGAAAAAGAAGATTTGTCACAATGCAGTTTCATAAGAATCAAAAACAGAAAAGACATCTATTTTTTGTACTTTTCTACTTGAGCTGGAGATTTGGAATTAAAAGATTTTTTATGCTTTTTTCTTTTTGTTTTGGTCAATAATTAAAGGGAATAAGATAGGAGTACTTCTCGACTTATGCCGAAAGGTGGATTATGATTATTACACATCAGGTTGACATGGGAAATAGAAATTTATTTATTTATATTTTAAGATTAGGGTTTATGGGTACGGAAGTCTTGTGGAATATAAAAGTTTGATATCAAATTGCAACTATTTTGGAAGGTGGACTTCATTTAATTATAGGGGCAAAGCTAGGGTATTAGCTACGGGTTTAGAAGAAAACTCATTAATTTTTGCTTAGATCTTGTATTGAATTAGAACATTCATCAATTATATATAAATATTTTATTCTGAATCCAGTAACTAAGACAAGTTATGTGTTCGATAGCAAATTCAGAACTCACAAATTTCGAATCCTGAATCTGCCTGTTCCTGTGTCAGATTACATAGCTTTCTCATATATATTGCCAATATTCCCTTACCAAATGCATATCCTACACTAGCTTGGTTCTTTTTGAGATATCACCCTAATTTTTGCTAACAATGCACTTGACTCTTGCAAAGTTGTTGTAGCAAATAGTGGAAACATGTCATCAGTGGCAAAACCATAGTGGACGTTTATATGTAGGAAGTTTGTCATCAACTTTTCTTGCGCAATGTGTTAGGATATATTTGTCCTTAGCTTGTTCGAAGCTCTGCTGGAAGGCATTCGGCTAATTTGAGGCATTCAAATAATACAAAGTTTAACCATTAATCTTGCTGCAAAATCTCTGTTATACACTTTCACAGAAAATCTTTTACACACTCAACTTTTCAAAAATGTGTCTAAGACACATTATTTTTGCGTGTTTACACATAAATCCCGTAAAAAATCCCTTTTTTTGTTTTCACTCCTCACAGGAACCTCTCCCCCCCTCTCTCTGGTCTTCTTACTCAGACCACCCTCCCCCTCATCTTCTTACCCAAATAGAAATTTTGAAAGAACATAAAATTTTAGATCTAAAATTGAGCGGTTTTTGTTGGTTTATTATCCAAATTTTGTGAAAACCATTTATTTGTGATAGATTTAAAAGCTTTAACGTTAGTATTGAAAGTTTGGTGAAAAAAATCTGGAATCCACCATTGTTGGGGATCGAAAAAAGCTTGAAAATTCAATTGAGTCTTGTTGATTATTGGGCTGTTGAATTCAATTTGTTGCTCGATTATTTTCGACTAGTTGTTTAGATAATGTGATTGAATTTTGGTGTTGTTGGAAAACTTTCTCACAAACAACTATGGTAGAAGTAACAATGGTGCTTAAGATAGAAAATGGGAAAATGTGTTTTAATTGTATTTTTTCTTTTTAAAGTCAATGATACGTGTCACGACCCTATTAAGACGTGACTTTCACGTTATCTGAAAAATTGGTCAAACATAAAAGTGGTGTGTCTTAGACACACTTTTAAAAGATTGAGTGTGTAAAATATTTTTCGTAAACATGAGATGTGTAACAGAAATTTTGCTGTAAAGTCAATGGTAAATTATGCATTTTGCCTTAAAAGAACTAAGAAACTAGAATTTTTTCACGAACTTGAGTTATCATATAAGAAATTAACTATTTAACTGAATGATAGTGAGAGTTTCGCTCACATGCATATCTTTTTACTTTCTCTCGCATTAAAGAAAATAAATTTTTATATTAAGTGAATCTTAATAAATCATGTCACTAAGTATAAAACAAAAACACTAAAATTAAATAGTTTCCAAAAAGTGAAAGGTACTGTCATTTTTTCGGGACATGCATAAAAAAGAGTATATCACATCAAATAGAAAGTGACATTGCAAATTGGGAAAGATTTTATATTTTACTTCAGAATTCAGCTCATTGATACCGGCCAAATTCACCTTAATTGTGTTAGAGTCTCACATTAGTTAAGGAAATGGCCTAGTTTTGCCTCCCGCGAATTTGCCAAATATACATTTGTATTTTCAAAAATTATTTAAATATATCATTCGTTATACTACGAGTTTAAATATACCTTTGCCGTTATACTTTAGGTTCAAATATACCCCTTATTTAAACGGAGGGACACGTGTCATCGTCCTGTTGACCAATTTTAAATATCTCATAATTAGTTTAAAAATCTCATTACCCATACCCGAAAAATAATTTTCTAAAGTATTTTTTTTGTAAAAACATGAAAAAACTGTTTTTTTAACTAAAAACTGAAGAAAAAAAACGATTTTTTCCGAGTTTTTACAAAAAACCTGCTTTAAAAAAACAAAAAAATATTTTCTAAAACAATATTTTTGTAAAAACTAAAAAATAATTTTCTAAAGCAATATTTTTGTAAAAACTGAAAAAACTGAATTGTTTTTAACTAAAAACTGAAAAAATCGAAAATATTTTTTTCCAATTTTTAGAAAAACATTGCTTTAAAAAAACTGAATTTTTTTTTCTAAAGCAATTTTTTTTGTAAAAACTGGGAAAAATATTTTCGTTTTTTCAGTTTTTAGTAAAAAAAATTTAATTTTTTTCAGTTTTTACAAAAATATTGCTTTAGAAAATTGCTTTTCAGTTTTATTTTTCCAGTTTTTGCAAAAACATTGCTTTAGAAAATATTTTTTAGTTTTTCTTAAAGCAGTTTTTTTGTAAAAACTGAAGAAAAAAATATTTTCGTTTTTTTTTTCCAGTTTTTAGTTTTAAAAAATTTAGTTTTTTTTCAGTTTTTACAAAAAAAAATTACTTTTCGGGCATGGGTAATGAGTCTTTTTAGTTAATTAGGAAATATTTAGAATTGGCCAGTAGGACAGTGATACGTGTCCCTCCGTTTAAATGAGGGGTATATCTGAACCCAAAGTATAGCAGCATGAGTATATTTGGACTCATAGTATAACGAATGGTATATTTAAAGTAGAAGGATATATTTAAAAGTAGAAGGGTATATTTAGCCTTTTTTCCTTTGACTTATATTGTCTTGACTTGGACCCAAAATCCGTTTTCTTTCACATGGTACCAACCTAGCTAGGTTCATCCATATTCTTTGTTAATCCAATATAGGGTCTTCATGCTATGTCGTTCGCGCTCCTATATTCATTGGTAGTGGCGTAAAGGGAGGGTATTCGAACCCTACATTAGTTAAGCGGGCGTGCGAGCTTTAGAGTTTTGCATTAATTTGGAAGTAAATTATTTTTTCCTTATATGAGCTTGGATAAATTCTCAGTCATAACGAGCTAACTTGTGGATTGAATTAGTTTCAAGGTTTATTTTCTTTCAAAATTATGACATTTTTTAAGAAATTCTTTTTGTAGCCAAAGAGGGGTTTATGCCCCCCCCCCCCCCCCCAACCACAAGAAAATGTGGCAATCGAACCCACTGAGAAATTTAAAAGGTGGAAAAGCACTTAGCTTTGAGAAAAGTTCTGCCGCCAGCTATAGAGTAGCTCAAATGTTCCAAGACACATATATGCAAATGGAAAGTAGAAAGAAAAAAGTTTTTGTCAAATTCATCAACACATTTTCCAGAAGTAGTCAAAATTTATGCTGATTTTATTGGTCAGAAATCTGGGAGAAGTTAAGTAAAATGTGATGTGTAATGCACTTCTTCTTGTTATGCTTATTCAGCGTCTATTCATCTATCAGATCTTTTTGAGTAATTCATTACACGGTAATAGCTGGGATCTAGCTAATGGTTCAGATACATGGTTTTGGTAATTTAATTTTGCAAGGGTTAAACCAAACGAGATAAGTTAAACCAAACCAGATATGTTTATGTATAATTTTTTTATATCATATGAAAGAAGAGTAGTCCGGTGCACAAAGCATCTTGCATTCACGCAGGGTTCCGGAAAGGGCGGTAACCCAAGAGGTGTGATGTAGACAGTCTACCCTAATGCAAATATTAATGACTACTTTCATGACTCAAATCCGTGACTTATAGTCACACGGAGATAAACACCGTCTCAAATTTGCCGTAGAAGTTTTATTAAAGAGCTTCTAATGGTTAAACTATTCCATCCATTGTTTCATTATTAGTCGTTACATTTACCTTTTTCATTATAATGGTGTGAGTTTGTTAATTATTTTATGATATTTATAGTAGGTGTACATGCTTAGTGATATTATTTACAAAGGTTCTCTCATATAAATTGTAATTTTCTTGATTATATATAGTAGTGACACATCCTAATTTCCATAGATGTTCCAATATATATATATATATATATATATATATATATATATAGAGTTTTCATCATATTCCAGAAGATACAAAAACAATTATAAGGAACTTGACAGCAGATGATGTCCTCAAACATCCTAGACAATTATCTAATTTATTTGGTGAATTTGGAGGGGGAGAAGTATGGTCTTTTCCACTATATGTGTATAAATTTTGTGAAAAACCTTTTTGGTTTTGTTACGCAATCAATAGGGTACATAATCAAAATAGTAAAGTGCCAACATGCTCTTCTCTACCTTTTTTTTAATGGTCACATTCTTGATTTTTCTATGAAAAAACTTCTTATAACTATCTTCTTATAGTTGCTACAATTTGGTAACATTAGGCAATGTTTTTGATCCAATAGTTAGGTGCAGGTTGGCATTGGGTTTCTTTTTCTCGATCTTTCATATGCCTAACCTATTTTAAGGGACGGAGCTAGCTAGCAAGAAAAATACGGGTTCAGCAGAATACAATAATTTTGGTCCAAAGTATTTCAAAACTTATATATTGTTGAGAAATTTACTGAATATATACACATACATAATAAAACTTAGAAACTTCAAATTCTAAATCTTTTTTTTTTGTTTTATGTTTAATGAGTTTGGAAGGAGCAGCCATGAGGAAAAAATAGAAGAGCAAGAAGGTTTTGTTGGTGAAATTTGAACCATGAACGGCGAGACAAAGCTATGATTTTAATTTTATGGGTCCTAGATTTTAGAACGACAACTTAAATTAGTGTAAATAATTGAGTTTTAAATTTAATATTTATACATATTAATGAGTTTCTTAACACGAATATACTATTTGAGCGAAAGTAAGCCGAACCAATAGGCGGGCTCCTAACCCTGCCCGTGCATGGACGTATCACGTAGTGCCCGGTACAATTACAATCAGTGAACTGCAACTACAATATCGTTGTCCTCGTGAAAGTGCAATTCCTACCATTCCTATATGTTATTCAATTGTATAAGTCAATTTAATTTAATAGTATAAAATTCTATATGATCATGGGAAAAAAGTGAAAAAAGAAAAGCTCGTGTAAGAAAAGCTGGCAAGTAAAAGGAAACTCGAAGACGCAAATGTTCTAAAACAATCTGTGTTTACCCGATAAATAGGATAAAGTTGAATTTATGTATGGTTCTAAGGGCAAGTAGATTCTTCTGATATGAAAATAACAATGCACGTATTTATGTTGGAAAAAATAGAAGATGATGAAAAAATATTAGGTGAGCTTTATAAAGATAAACACAATGAATTCTTAATTCCAGTGAAAAGTGTCTTCTATTACAAACTCTCCTAGCCTTTATAGCCAAGGATTGCTACTTTATCTATAGCAACATAATGGAATAAATATTACTAGTGGAGGACCCATGATGGTATGTCTCCTCCTTAATTCCCGCAGAGATTCTCTCCTTTGGTACGGTTGTAACAACTTTTGTCTGTGAACTCGATACCGCTTCGAGCTCGACACCGAATCGGAACCTCGGTCTTGATTTCGAGCTAGGTGATCACTTTCGGGCATCGATGCTCGGAACTTGTATCGACCGATGTTACTTCATTCGATTCGAGCGCCCGAGCTCGACGCCCCCATCTCGGAATACGCTCGGGGTCTCCATGAAGGCACCCCTCGATTGAAATGCCATCCTCGATCGATCTTCACGACCGAGGATCGGTTTTAACCATATACAAATAGCCCCCTCGTTTCTCGGAAAGGAGATGACGAGGAACGGTGTGATTTCCTTAAGGTTCGACCGAATCGACAATGACGTTTCTATCGGCTTTGACTATGACGTGCGTGATAGCTGTCCCATCGATTTTGTTTCATCGAGGCATTTAATGCGTGTCAGTCGGTGGTCGGCCACCGCTAGACGAATCGCCGTGCCTTATAAATGATTTTCGCATACAATGTTTTCAACTTTTGTGCTTCCTCTTTTCCCAAATTCTCTCTAATTAGTTTCTCTTATTTCGTCGTTTTAGTGCCGCTTGTACCAGAGTTTTGGTGTCGCCCTCTCTTTCACCTTTCTTTGTGACTTTTGCTTCTCGTATTAATGGCAAAAACTTCAAAAATCGTACCTCACAAGGAGAAAGCTTCCTCCTCACGGCCGTGTGACGATAAGGCGTCGACCGAGCCATCCGTTCAAGATTATATTCCCGGCCCGTGTATTTTAAAGGCTGATTTTAAAGTGGAGAATCCTTCATCCGTTCCGGGTCGGTGTGAGCACGTATCGATGTATATGTGCTATATAGCGGAGGTTAACCTCGAGGCCGTCAGGAAAGATTGCGGCTGGGGTTCTGAGGTTGTGATACAAATCCCCTCCTCCGACGAGAGCGTCACTACCTATGTGGAGGGATTTCTGAGTGTTTACACCTACCTCTTTACGTTGGGAGCTGTCGATCCTGTGATTTTTGATTTCTGCAGGAGATATCAGGTCACCCTTGGCCAAATTCATCCTTCCTTATGGCGTATAATCATCTTATTGCGTTTCTTCTCTATCAAAGCCGGAGGGTTGGATTTTTCTCTGAGCCACCTTATACGATTGTATCGGCCTCAGATTTATCGTGGACTTATTAGGCTGTATCGTCGGGCATCGAAGGCTTTGATGTCGAGCATCGATGAAGATAAGGATCGAGGTTGGATGGGTCGATATGTTCGGGTGAGGAAAAGATGTTGTTTCCTGAAAAATGGAATTTCGACCATAAGTGATCCGTGTTTGCTTTTCGTGTCTTTTTCCGTGTTTGCTAATATTATTTTTCTGATGTTCAGCTGCACCTTGGATGCCACAAGCTGTGCCTGATCTCGAGGATTGGGTTCGAAAATTAGCCTCGACTTCATCCTATGCCGAGCGCGCTTGGCGTGATTTGGCTAAAGGTAGATGGGAGGCCAAGAATTATGGTGAGGTTCGGTTCCTGTTTCTCTCGAGGTATATTCTGCGTTTATTTCGTTATTGATTTTTCCCTTATGTATAGGTTTAACTAGGGATGCCATTTTGCGGCCTTTGAGCGTTGATGAAGGCAACAAGCCCCCGGTCCTGGAACAGGGGAAAGTAAAGAAACGAAGGGCTTCCTCTCGGCCGGAGGACCCTAAGACCAAAACTCGAACGGTGAGGAGATAAATCATTGCCCTTTAGATCGACTCGGTCCATCGATTGAGGGAGGAAGAAGAAGAAGAAGAAGATAGCTCCTCAGCTTTGGTAGTCCGACCCGCGGAGGCAGTCGAGGTTGTTAGAACCGCTGAGCCGATGGCGGCCGTGCCCATCGGGGTTGGTTCCGAAGACCTAGATCTCGATCGAAGTACTCCGAGTGATTTGCTCGGGGCAATGGCAATGGGCTATTCACCTTCCCTTCCGTCTTTTTCTGAGAAGGCGTTGAAGGAGGCTCGAGAGCTGAAGGCTCCCGATATCGGTGTTGGCTTAGGTGCAGTGGATCCTTTTAAGGATTGTTTTACCGGTGTTGATGACAGTTCCGATATTGGTGATGCCTCTCTTTTGTTAGAGGAAGCTCAGCGTTTTATTACTCGGGTAACAATTCTTTCGTACTTTTCCATACAGCTTTTGTTAGAGGAAGCTCCTCGTTTTGATGACAGTTTCTAACTGTGCAGGCCATCGGTAGGTTTCGAGTTGATCTTGGCCAATTTGAGGCCGAACTCCGGAAGGTCTTAGGTGAGAGGGATGACCTTCGGCTTCTTTGTAGCAAGAAGGAGGAGGCTATCAAGGACCTTCAAGCGGATTTGGCTAAGGTCCGTGAAGAATGGGTCGAGCTCGATCAGCAAGTGAGCCTTGTTCTGTTAAAGTATGGATTCGACTCGACTGTGGAAGTTAACCATCCGTTGTCTCAGTTACAGCAAAAGATCGAGAAGATCGGGCTACTTCGAGAGGAGGTTGATCAAATCCGGGCCGAATGCAACTAGTGGAAGGAGACTATTGACCGCCTGGCAACGGAGAAAGAAACCATCTTAACAAAGTTACTATCAGCCGATGTTCAGCTTCGAAACGTCAAGCAAAAGGTGTTGGCTCAGACTAAGAAAATCGATGAGCTTGAGATACGACTTGCTGAGGCTAAGGCGGAGGTTGAGTCGCCGAAAGTTTTGGCGGATAAGTCTATCGCTGTATACCGAACTGATGCTGAGGCCGCTCAGGTGGAGGCCCAAGCGACGAAGATTGCCGATGCTCGAGCTCATTGGGTTGCTGAACTTGTTAAGTGTAGATCTCGGAGGGAGACCCTCGAGGAGATTCATGCTCGAGGTTTCGATCTTACCGAAGAGGTACGAAAGGCAAAATAGCTTGAAGCGGAAGCTGAAGCCTTGGCTTCTGATGATGATGACGATGATAACGATGATGGTAGCAGAAGCGGGTCCGAGGGTAGGGAAGACCTCGACCCAGAAGCTTAGAGTCTAATTCTCATTACCTGTAAATTAATTACATAGGCAATTTTGTATATATATGACAAGGTTGATTTTGCTTGTAGAGTTGATGATGATTCCAATATTAACGTAAACTCGTAGCTTTTCCAATGTTTCAAATTCGATTGGGTCTTTGTCCGAACTTGGCAGCCCGTAGGCTCAACGGTCGATTGAGTATTTCGAATATGATATAAGAGTATCCCGTAGGCTTAATGTTTGAGTGATTATTCCGAACTCACGGTAATGTGGAAGCCCGTAGGCTTAATATTCGAGTGATTATTTCGAACTCGAGATTATGTGGTAGCCCGTAGACTTAACATTCGAGTGATTATTTCGAACTCGAGATAATGTGGAAGCCTGTAGGCTTTATATTCGAGTTATTATTTCGAACTCGATGTTGAAGCAACCCGTAGGCTCAATGGTCGACCGAGTATATCGAACATGATATAGGAGTAGCCCATAAGCTTAATGTTCGAGTGATTATTTCGAACTCGAGATAATGTGGAAGCCCGTAGGCTTAATATTTGAGTGATTATTTCGAACTCGAGATTATGTGAAATCCCGTAGGCTTAATATTCGAGTGATTGCTAATTCTGGTTGCATAATAAATCTCAAGCCATTGTACATATGTTTTGGGGCAATCAAATATGACCATGGTTTATTTTGACCATTTTGGCTCTTACAATTTTTTCTCTATTGTTGTGAGAAGATTTTGTTGCATCTGAACTCGATGTATTTGAGGGCCTGGTTCCCCCCAGTATTCGAGGCCGTTTGGGCTAAGGGTCGAAAGCCTCGGATACTATTTTGTCAGCGCAGCACGATCGATGGTTGCCTCATTAAAAACCTTACCACAAAAAACCCATTTGGGAAAAGGTCGGTCTAAGGAAAAAAGAGTGCAACATGTGCTTTTGAGCAAAAGAATACTTCTGTTCTTTGTTCGAACTTTTGTACGGGACAGATAAATAAGGTCGGACCTTAGCAGTAGTATCGTTTTAGATATGATACATTCCAACTGCTTGATAGCTATTTGCCGTTTATGATGCCGATCCTGTACGATCCTTTCCCAAAGTGCTCGAGCACCTGGTACGGTCCTTCCCAATTTGGTCATAGTTTTCCTTCGTTTGGATTCCGAGTATTGATAGTGACTTTCCTTAACACCAAGTCTCCTGGCTTGAAGTGGCGAAGTTTAGTTCTTCGATTGTAATACCTTTCAATTCGTTGCTTTTGTGCGGCCAATTGGATGAGGGCAGATTCTCGTCCTTCGTCCAATAATTCAAGGCTGGTGTTCAAAGCCTCGTTATTTGATTCTTCCGTCATGAATCGAAACCTGGGGCTAGGTTCTCCGACTTCGACTGGTATCAATGCTTCGGAGCCATATACTAAGGAGAATGGGGTCGCCCCTGTACTGGATTTCGATGCTGTTCGGTACGCCCAAAAGACTTCGGGCATGATTTCTCTCCATTTTCCCTTAGCGTCGTTTAATCTCTTTTTAAGATTTTGAAGAATAGTTTTGTTTGTGGATTTGGCTTGTCCATTTCCACTGGGGTGGTATGGGGTTGCTAGTATCCTTCTTATTTTATGATCTTCGAAGAATTTTGTGATTTTGCTGCCAATGAATTGCTTCCCATTATCACATACTATTTCGGATGGTATTCCGAATCGGCATATGATATGATCCCACAGAAAGTCGATAACCTCTTTTTCTCTTACTTTCTCGAACACCTGTGCTTCAACCCATTTAGAAAAATATTCAGTCATAAACAAAATAAATCTGGCTTTACCTGGAGCTGATGGCAGGGGGCCGACGATGTCCATTCCCCATTTCATGAATGGCCATGTTGATAGGATCGAGTGAAGTTGTTCTCCGGGCTGATGGATCATCGGAGCAAACCTTTGACATTTATCGCATTTACGAACAAATTCTTTTGCGTCTTTGCCCATATCGATCCAATAATACCCTGCTCTGATCACTTTTCGAACTAACATGTCGGCACCGGAGTGGTTGCCACAAGTGCCCTCGTGTACTTCCCGGATGATGTAATTGGTATCTCCCGGACCTATACATACCGCCATCGGTCCATCGAATGTTATTCGATATAACGTTCCGTCCGCAGCCAAGGTGAATCGAGCAGCTTTAGTTCTAAGGGTCCTGGACTCTTTGTGGTCTGAAGGGAGCTTTCTGTCTTTTAAGTATTCAATATACTTGTTTCTCCAATCCCAGGTTAAGCTAGTAGAATTTATTTCGGCGTGCCCTTCCTCGATTTCATATCTTGAAAGTTGAATGACAGTTTCCGAGTTCAAATAATTCACCTCGACCGATGATCCCAAATTAGCAAACGCATCGGCCTCGTTATTCTGTTCTCGAGGAACATGTCGTAGACTCCATTGTTTGAAATGGTTCAAAGTGACGAGCAGTTTGTCCAAATACCTTTGCATTCTGCCTTCTCGGACTTCGAAGATTTTGTTTACTTGACTCACCACTAGCAAAGAGTCGCAATTGGCCTCAACGACCTCCGCTCCAAGATTCCTAGCTAGCTCGAGACCTGCAATCATTGCTTCATACTCGGCCTCGTTGTTAGTTAACCTGATAGTTTTAATAGCTTGCCTAATAATGTTACCCCCGGGAGATTTTAAAACTATGCCTAGCCCGGATCCCTTTACGTTCGAAGCTCCGTCCGTAAAGAGGACCCATGCCCTCGTTGATAAATTTGATTTTAACAGTAGTTCTTTTTCGACTTTGGGTACGAGGGTCGGCGTGAAATCGGCCACGAAGACTGCTAAAATTTTAGACTTGATGGTTGTTCGAGGTCGATATTCGATATCGTGCCCGCTGAGTTCGATGGCCCATTTGGCCAATCGGCCCGATAGTTCGGGCCTATGCAAAATATTACGAAGTGGGCAGGTGGTTAATACGCTTATGGGGTGGCATTGGAAGTATGGTCGTAATTTCCTAGAGGCGCTAACCAGCGCAAGCGCCAATTTTTCCAAGTGCGGGTATCTAGTTTTCGCTTCCCCTAAAGTCCGACTTACATAGTAAACTGGAAATTGCGTACCTTATTCTTCTCGAACTAGGACACTGCTTATGGCGACTTCTGATACTGCCAAGTACAGGTAAAGTTTTTCGTTCGTTTTTGGAGTGTGCAGCAGTGGTGGGTTCGATAGATATCGTTTCAGTTCTTGCATTGCTAGTTGGCATTCCGGTGTCCAAGCGAAGTCGTTCTTCTTTTTTAGTAGAGAGAAAAATTTGTGGCTTCGATCTGATGATCTCAAAATGAATCGGCCTAGGGCTGCTATTCTTCCTATTAACCTTTGTACAGCTTTTACGCTGTTCACGATGATGATGTCTTCAATGGCCTTGATTTTGTCTAGGTTAATCTCGATTCCCCGATTTGACACCATGAAGCCGAGGAACTTACCCGAGCCGACTCCGAAAGCACATTTTTCGAGGTTGAGCCTCATGTTGTATTTTCTCAGAATATCGAACGTTTCCTGCAAATGGGTCAAATGGTCCTCTACGCGCAGGGACTTGACTAGCATGTCATCAATATATGCTTCCATTGATTTACCTATTTGTTCTTCGAATATTCTATTTACTAGGCGTTGATAAGTAGCTCCTGCATTTTTTTAGCCCGAAGGGCATTACGTTATAACAATATATTCCGTACCTGGTCACAAACGAAGTCTTTTCCTGGTCTTCCGGGTTCATCTGGATTTGATTATACCTAGAATAGGCATCGAGAAAAGTAAGGATCTTGTGGCCGGCCGTGGCATCGATCAAGTGATCGATGTTGGGCAGTGGATAAGAATCTTTGGGGCATGCTTTGTTCAAGTCCTTGTAATCTATACACATTCTAAGTTTGTTTCCCTTTTTAGGCACTATGGCCACATTGGACAACCATTCGGGGTATTTTACCTCTCTAATGGATCCTATTTTGAGCAGTTTAGTTACCTCATTTTTATGAATGTGTGCTTCACCTCCGTTTGGGGTCTTCTTTTTTGCTTCACCGGTCTGAATCTAGGGGACACACTTAGTCGATGTGTCGTTATGTCCGGCGGAATTCCTGTTATATCTAAATGGGACCAAGCAAAGCAATCAATGTTATCGATAAGAAATTGAATAATTTTCTTCCTGAGTTCGGGTCTCAAACCCCTTCCCAGGTATACCTTTCGTTCGGGCCAGTGATCGATCAAAATGGTCTGGTCCAATTCCTCTATAGTTGATTCGGTGGCATTGGAGTCATCGGGGGTCACGAAGGATCGAGGGATCCACTGATCGTTATCTCCTTCGATGCTCTGCTTATCTGGCTGGGTCGGGGCCGATATCTTTGGTTGCTATTTGGCGTTCCGGTCTTTGACTGTGCCTCCTTTTGAACCCGATCCACTCACTGGCGAAGATGAAGATGTTGGTTTTTCTTCTTCGATGGAGAACATTTCTTTTGCGGCTGGTTGTTCTCCGTACACTACTCTGACGCTCGTCGGTGTTGGGAATTTGAGGACCTGGTATAGGGTCGAAGGTACAACTCTCATGTTGTGGATCCACGGCCTTCCGAAAAAGGCGTTATATCTCATATCGCCTTCGATCACGTGAAACTTTGTTTCCTGAATTGTTTTGGCGACATTTATCGGTAGGGTTATCTCGCCTTTGGTGGTTTCGCATGCCATATTGAATCCCTTTAAAACCAAAGTTGCGGATACGACCCGATTTTGTAGGCCGAGCTGTTTTACGACCTTCGATCTGATGATATCGGCGGAGCTACCTGGATCAATTAACACACGCTTAATCTTAATTTTATTTATGAGTACAGATATTACCAGTGCATCGTTATGGGGTTGGATGATTCCCTTTGTATCTTCATCATTGAACGATAAAGTCCCTAGGGGAGTGTAATCTTGAATTCGAGGTCGCTTTTCCCTCACAATCGACGTTTTAGCGCGTTTGAGTATAGGACCCCCTGAGGGGTATCGACGCCGTCGATGATCATGTGAATGATGTGTTGTGGCTCTTCTTCTTCGTTTCGTTGGCCGAAGTCCCTGTTTTTAAAATGGTTCTTTGCCCTATAACTCAAAAATTCCCTGAGGTGCCCTTTGTTAAACAAGCGGGCTACTTCCTCTCTTAATTGTCTGCATTTTTCCGTTTTGTGACCATGGGTGCCATGATATTCGCATATTTGATTGGGATTCCTTTGGGCCAGATCGGTCTGCATGGGTCGAGGCCATCGGGTATCTTTGATGCGTCCGATAGCTGATACGATGGCGGATGCGTCGATGTTGAAATTATATTCCGATAATCGAGGAACTTCTACAAGATCGGCATGTTTATCAAAATCTCTCTTGCTCATAAGTCCCCGAGAAATCTGCCCCCGTTCATATCTGCGGTTATTCCTAACTGTCTCATGCGTCGAACTGTGGTTCACCCGATCTGTGACCTACGGTTGATATCGGTCTTTGTTTGACCTTTGTTCTCTGTTGGTTTCCTTCAGAATTTTAGTGGTTGCGCGGTTCTGACGTGTGGATTCATACGAAAATCTCAATTGATCATCTTCGACCCTGATTTTCGATTGGTATCGATTGTGTATATCCGCCCAGGTTATTGCAGGGTATTCGATCAAGCTTTGTTTCAGCCGACGTGATGCTGTCGAACTCAGTTCGTTCAACCTTTGGGTGAAAGCTTGTACGGCCCAGTCGTCTGTGACTGGTGGCAAATCCATGCGTTCTATTTGAAACCAGGATACGAACTCCCTCGGTATTTTGTCACCCCTTTGTGTTACTTTGAATAGATCCGATTTCCTCGTTGCGACCTTTACGGCACCAGCATGTGCTTTCACGAACAAATCTGCTAACATGGCAAAAGAATCGATAGAATTCGGTGGCAAGTTGTGATACCAGATCATTGCTCCTTTAGCGAGGGTCTCTCCAAACTTTTTCAATAATACGGACTCGATCTCATTGTCTTCCAAATCGTTGCCTTTGATGGCACATGTATAGGAGGTGAGATGTTCGTTAGGATCGGTCGTGCCGTTATATTTGGGAATTACGGGCATACGGAACTTTTTTGGGATCGGTTTCGGGGTCGCGCTCGATGAAAAAGGCTTTTGTATGAATTTCTTCGAATCCAGCCCTTTCACCATAGGCGGAGCCCTCGAGATCTGATCGATCCTAGCATCATATGTTTCGAATTTTTTGTCGTTTGCTTCGACTTGATTCGTTAGCTCCTCGAGCAGTTGAGCAATTTCAGGAGCGGTTCCTGATTTTCGCTCGTTCGGTTTCACTGTGTTGGGTTCTGTTCTGGGGGTTACTTCTCGAAGAAGCGGATTGGAGTTTGGATTACTCCGCATATGAGTTTGGCTCTGCAACTGAGCTATCGCTACTTGTTGGGCTTGTAGCATTTTGAAAATCATGCGCAAGCTGGCCCCGATTTCCCCCGTGCTGTGGGTGTCTCGGGCTATGGGTCGAGCGCCACCCTGAACGCTTCTTTCCTACTCGGAGCGTTGATTCGCTTCTAGAGCTATTCGTGAATTGATATCTACTGGTACTTCGGCTCGAATTTCGGGTTCCTCGATTCGAGCTTCGTTGACGTTGTTGGGTAGCCTTTCGGCCACTGGCACCAAGTTGTTGGTTTCATCCTGAAGGCCGGCTTCGAGGTCGATTGGCAGAGCCATTGCTGACATGAAGTTGTAAGCTGGAGTGTGCTGTATATTTGTATCAAATGATCACTTGTTATCCTTAGTCCCACGGTAGGCGCCAAACTGTTTACCCGATAAATCGGATAAAGTTGAATTTATGTATGATTCTAAGGGCAAGTAGATTC
Organism: Nicotiana tomentosiformis; assembly: GCF_000390325.3. NCBI lineage: Eukaryota > Viridiplantae > Streptophyta > Magnoliopsida > Solanales > Solanaceae > Nicotiana > Nicotiana tomentosiformis. The sequence goes on from NC_090818.1 coordinate 130,385,973, forward strand.
TTCTGGTATGAAAATAACAATGCACGTATTTATGTTGGAAAAAATAGAAGATGATGAAAAAATATTAGGTGACCTTTAGAAAGATAAACACAATGAATTCTTAATTCCAGTGAAAAGTGTCTTCTATTACAAACTCTCCTGGCCTTTATAGCCAAGGATTGCTACTTTATCTATAGCAACATAATGGAATAAATATTACTAGTGGAGGACCCATAATGGTATGTCTCCTCCTTAATTCCCGCAGAGATTCTCTCCTTTGGTGCGGTTGTAACAGCTTTTGTCTGTGAACTCGATACCGCTTCGAGCTCGACACCGGATCGGAACCTCGGTCTTGATTTCGAGCTAGGTGATCACTTTCGGGCATCGATGCTCGGAACCTGTATCGACCGATGTTACTTCGTTCGATTCGAGCGCCCGGGCTCGACGCCCCCATCTCGGAATACGCTCGGGGTCTCCATGAAGGCACCCCTCGATTGAAATGCCATCCTCGATCGATCTTCACGACCGAGGATCGGTTTTAACCGTATACAAACTGCTCCATCGTTATATTTGAAGTTTATCCAAAAAATTTATTAATTCCTATCCATTTATTTAATAAAAAAGAAAAAGAAAATCCAAAATCATCCCTTTTATTATCCACTCATCATATATAGTTGGTTTTGTCTATAAATACTCCAAACATCCTTTCCTTTCTTCTTCATTCTTTCAGTTTCTTTCTCCACATCACAAAAATTAAGGAAAATAAAAACAAAAAGATGGAGTTTTTTAAGAAAAGCTCTTCTCTTTGGGATACTTTTGCAATTTCCTTAGTTAGTTTCATTGTAGTTTTTCCGAATATTAATGGAGTGTTTGGTTCCCACAAAGTTTATATAGACTTACAATCTTCAAGTGCTGTTAATGTCAAAAATGTCCACAGAACTGGTTTCCATTTTCAACCACCAAAGCATTGGATCAATGGTACGTTCATCTTCTTCCTCTCCCCTCCCAACTATCTTCTCTGGTTTATTATCACAATTCGACTTAAACACCAGTTTGAGCCTAAGGTTTAGTAGTGAGCGTTCTAAAACTTTACCACCTATCCCATATTGATGTTTATTCTGCATTATTTCGAATATTGCTCTATTGTCACAATTGGACTTAAACATGACTTTGAGTCTAAGGTTTAATTAGTAGTGAGCGTTCTAAAACTTTATCACGTTTTCGTATTGATGTTTTTTACTCTGCATTATTTTCGAATACTATATCTATATATGCGCTCCCTTCTCTTTTATTCTTCTGTTGTTTCATGCATTAATGATGCAATTTTATTAAGAGTATTGCATTATAGAGGAGATTAAACTTCAGAAAATCGTCCACTTTCTCTCTGTCTCCACCCCTCTACCTCACATAAGATAGGGGTAAGGTTTGCAGTACACCCCACTTGTGGGATCACACAAAGTATGTTGTTATTGTTGTATAAATGTTTGCCCAGGAGGAGCAAGGTTAAAAATTAAAGACCACCTATTTTTAACGTCAATAGATGTAATTTCTACATGTATTTGATAATTATTTGATAATTTTTCAATGTTCATTCAATTGTTTTAACTAATCATTTTTTTTATTATGGTCTCTGTTGATGCATGCCTTCAAATATGCAACAGACCCTAATGGTAAGTTTATTTATTTATTTTTCCTTAAATCTTTTTCAATAGTACTATATACAATCACCAATAGTTACACTTATGTGATTTTTATGTTATTTCCAACAGCTCCAATGTATTACAATGGAATCTATCATCTATTCTATCAATACAATCCAAAAGGATCAGTTTGGGGTAATATTGTTTGGGCTCATTCAGTTTCAAAAGATTTGATTAATTGGATTCATTTAGAGCCTGCAATTTATCCATCTAAAAAATTTGACAAATATGGAACATGGTCTGGATCAGCAACCATTCTCCCTAGTAACAAGCCCATTATTTTATATACTGGACTAGTAGATTCCAATAAAACCCAAGTCCAAAATTACGCCGTCCCCGCCAACTTATCCGATCCATATCTCCGTGAATGGATCAAGCCCGATAACAACCCGTTAATCGTCCCCGATATCAGTATCAACAAGACCCAATTTCGCGACCCGACAACAGCTTGGATGGGCCAAGATGGTCATTGGAGAATTTTGGTAGGGAGTTTAAGAAAACAAAGGGGATTAGCAATATTGTATAAGAGTAGAGACTTTATAAGATGGGTTAAGGCTAAACACCCACTCCATTCATCTGCTAATACTGGAAATTGGGAATGTCCTGATTTTTATCCTGTATCATTGCAAAGTACTAAAGGTTTAGATGCATCATACTATGGTGAGAATACTAAATATGTCCTTAAAAATAGTCTTGATGTTACTAGGTTTGAGTACTACACTATTGGTACGTACGACACTAAAAGAGATAGGTACATTCCAGATAACACTTTTATCGATGGTTGGAAGGGATTGAGACTCGACTATGGCAATTTTTATGCATCTAAATCGTTCTATGACCCTATCAAGAATCGAAGAATCGTGTGGGGTTGGACTAATGAATCGGATATTTTACCCGACGATGATATTAAGAAAGGATGGGCTGGAATTCAAGCTATTCCGCGCAAAGTATGGCTCGACCCTAGTGGTAAACAGTTGGTTCAATGGCCCGTTGAAGAATTAGAAACCTTAAGAAAACAAAAGGTCCAATTGAGCAACAAGAAGTTGAACAAAGGGGAGATGGTTGAAGTCAAAGGAATCACACCTGCACAGGTTGACTTTTTTTCTACTTTTCGTAATTCAAATATTTTTTTTCCCTTCTTTGATATTTATGCATACTTCTAATATTATATAGTATTTTATTTTTTATATATATAATAATTATTTAAGATGAGTTAGTGAGAATTTATATAGCCGATCTAACTGGTTTGAAAATTAACAGGCTGATGTTGAAGTAACATTCTCTTTTTCAAGCTTGGACAAGGCAGAGCAATTTAATCCTAAATGGGCCGACCTTTATGCCCAAGATGTTTGTGCTATTAAGGGTTCGACTATTCAAGGTGGGCTTGGGCCATTTGGGCTTGTCACATTAGCTTCTAAAAACTTGGAAGAATACACACCTGTTTTCTTCAGAGTTTTCAAGGCCCAAAGAAATTATAAAGTTCTCATGTGCTCAGATGCTAGAAGGTATGTTTCTTCACCCAAAATCCAACTATATGGTGGTATGTGATTGTGATTATTCTACAACTTCTCCCTCTTATCATCAGAGGTGGAGCCAGAATTTGAATTCTATAGATTCTAAACTTACTACCGAACTCATAGCTCGTTTTATTTACTATGTTCATAGTTATACATTATAAAATTAAAAAAGGGCAGCCCGGTGTACTAAGCTCCCGCTATGCACGGGGTCCGGGGAAGGGCCGGACCACAAGGGTCTATTGTACGAAACCTTACCCTGCATTAAAGGCTGTTTTCGCGGCTCGAACTCGTGACCTCCTGGTCACATTACAGCAACTTTACTAGTTACGCCAAGACTCCCCTTCCACAATTATATATTATATATATTAAATTAAGTTTCTAATACAAATAATATATGATCTAAAGAAATCCATTGGGTTCATCCAAACCCGTACGTAATACTCTAGCTCTGACCTGATTATCGTAAGGAATAAAATCACCTAGGATAAACTGCTTTACAATTAACCAAATGATATTTGTTAAGTTAACTTGCCATTAGTGTAGTTGAAATATCTAACCTTGTGTTATTTGATGGGCAGGTCTACCCTTAAGCATAGTGAAGCAATGTACAAACCGTCATTTGCTGGATATGTGGATGTTGATTTAGTAGGCAAGAAGCTATCTCTTAGGAGCTTGGTAGGTTTGTCTTCATCATATTTTACTCAATATGTTCAATGTTCTCTCTATATCTCTCTCCTCTCTTGTGAATTGTTTTTTATTGACTTTTTACTATTTGTATATTTTCAGATTGATAACTCAGTAGTGGAAAGTTTTGGTGCTGGTGGGAAAACATGCATAACATCAAGGGTTTATCCAACATTAGCAATTCATGATAATGCACATTTATTTGCTTTCAATAATGGCACAGAGAAAATCAAGATTGAAACTCTGAATGCTTGGAGTATGGGTACATCTAATATAACCTAATTGATCAGTTGTAAGAATGCTTCACGTCCTCTTAGGTGCGGCCATTTCTCGGACCCAGCATGAACGCGGGATATTTTATGCATTGGGTTATCCTAGTTGCAAGCATGTTTCACATTCCCTACCATATGTATGTACCTCGATGGTACGTTAAATAATTGACTCCGTTATTACTGCTGGTATAAGAGGTAATATACCACGTTATTATATTTATGTTACGACAGTAACAAATATGTCTTAGTCTCAAGTAAGTTTGGAATATATAAATCCTTACTTCTCCATTTAAAAGTTATTGTATGTATGTTAATTTGAAAAAATGCCCATTTTTTAATTATTTTCTGAAATTCATTATCTTTAAATATATGTGTTTACCCTAAAAAACGGATAACAATTGAATTTATGTGGCTTTAAGCATATGCGGATTAATTCAATACAAATGATAAAAAACGTTAGATTAAACAGATAAAGGATATAATAAATTGTCAAACCAATTAAGAAGAATGACCCCGAACTCAGTAACAGCTTAATGAAATGCCTGCCTTCGATCCCGGGCTCGCACTAATGAAGAAATGATGAACAAAAGTAAGAACTTTGAATAACAAAGAAAATAATAGTATATTGCCTTGATATGCGTATTACAATGTGTCTAATAAATAGTAAGACTCCCCTTTATATAGTAGGGAAGTTTTACCCTAAGTACAATTCCATAAAAGGTAAAAATCTCTTATTTTGCTAATCACAGATTTTCGGCCGATATGTGCCGAGATTCACGCCGAAACATCCGGCTGGGCACAGATATCACGACCCTTTGCTAGTCGTGCTCGATTATCTGGTAATGCTCTCCGAAGTTTTGGGATTCGAATCGAACCTGGGGGACGTGGCCCCGATTCTTCCTAGGGCAGGTGTTTTTCCCGGATCCCGACTTGAGGGGCTCCTTGCCCCGATTCCCGTTCCTTACGGCCATGTCTCTGCTCCGTTTACTCCATCGAGAATCGAGGTTGTGAGCACCTAATTTTTTACCGTGCTTGAATATTTCTCGCTCCCATCTTCCCACGCGTGTTCCCACTCTTTGTCCCCCACACTTTGTCCCTACTCCACTTTCTCTTGTCCCCTATGCTTGCCTTTATGCTTGTCCCCCACACTTTGTCCCCTCTCCACTTTCCCTTATCTCCCATGCTTGTCCCCACTCACAAACTCCATACCACTCTCCCTACCCATTAAAAACAACCCCTAATTCAAGGAGAGGTGAGAGAGATGGAAATGATATGGACTGCTCAAAACATGACTGAAGTTACGAGCTTCACATTTCCCGTTTTGCTCAGAAGAAGCCGTAGAAGAATGAACTAGCACCTACAGCTAGCAAGCATCAAGGTTCAGATCAGAGTCTGCATGAACAACCAGTCAAGACTCAAGATCAAGGTTCAGAAGACTTATAAATAGGAATCTTGTAACTTATAGCTGATAGGCTTGTTTAGTTCCTTTAGATTTTGATGTAATAACAGGGCCCCGGACCGGAGCCTCGACGGAACCTAGCTCGACTTTCGAACTCATCACTCCATCATTCTTCTTGAACTACACGCGACCTAATTCACTTATAATCTGGGATATGTAGGTTGTCCAAAATCAGGACTCGATTGCACCTTTTTCTTTTATTTTCTTCCTCTTTTGAATAACGATATGGTCAAAACTTAGTCACACTGCTCACTTTATCTTTGCCTGAAAACTTTTAATGTTTCCAAGCAAAGAGGGGCATGCTGTGAGCACCTAATTTTTTACCGTGCTTGAATATTTCTCGCTCCCATATTCCCACGCGTGTCCCCACTCTTTGTCCCCCACACTTTGTCCCCACTCCACTTTCTCTTGTCCCCCATGCTTGCTATCATGCTTGTCCCCCCACACTTTGTCCCCTCTCCACTTTTCCTTGTCCTCTATGCTTGTCCCCACTCACAAACTCCATACCACTCTCCCTGCCCATTAAAAACAACCCCCAATTCAAGGAGAGGGGAGAGAGATACATATCTGGAAAAGAAAACGAGAGAAAGAGAGGATTAACGCACAGCCAAAGCCTCCAAAAATTTTTCATCTTCTTTCTTGTCTGCTTCTCCTTTCTCATACAGCAGTTGAAAAACCACCATAAACTACCTAAAATTAGTCATGTAAGCCATTCTCTATTAGTTCCCTGCCTTGTCGGTGTTTCGTCGGAGTTCTGCCATCTTCGACCAGTTCTCTCCACATTTGGAATAACCCAAAACCCAGCTGAAAATTACAGTCCAATAACCACCCTTAAAACACTTACGAAAACCCAGACGAACCTCGAATCTATAACCAAATGCTGCCGGAAACCACCACTAGAGTGAGGCTCAGCTCGAGGTCACCGGGTTCGGCGGAGTTCTCATTCGTAGATCATTTTGAACTTGCATTTTTCTAGAGCTCCTCTTCATTGTAAACGCTGAAAAATCCAGCAATAAAAGGTCTATTTTTCCCCTTAATTTATTTCAGTTCATTCAGCATTACTCTATGTTAGCGTGTTCTTTTGTTCGTTATCTTGATATATATATATATATTAATTCAACTCTTTCCAGATATAGTTTTAACAATGCTTTGGGCTATATATTTCTGTCCCTTTTAGTTAAAATATTTGTCTTGGTTGGTATGTTGACTGGTTCTTTGGATAATTTCCTTTAATTATTTCATTATTCTTTTTGGCATCTTTATTTTATTTGAAAGTAATTTAATGAATGTTTGAGATTGTGAGTTGCTTATTTACGTTGATGGATTTCCTTTAGCTCATGAGTTAGTATATTAAATTGGAGTTTTTAGACTTTAGTAAAGAAATGCTTTAGGAAGTACTAGATTTAAATGGGTAAGGGGCTCCGACGGTAATAATGTGATTGAGTTGAGTTATAAGATAGCTCATTTATTATAAATTAATAGATATCAAAATAACTCAAAAGATAGAATACTAGGAACTAATTAAGTTGCAAATATCTCTAAATATATATGGATTACATGTCAATACTTTAAATTGCTAAAATATTTCTTGACTTCCAAAATAACTCCTTCCATAATTCTCATGCCTTGTAATAATCTCAAATTTAGGAAAAATAATAATTCATAAATATTCGTAGAATGCTTTAGGCGCGCTCTTAATTAATTAAATTATCGTGATTATGTATACGTTCGCGTGACGTTATTACGATTTCCAAAATTAAAGGCAATGTATGCGTTCTCGCAACTCTGATGGAACAATCTTAATAATAATAAAAGTGTTCTCAATTGTGTACATCCACGCATGACATGATGTTTAATGCGCCAAACAAAATGGGAACATGTACGTGTGACTCGTTTCAAGATAATCCTTAATTACGAATAATCAAGCATTCAAAAGCGGATAGATAAAATATGGAAATAAATAAATCACAGTTTATCCAAAATCAACTCAAGCCAAGTTGTAGTCAATAAAGTGACCATACTAGAACCACGGGACTCGGGAATGCCTTACACCTTCTCCCCGTTCAACAGAATTCCTTACCCGGACTTTATTTTCGCAGACCAATAATAAAAGAGTCAAACCTTCCTTTGACTAGGGATTCAAATAAAAGGTGACTTGGAATACCCAAAAAAATAATTTCAAGTGGCGACTCTGTAAATAAAATAATCCCTACTCAAATTTGTCACTTTAATTGGAAATACTCTTTAACCCACCATCCATAACACACATTATCTTTTTGGGGGCATAAAAGAAGGTGTGACAGCTCTGGCGACTCTGCTGGGGACTTTAAGAATTCGAGCTTGTACATTGACTTTATTTGGCTTTATTAATTTTTGTATATATTGTGATTTATTTGGGCCTAATGTGTTACTTATCGAGTTTTTACCGTTTTGATATTGTTAAACCGTACATATAAATTGTATCTTCTCTCGCATCCCTCTGAGTCTTCTGATAATTAGTTATGTTGTGTTTGCCTACCAGCATCACAAAATTTCTATCTTGAGATAAAGCCAGTTAGCCTACCAGCTTCTGGTGAAGGATTTAGTCACACGTGTTTAGGCGGGAGAGCCGTTAGCTAGCTAGTGCTGTTTTACTACTGGTGACGCTTGACGCTCCTCGGCTCGGGTTATCCGCCCGGGTAAGCCAGGTCTAGATACTATCTCCTTTAGGATTTACAAACTTAGAAGAACAAGCCACAAACAATGAATATCCCTAGTAGGCTACGCTTTATTTGCATCATGTGCATTTGACTTAGCAGCGCTCGACACAGAGGTCGAGTTCTGTTTTAGGACAGGCTTTGTTGAGACCATTATGACATGTTACGTGCTACTTGTTGCATTATTTGGGAGGCTTGCATGTCGACTAGCTTTAGCATATATCAGTTGAACGAAAAGAGAAAAAATGATGTGGTTTAGTGCATATGGTTTTTAAAGATTAATTTTCATAAAAAAAGAAGAAGAACATAGTCGATTCCACCGAACTACGCGGGTCTGATTCTCACCGGATGTGAGATACGTAGGCAAACCTCATCGGTTCCGGCCCCCAATTTTCAAAAATCCCAAAAGATATTTTTCTTTAATTGCTTCTTTAGAAATTTCTTTTTTTTTGAGACCAAAAATTCAAAAATATTTTCTTCCTTTTTAAAAAAAAAAAGTCTTTCACCCAAAATCCAAAAAAATATTTTCTTTCTTTTGAATTTTTTTTTTAAAAAAATCAAAATTCAAAAAAAATCTTTTTCCTTCTTTAGAAGTTTTTCTTCACCAATTCCAAAAAAACAAAAACAAAAAAAAATCGAAAACAAAAATTAAAAATATTTTCTTTGCTAGGAGATTTTGTCGGATTAATTGTATATGAAAAAAAAAAGTTAGTTTATCTATTTTATTTCTCATCCACCGAACTACGCGGGGCTGATTCTCACAGGATATGAGATACGTAGGCAAACCTCATCGGTTCCGGCCCCAATTTTCAAAAAAAAAAAATTCAAAAATAGTTTCCCTTTCCTTGATTCCCTCTCTAGAATTCTTTCCTTAGAAAATCCAAAAAGAAATTAAATCCAAAAATATTTTCCTTCTTTTCCGAAGCCTTTCATTCGAAAAAAAAAGAACAAAAACAAGCTTCAAATCAAAATCCAAAATATTTTCTTCCTTCTTTAGAATTCCTTCTTTTTTTAAAAAAAAAATTCAAAATTTCATAAAAAGTGAAAAAAGAAGAAGAAGAAGAAGAAGAAGAAAATAAAAGCGTCAATAAGAAGCTACCTCATAAGCCGGAATGAAACATGAAGCCTCCAAAAGCATGTTAGAAATAGTGACAATGATAGGAGCATGACACATTATGTGTGATTCATATCTATAAAATACTTAACCCTAACACGTTTACTGTCTCTTACGTAATAAGCTTAAGGTGGTTGGTTTGTGGTGAAACTGGCAATACACCATTACTTTACTAGATCTAAGGGAGCAGTAGTAATGGCCAACAATGATGAGATCGAGCTGATCAGTGACGACCCCCAGGGTCAATCAGTTGAACAAGAGTCGGAGGAAATAAGAAAATTGAGACAACAATTGTCTTATGTATATCAAGCTTGGGTGTCTGGTCAGCCTCTACCCCGGGGTCCCTCAGAGGGAACTTCCACCGTACCCCTGGCTACTCAACTACTGCTCCATGCAATGAGTGACCACATTCTACCACTAGGGTATGTTCCAAACTACAGCCTCCATGTTGCTCCTGGTACCTCTAATGTGCGACCTCCAGTCGCACCGGTCAGGAACACTCCTCTAGTCGTGTCTGGCGCACCAACATACACAATCCCGCCTCCACCTCATGTGACGAGGCCAATTAACGAGCCACCATCTCATGCTTATGATGGCCAATACTACTCTCCAAATATGGCTTTCGGGGTCTCGGTTCCATATAATCAGACTCTTCAGTACGAGTCACCAGTGGAAAATGAAAAGCTTGCCAAGACGGTTGAGCCGGATGAGATGGCCAGGAAAATGAAAAGTCTTGAACAGAACATAAAGAACATACAAGGACTAGGGGGTCACAAAAGTGTTTTGTTCAGTGATCTATGCATGTTCCCTCACATCCATTTGCCACCAGGGTTCAAGACCCCAAAATTCGAGAAGTATGATGGACACGGCGACCCTATCGCCCATTTGAAAAGGTACTGCAACCAGCTGAGGGGTGCAGGTGGAAAAGAAGAATTACTGATGGCTTATTTTGGGAAAAGTCTTGTGGGGGTAGCCTCCGAATGGTTCATTGACCAAGATATCTCTCACTGGCATGTCTGGGACGACATGGCCCAAGCCTTCGTCAAACAATTTTAATACAATATAGATATTGTGCCGGATCGCAATTCCCTGTCCAATATGAAGAAAAAGCCGACTGAAAGCTCTAGAGAGTATGCAATCAAGTGGAGGGTGCAAGCAGCTAGAGTTAAGCCACCCATGGATAACCACGAGTTGATCATTGTTTTTCTGGAGGCCCAAGAGCCTGACTACTTTCAGAACATGATGTCCGCAATGGGTAGACCTTTTGCGGAAGCGATCAAAATAGGAGAAATGATCGAAAATGGCCTCAAGACTGGCAGAATTGTAAGTCAAGCTGCTCTCAAAGCCACCACCCAAGCTATCCAAAATGGGTCGGGAAGTTTGGCAAATAGAAAGAAGAGAGAAGAAGGGTCCATGATGACTTCGGGATCCAGGGAAGTTCAAAGAGGGGCATCGCACCCTTATGTGCAAGTTCAGCAGGGGCAATCCAGCTACCCTCAACATCACTATCCCCTGCCAATTCCTCAGTACTCTGTGGGACAGCCACAATATACAGTGTTTAATGCTCAATCATATGCTCGCCCTCCCAATCAACAGGTACGGGCACTAGCTCCAAGATTTCCCCGACCTCAGCAGCAAAATTTTTGGGCACCCTACAATGCTCGTCCTAGGCAGGATTATGGTCGAGAGCAGAGGCCGGTGGAAAAATTTACTTCATTGGCTGAATCATACTCTAGTCTGTTCCAGAAGTTGAAGCAGATGGGCGTGATTGGACCCATCGCTCCCCACCATATGCATCCCGATTCACATGGATTTCAAGCAAATGCTAGATGTGAATATCATTCAGGTGCTCCGGGGCATAGCACTGATGACTATTGGACCCTGAAAAGAGCCATAGAAAGACTCATTGTTGAAAAATTGATTGTAGTCACGAATGGCGAGGACCCTCCTAATGTGACCAATAACCCATTGCCAGTACACAATGATGTTCATTTTATGGGAATGATTGGCCGAGATCATGAATACAAGCCAGTTTGTCGAGCAGAAATGACAGTGGTAACGATTCAAGAGGGAACCAAACTGGAAGTAAGTCCAAGCCTAGATGCACCGTTGATTGTGAAAGGCGCCCAGAGCTCAAAAAGGGCAACTTTATTTGTTCCAAAAATCTTGAGGTTGGAAGTTCGCTCCAATGTTCCAAGCCCAAAGTTATACGTCCTTGGAGGTCACTCATCACAAAGGAGAATTAGGGGGGTACGACAGGTATAATAGAGCCGATCATAATCAGGCCTGCCACACAACCCTGTGTAACAAATACGAAAACCATCCCTTGGAACTACAACAAAACTGTAGTAACCTACAAAGGCAAGGAAATCATAGAAACTGGAGGTTTGACTCGATCAGGGAGGTGTTACTCTCCAGAAGAGTTAAGGAAGGCTAAGCAAATCAGAGAAGGTCAAATGCCAATAAAGAAACCGGTCACTGAAGAAGAGGCGGAGGAGTTTTTGAAAAAGATGAAAGTTCAGGATTACTCAATCATTGACCAGCTGAGAAAGACTCCTGCCCAAATCTCTCTGTTATCTCTGCTCATACACTCAGGAGAGCATGCCCGTGTACTAATCAAAATCCTGAACGAGGCAAATGTCTCAGAGAATACCACCGTGAATCAGTTAGAGAAGATGGCCAATAGATTTTTTGAGGTGAACAAAATTTCCTTTACTGATGATGAACTTCCTGAGGAGGGATCCGGTCACAATAGGGCTTTGCACTTGATTTTCAAATATGATGGGCATTATTTGAAGTGAGTCATGGTTGATGGAGGCTCGAGTGTAGATGTATGCCCTCTCTCTACCTTGCAAAGTATGAAGATCAATACAGACAGGATCCGACCCAGCAATGTTCGCATCTGGGCTTTTGATGGCTCAGCGAGAGATACCATTGGGGAGATCAACCTCACCATGACGATTGGGCCTGTTGATATTGGAAGGCCATGGATCCATACGGCCCGAGCTGTGCAATCCACCTTGCATCAGATGCTCAAATTCGAGCACGACAGGCAAGAAATTATTGTTCACGGAGAAGACGAGTCATCCATTTATAAAGACTCGTTAATCCCATGTATTGAGGCCAAAGAAGGATGTGAGTCTATTGTCTATCAGGCTTTCGAAGTGGTTGCTGTGGACCATGTTGAGGAAGGAAAACCAATTCTACATCCGCGTCTCTCCGCCACATCTGTAATGGTGGCTGCACTTATGATGAGACAAGGTTATGAGCCAGGAAAAGGTTTGGGGGCATCATTGCAAGGAATTTCAGAACCCATTTCTCCGTTCAGTAACAAGGGTACTTTTGGTTTAGGCTTCAGGCCAACACAAGCGGATAAAGACAAAGCCAAGCACCGCAAAAAGTACGGGTGGGTCTTGCAGCAACCTATCCCTCACATTTTCTACACTTTTGTCGAGCCACGATTCAAACATGGTCAAAATTCCACGGCGCATGCAAACATTGATGAAATTTTCCATGGCCTCAGGTAGATATTTTGTGAAGTGAATATGATCCAGGCTGGTGAAGGCACTAGTCGTGCCGATATGCAACTAATTGGCCCAGACACCATGCTCAATAACTGGGAAGCAACTCCTCTCCCCACAAGGAAGGAGTCTTGGTAGTTGACTTTTGCAGTTTCTTTCTTTTGCACTTTGGGTTACTTTCAGGGTTGTAATCCAAATATCTTAGTATGATTGTTTTATTTTGACGTTAACCCTTCTATCCTTTCAAATTCAATGAAATGCAGTTCAGTTTCGTATTAAATTTTGTATCTTTTCCTTTTCCTAATTCCTGCCATTTTATTTCCATTTCAGTTTTGTTAATGCCGGCTTTAATAACATGACATGCATGCGGAATTCACGCCCAGATCTCAAAAAGATGTCTAATTTCGAAATAATGCATCAAGAGGTCGAATATGATGAAGATAAGGTTTTTGATGAAATAAAAAGAGAGTTGGAACAATTTGAAAATAAGCCTAGGCCCAACCTCAATTAAACCGAGCCAATTAATATCGGAGGTCATGAAGAAGTTAGAGAAACAAAGATAAGCATTCACACTGAACAAAAAACCAGAGATGCCTTGATTCAACTTTTATTTGAGTATAGAGATGTGTTTGCCTGGTCTTATGATGATATGCCTGGTTTAAGCGCCGATTTAGTGGTTCATAAGCTTCCCACGTATCCTGATTTTCCACCAGTCCAACAGAAGCAGCGAAAATTTAAAATGGACATGAGTGATAAAATCAAAGAGGAAATAATGAAGCAATTGAGCGCCAATATTGTCAGAGCCGTACGATACACCACCTGGGTGGAAAATGTTGTGCCCGTGCCAAAGAAAGATGGAAAAACTAGAGTCTGTGTTGACTACAGAGACCTGAACAAAGCAAGTCCGAAGGATAATTTTTCTTTGCCGAACATCCATATTCTTATAGATAATTGCGCAAAGCATGAGATATAGTCGTTCGTGGATTGCTATGTTGGGTACCACCAAATTCTAAAGGATGAGGGTGATGCAGAAAAGACTGCTTTCACCACTCCGTGGGGTACCTATTGTTACAGGGTCATGCCATTCGGTTTAAAGAATGCAGGGGCAACTTACATGAGGGCCATGACCATCATTTTTCACGACATGATGCACAAAGAGATTGAAGTATATGTCGATGATGTCATCATAAAATCAAAGACACATGCTGATCACGTGAATGACTTGAAAAAGTGCTTCAAACGGCTTCGAAGGTGTGACCTTAAGCTCAATCCAGCCAAATGTGTGTTTGGGGTTCCATCTGGGAAACTCCTCGGTTTTATAGTCAGTCGGAGAGGCATCGAATTGGATCCATCTAAGATAAAGTCCATTCGAGATCTGCCACCCCCGAAGAACAAAAAGGAGGTCATGAGTTTGCTCGGAAGGTTGAACTACATCAGTAGGTTCATTACTCAGCTCACAACCACGTGCGAGCCCATCTTTAAATTGCTGAAAAAGGATGCTGCAATCAAGTGGACGGACGATTTCCAAAATGCTTTTGACAGGATCAAAGATTATCTATCAAAACCCCATGTATTGGTCCCACCTGAACCTGGTAGGCCTTTGTTTTTATATCTATCGGTGATGAATAATTCCTTTGGATGCGTTCTAGGGCAACATGATGCGACAGGAAAAAAGGAACAAGCAATATATTATTTGAGTAAGAAGTTCACCAATTATGAGGTTAAGTACACCCTTTTAGAAAGGACATGTTGTGCCTTGACTTGGGTCGCTCAGAAGTTGAGACATTATCTCTTGGCCTATACTACTTACCTCATATCCAGAATGGATCCTCTGAAGTATATTTTCCAAAAGCCAATGCCCACCGGCAGGCTCGCAAAATGGCAAATCCTACTTACAGAGTTCGACATCGTCTATGTCACTCGCACTGCAATGAAAGCACAGGCTTTGGCCGATCATTTGGCAGAGAATCCAGTTGATGATGAGTACAAGCCACTTACCACATACTTCCCAGACGAAGAGGTCAACTCAATAGAGGAAGTAGTTCCAGACGACAACCCTCTATGGAAAATGTATTTTGATGGAGCTGTCAATATCAAAGGAGTTGGGATCGGGGAAATCCTCATCTCACCTATTGGACAGACTTCGTTTCTTCTGTACCAATAATACGGCAGAATACGAAGCCTGTATTATGGGTTTGAAAATGGCCCTCGATCTGGATGTGCATGAACTATTGGTTATGGGAGATTCTGACTTGCTTATCCGGCAAGCCCAAGGAGAATGGGAGACTCGAGACATCAAGCTTATTCCATACAGACAATGTGTACAAGATTTGAGCAAAAGATTCAAATCCATCGAGTTCAGGTACATTCCTAGGTTTCACAACGAGCTAGCCGATGCTTTGGCTACTTTAGCCTTGATGCTCCCTTATCCGGGAAACACCCATATCGATCCACTAGAAATCCAAGTTCGGAATCAACACGGTTACTGCAATACAATTGAGACAGAACCAGATGGTGAACCATGGTATCATGACATAAAACGATTCCTGAAAACGAGAGAATACCCAGAGCACGCCAAGGGAGATCAAAAAAGAACTATAAGGAGGCTCGCCAGCAGTTTCTTCCTGAATGGGGAAATTTTGTACAAAAGGACCCCAGATTTGAACTTGTTGAGATGCGTAGATGCCACAGAAGCTGAGCGGATCATGAGTGAAGTGCATTCGGGTTTATGCGGACCTCACATGAATAGATATGTTTTGGCGAAGAAGATTCCATGTGTAGGGTATTATTGGCTTACAATGGAGCGAGATTGCTTCAGTTTTGTTTGCATGTGTCACCAATGCCAGATTCATGGTGACCTGATTCACTCGCCACCTTCGGAGTTGCATCCCATGTCCTCTCCTTGGCCTTTCGTTGCTTAGGGAATGGATGTTATTGGGCCAATTGAGCCAAAGGCTTCAAATGGGCATAGATTCATTTTGGTTGCAATTGATTACTTCACCAAGTGAGTGGAGGCCGTCACTTTCAAAGCAGTCACCAAGAAAGAAGTGGTAGACTTTGTTCATTCCAACATCATCTGCCGCTTTGGTATCCTAAATACCATTATCACTGACAATGCAGCCAATCTCAATAGTCATTTGATGAAGGAGGTATGCGAGCAATTTAAAATTATGCATCGCCATTCTACCCCTTACCGGCCAAAAGCCAATGGAGCCGTTGAAGCAGCGAACATGAACATCAAGAAGATTCTTAGGAAAATGATCCAAGGTTCGAGACAATGGCATGAAAAGTTGCCTTTTGCTCTTTTGGGATACCGCACGACTGCTCGCACATCTGTTGGTGCAACTCCTTATCTGTTGGTATATGGGACGGAAGCTGTAATACCGGTTTAAGTCAAAATTCCCTCTCTTCGGATCATTGTGGAGTCGGAGATTGAAGATACATAATGGGTAAAGACCCGATTAGAACAACTAATGCTGATTGATGAAAAACGGCTAGCAGAAGTGTGCTTTGGCCAGTTATACCAGCAAAGAATGGCGCGCGCTTACAACAAGAAAGTGCATCCAAGGCATTTTGAGGTAGGCCAACTCGTTCTGAAATGCGTTCTTCCATACCAAGTAGAAGCTAAAGGAAAGTTCGCCCCAAACTGGAAAGGACACTACATCATCAAGAAAGTGTTACCAAAAGGGCCTTGCACTTGGTAGATGAAGAAGGACGGGTACCAGACATGACTATTAATGCAGATGCAGTCAAAAGATATTATGTCTGATATATACCCACTGTGGAACTTTCACACATGATTTTCTTAGATCGAGATGACGAAGGCTACCATTACTCGCTATTCCAAGCAAGTGTCACCCTTTTGTTACCCCTTTTAAGCTGTATTTTTCTTCCTTGTTTTCCATTTTTCTTACCAAAAGTGTTACCATTTTTTTGAGTCATTGAACTACGTCCGAGCTGATTCCGAAAGGATACGTAGGCAGCCTTACCCTGGGTTCGGTCCCATCGCAACAAAAATCCATATTCCCAATACTCCAAAACTGGGACAGAAGTTTGTTTTTATCTTACGGTATTCCCGTAGAAACAGTTCCAAAAGTTGTAATTCAGTTTAAGGTTCTTTTCGCCTTTTTCTTTTAAGAATTTCTGATCGATCTTTGAGAATACTTGAAGTCCCCATGCCAGGGGCATTGGCCAACCTTCCGCATGAAAAAGAAAAAAGAAAAAAGAAAAGAAAAGAAGAAATGAGAGAGTCTTATCGGTAAAAACCCGTTTGAGCACTGTAAGGCAACAGTGAGCAGAGAAATGCAAGAGTCTTATTGTGATTAGAGAAATGAGAGAGGTCAGTTAGCGAAAACCCGCAAAGGGCGCTACTAGCCGAATGAGGGTCTTCGATGCTCCGGCATGAGCACAACCAAGACAGTTTCAAGATGAACATTTGTGACGTATTTTGAGAATTAGACAGCTCAGACAGATCAGGCGTCCAGTCCAAAATGCATGTCATGATTCATTGAAGTCGGCACATATCTCCAGATAAGTCTCCTTATTTCTCTCCCCGAAAGGGACACCTTTTATTTAGACACAATTCCTTTTTCACTTCCAATTGCTCTTCTATTATTTTCCATAATTTTTCTTAGATTCCCTTTCGGTCTAATCTTGCATCAAAAGCAAAGCAAAAATGGCTGCAAAACTGTCTACAGTTTTTCCGTAATACCGAGCATAATTTGGAGCATATACGGCATTGACGAAGGCAGGAATCCATCTGTGATCTCTTTTGATAAGGCGGACAAAGTGTCTCAAAGAAACTAAAAAGGTCGCCTAAGCAATACTTGCTTCATGAGAAAAGTTGATAAGCACTACAGACACAAATTGGTTCTGAGTGCAAGACAACTAGGTTTGATTTTAAAGAAAAATTGCTTTGCCTTAGATACAAGGGTTAATGGTACCGTGGACATCCGGGTATGAAACAGCCAGGGGAGACGTCAGAAAGACAAAGTCTCCAGAAAATGATACAAAGTATCCGAGCATCTCGGTACCACTCTGATAGAATCAGTTCTTCGACAACGGGGTGTCCGTGAACTCAAACTCCTCAATGCATCAAGGCCACAAACCGACCACCACTTTAAAAACTCACAAATTTTCTTTGTTTGAAGCAGGAACAAAACAGTGCAGAATGACAGTTCTCAAAGGACGAATGTCACCAAATGTAAGCTCCTTAAAATCTTCAGCATGCATCACTACTGTCCATACCTCTCATTTTCATAGCTTAACCCAGGCAAAACCTTTTCACCGAAGGGGATCCAGCTCATAGGTCCGGGTAGAAGTACTCTTCGCCCAGGTTATTTTACGTAGCTTAACCCAGGTAGAACCATTTTCTCCTAGGGGGATCCAACTCATAGTTCTGGGTAGAAGTACTGTTCGCCCAGGCTGTTTTACGTAGCTTAACCCAGGTAGAACATTTTCACCTAGGGGATCCAGCTCATAGTTCCGGGTAGAAGTACTTTTCGCTCAGGTTGTTTTACGTTGCTTAACCAAGGTAGAACCTTTTTCGCCTAGGGGGATCCAGCTCATGGTTCCGGGTAGAAGTACTCTTCGCTCATGTTGTTTTACGCAGTTTAACCCGGGTAAAAACTTTTAGCCTAGGGGGATACAACTCATATTCCGAGTAGAAGTACTCTTCGTCGAGGCTTTCTTTTCATAGTTTAACCCTGGTAGAACCTTTTCGCCAAGGGGATTCAGCATTTGTTTTCAGTAATACAAGGCGCCAACCCCTGGTTACATTTCCTTTTCAATAATACAGGGCGCAAACCCCTGGTTACATTTCCTTTTCATTAATACAGGGCGCCAACCCCTAGTTACATTTTCCTTTTCAGTAATATAGGGCGCCAGCCCCTGGTTACATTTCCTTTTCAGTAATACAGGGTGCCAACCCCTAGTTACATTTCTTTTTCAGTAATACAGGGCGCCAACCCCTGGTTACATTTCCTTTTCAGTAATACAGGGTGCCAACCCCTGGTTACATTTCCTTTTCAGTAATACAGGGCGCCAACCCCTGGTTACATTTCCTTTTTAGTAATACAGGGCGCCAACCCCTGGTTACATTTCCTTTTTAGTAATACAGGGTGCCAACCTCTATTTACATTTTCTTCTCAGTAATACAGGGTACACCAATCCCCTGATTATATTTCCTTACCAGCATAGGGTATACCAATCCCTGATCTCCTTACCAGTATAGGGTACACCAATTCCTAGCTGTGTTCTCCAACATAGGGTACACCACTCCCTAGTTGATTTGATTTTAAATGCAGGATACACCACTCCCTGGTATCATTGCCAATATAGGGTATCCCATTCTCTCACCACATTTTCCCAACATAAGGTACACAAATCCTTAGTTGAGACATTCTTTTAGGACAATAAAAAAAAATCATCATGACCTTTTCAGGGTATACCATTAATTTTTTTTTATTTGCTTTTAATAAAGAAGTAGTTTAGAATTTTGTTACAATAACTCACGAAATTTTTCTTAGTGAAAACTGGGGCAGAAAAAATTTCGTTCTTTTATTTGTTGTAATGTTTGAGCAGGTTTTACCTCGAGGCACAAGGTTCGAGATGAACAAAAGAAGAAGTCTGAATCCAAAATAAAGAAAAGAAAAGGAAAAAAAAAGTGAATCCAAATGCAGAAGCAGATGGAAATGATATGGACTGCTCAAAACATGACTGAAGTTACGAGCTTCACATTTCCCTTTTTGCTCAGAAGAAGCCGTAGAAGAATGAACTAGCACCTACAGCTAGCAAGCATCAAGGTTCAGATCAGAGTCTTCATGAACAACCAGTCAAGACTGAAGATCAAGGTTTAGAAGACTTCTAAATAGGAATCTTGTAACTTATAGCTGATAGGCTTGTTTAGTTCCTTTAGATTTTGATGTAATAACAGGGCCCCGGACCGGAGCCTCGACGGAACCTAGCTCGACTTTTGAACTCATCACTCCATCATTCTTTTTGAACTACATGCGACCTGATTCACTTATAACCCGGGATATGTAGGTTGTCCAAAACCAGGATTCGGTTGCACCTTTTCTTTTATTTTCTTCCTCTTTTGAATAACGATATGGTCAAAACTTAGTCACACTGCTCACTTTATCTTTGCCTGAAAACTTTTAATGTTTCCAAGCAAAGAGGGGCATGCTGTGAGCACCTAATTTTTTACCGTGCTTGAATATTTCTCGCTCCCATCTTCCCACGCGTGTCCCCACTCTTTGTCCCCTACACTTTGTCCCCACTCCACTTTCTCTTGTCCCCCATGCTTGCCATCATGCTTGTCCCCCCACACTTTGTCCCCTCTCTACTTTCCCTTGTCCCCCATGCTTGTCCCCACTCACAAACTCCATACCACTCTCCCTGCCCATTAAAAACAACCCCCAATTCAAGGAGAGGGGAGAGAGATACATATCTGGAAAAGAAAACGAGAGAAAGAGAGGATTAACGCACAGCCAAAGCCTCCAAAAACTTTTCATCTTCTTTATTGTCTGCTTCTCCTTTCTCATACAGCAGTTGAAAAACCACCATAAACTACCTAAAATTAGTCATGTAAGCCATTCTCTGTTAGTTCCCTGCCTTGTCGGTGTTTCGTCGGAGTTCTGCCATCTTCGACCAGTTCTCTCCACATTTGGAATAACCCAAAACCCAGCTGAAAATTACAGTCCAATAACCACCCTTAAAACACTTACGAAAACCCAGACGAACCTCGAATCTATAACCAAATGCTGCCGGAAACCACCACTAGAGTGAGGCTCAGCTCGAGGTCACCGGGTTCGGTGGAGTTCTCATTCGTAGATCATTTTGAACTTGCATTTTTCTGGAGCTCCTTTTCATTGTAAACGCTGAAAAATCCAGCAATAAAAGGTCTATTTTTTCCCTTAATTTATTTCAGTTCATTCAGCATTACTCTGTGTTAGCGTGTTCTTTTGTTCGTTATCTTGATATATATATTAATTCAACTCTTTCCGGATATAGTTTTAACAATGCTTTGGGCTATATATTTCTGTCCCTTTTAGTTAAAATATTTGTCTTGGTTGGTATGTTGACTGGTTCTTTGGATAATTTCCTTTAATTATTTCATTATTCTTTTTGGCATCTTTATTTTATTTGAAAGTAATTTAATGAATGTTTGAGATTGTGAGTTGCTTATTTACGTTGATGGATTTCCTTTAGCTCATGAGTTAGTATATTAAATTGGAGTTTTTAGACTTTAGTAAAGAAATGCTTTAGGAAGTATTAGATTTAAATGGGTAAGGGGCTCCGACGGTAATAATGTGATTGAGTTGAGTTATAAGATAGCTCATTTATTATAAATTAATAGATATCAAAATAACTCAAAAGATATAATACTAGGAACTAATTAAGTTGCAAATATCTCTAAATATATATGGATTACATGTCAATACTTTAAATTGCTAAAATATTTCTTGACTTCCAAAATAACTCCTTCCATAATTCTCATGCCTTGTAATAATCTCAAATTTAGGAAAAATAATAATTCATAAATATTCGTAGAATGCTTTAGGCGCGCTCTTAATTAATCAAATTATCGTGATTATGTATACGTTCGCGTGACGTTATTACGATTTCCAAAATTAAAGGCAATGTATGCGTTCTCGCAACTCTGACGGAACAATCTTAATAATAATAAAAGTGTTCTCAATTGTGTACATCCACGCATGACATAATTTTTAATGCGCCAAACAAAATGGGAACATGTACGCGTGACTCGTTTCAAGATAATCCTTAATTACGAATAATCAAGCATTCAAAAGCGGATAGATAAAACATGGAAATAAATAAATCATAGTTTATCCAAAATCAACTCAAGCCAAGTTGTAGTCAATAAAGCGACCATGCTAGAACTACGGGACTCGGGAATGCCTTACACCTTTTCCCCGGTCAACAGAATTTCTTACCCGGACTTTATTTTCGCAGACCAATAATAAAAGAGTCAAACTTTCCTTTAACTAGGGATTCAAATAAAAGGTGACTTGGAACACCCAAAAAAATAATTCCAAGTGGCGACTCTGTAAATAAAATAATCCCTACTCAAATTTATCACTTTAATTGGAAATACTCTTTAACCCACCATCCATAACACACATTATCTTTTTGGGGGCATAAAAGGAGGTGTGACAGAGGTGTCCAACGGGCTCGATTTCACCCGTATACAGATAGTCCCCTCGTTTCTCGGAGAGTAAGTTTACTGAAACGACGAGAAACGACATATGCACTTCGATTCCTTCTTCAATATGCCGTGACAGAAACGACAAAGAATCTGAAACGTCCCGTCTGTCGTGTCGTTATGATTTCAAACACACGTCAGCCATCGGCAGGTCATCCCTGAATGCGAAACGGCGCAAAACCTCTATAAATACTTTCCTCATTTGTTCATTTTTTAACTTTTGGCCAAGCTTCTACCTTCGAGTTTTCAGGAAATCACTACCCTTCTTCACACTCTAATATTTTTATCTCCGTTCTTCAATACTTCTCAGTAAGTTGCAAGTTTTTACCTAATTTTTACCCAAATCAGCGCACTTGACTTTTCTTTTTTCAACCTTTCTTCATACTTTTCAAGCTTTTTTCAGATAACAATGGCTAAAATAATGGATATAAATTATTCATGTAATTCCATATGTAAAAAATAAGTTTTTAAAATAAAATATGAATAATGATATCCAATCCTCGCATATTTTCTAATAAATATTGTAGGAAGAAGAAATTATGAAAAGAAGGAAAGAGGCTAAAAGACAAGAGAATAAAGCAAAGCCACAGTTGCACACATCATCTTCATATTCGCAAATATGGAATATACATATGGGCATGGAAAGAGATAATTAGAGATGAAAATGAGCATAGTTGTATATGTGGAATCTATATACGCAAGGTCACATTCGCATACATGGAACCTACATTTGCAAGTCTAACTCATGAAGTCAAGAATGGAAGCAAAAGAGTTATAGATGCATATGTGGAATCTATACACGCAAAGGTCACATTTGCATACATGGAACCTAGATTTGCAAGTTTAATCATGAAGTCTAGAATGGAAGCAAAAGAGTCATATATGCATGTGTGGAATCTATATTTGCAAAGGTCACATTCACATACATGGAACCTACATTTGCAAGACTAACTCATGAAGTCAAGAGTGAAGCACAAGTGACATAGTTGCATATATGGAATCTACATATACAAAGATCACTTCGCATACATGGATTTCACATTCGCAAAGGTGAAACATGACAAAAGCTACTCATCTTTTCCTATAAATAGCAAGCTCTCTTTGTATAAGAAGATCCAATCTTTGTAAGACAAGAACTAGTCTTAGTCTTCTTTTCTTATAGTAAAAGTATTTTCTTAATCTTTTAAATATTTCTAGTCTTCTAAATATCTTTTTTAGCTTTTCTTACTCCATAATGGAGTAATTTTTTTTCGTTGGGATAGTTGATAAAGCTTGATATATTTTATAATACTATCTCAGTTTTTATATATTCTTGGCTTGAAACTTTTTATTTACATTTCACACTGTGCTGAAATGATGGTTTTTAGTTACTCTATTACCAAGTCTATATATTTTATCTCTAAGTTATTCATATATTAATTTTATAATTCTCGCGAAATAAAATTAATATATAATAACTGATGAATAAAATAGTAGAGTGAAAGTAATTTTTCAGTAAACTATTATTTCAAGTGAGTAATCTTGTGTCCGGGCCCATTACCCCTTCGATCTCCATTGTATGGTTGATACATATCCCTGTTCAATCTTGTTTCATGATCGACGACTCTTTCGGATCTGTCACTAGTTCTGATGGGATAAACGGATCCGGAAGGGGCCTCGAGCTGATCATCTTCGACCCTAATTTTTGATTGGTACCTGTTATGGATGTTGGCCCAAGTTACCGCCGGGTACTCTATCAAATTTTGTTTCAACTGTTGCGAAGCCAATGAGATTTGGGGGTTGAGTCCTTGGGTGAATGCCTGAACGGCCCAATCGTCCGCGACCGGAGGCAGATCCACCTGTTCCATTTGAAACATCAACACGAATTCTCTGAGCATCTCGTTTTCTCTTTGCTTTACTTTGAAAAGGTCTGATTTCCTAGTCTCGACCTTAATGGGCCTGGCGTACGCTTTTACAAAGGCATCTCCAAGCATAGCAAACGAGTCAATAAAATTAGGGGGTAAGTTGTGATACCATATCATAGCTCCTTTTGACAAGGTCTCTCAACTTTTTCAGCAAAACGGATTCGATCTTGTCATTTTCCAAATCATTTTCCTTGATGGCGCACGTGTAGGAGGTCACATGTTCATTTGGATCAGTTTTTCCATTATACTTCAGAATTTCGGGCATACGGAACTTCTTTGAGATCGGCTTTGGAGCTGTGCTCGGAGGGAAAGGCTTTTGGACAAATTTCTTGGAATCCAGGCCCTTCAGTATCGGTGGTGCTCTTGGGATTTGATCGACCCTGGAGTTATAGGTCTCCATTTTTTTGTCGTTGGCTTCGATTTTCTTTTCTCCCGATTCCACCCGTTTTGTCAGTTCCTCAAGCATCTTTATTATCTCGGGGTTGGTCCCGGGTTGAGCTTCGCCCGGCCTTTTTATGACCGGTTCATTTCTGCGAGTGTTTTCCTGGTATGGTTCGGGCTCAACTCTGCTGGAGGCGCGACTTTGGTTCTGCAACTGGGCTATTGCCGCATGTTGAGCCTGTAACATTTCGAATATCAGCCACAAGTTAATCCCATCACCTTCGCCGTCATATGTACTCCGGGCTATCGATCGGGCTCCCCCGCGAATATTGTTTTCAGGGTCAAGTCAAGTTTGCTTCGACAGCCACGTGTGAGATAGCATCGATCGGATCCGCGACTGGGACTCCGTTAGGGTCAACAGGGGGCACCTCGTTGCTGGACACCACGTTGTTGTTCTCGCCATGGTGACCGGACTCAGAATCAACGTTCAAATGGGCAGATTGGGAGTTTGACATTTTTTATTTGATGTGGAACTAAAAGCTCAAAGAACAAGTGTAAAAAAGAGTGTGTTATGAAAATTTGTATCAAATTGTCACTATTATCCTTAGCCCCACGGTGGGCGCCAAACTGTTTACCCTAAAAAATGGATAACAATTGAATTTATATGTGGTTTTAAGGATATGCGGATTAATTCAATACAAATGATAAAAAACGTTAGATTAAACAGATAAAGGACGTAATAAATTGTCAAACCAATTAAGAGGAATGACCCCGGACTCAGTAACAGCTTAATGAAATACCTGCCATAGATCCCGGGCCCGCACTAATGAAGAAATGATGAACAAAAGTAAGAACTTTGAATAACAGAGAAAATAAGAGTATATTGCCTTGATATGCATGTTACAATGTGTCTAATGAATAGTCAGACTCCCCTTTATATAGTAAGGGAGTTTTACCCTAAGTACAATTCCATAAAAGGTAAAAATCTTTCGTTTTGCTAATCACAGAATTTCTGCCGATACGTGACGAGATTCACGCCATGACATCCGGCTTGGCATGGATATCACGGCCCTTTGCTAGTCGTGCTCGATTATCTGGTAATGCTCTCCGAAGTTTTGGGATTCGAATTGGACATGGGGGACGTAGCCCCGATTCTTCCAGGGCAGGTGTTCTGTCCGGACCCCGACTCGAAGGGTTCTTTGCCCCGATTCCGATTCCTTACGGTCATGTCTCTGCTCCGTTTACTCCATCGAGAACCGAGGTGTCCAACGATCTCGGTTTCACCCGTGTACAATACGCAACAAAAGGGATAGCAAATGACAAAAGACTCGTTCTCAGAAAAGATGGTAAAAACTCGTTGAGCAAAGAAGCAGCAGTAAATTTTCCAAAACAACCGCTCTGCCATTAAAATCAATTTTCTTAGATAAATATTATCCAAAAAAATAAGATATAAAATTTGTCCTATCCATTTAATTATCCTAAATAAACTCTCAATCCTTGAACCAAAACAAACATCACTCTTCTTTTTCAATATAAATACTCCTCAAACTTTCCATTCTTCTTCATTCCCCAGTTTCTTTCTCCACATGAAAAGGGGGATTAAAAAAAATTAAGTATATAAAGTAAATAGTATCTGTCAAAGCCCGATAGAGAAAATGGAGTTATGTAACAAAAGCTCTTCTCGTTGGGCTTTGCCTATCTTAGTTTGTTTCTTTGTAGTTTTATTATCCAATAATGGAGTTTTAGCTTCCCACAAAGTTTTTATCCACCTACAAGATACAAGTGCTATAAATATCAAAACTGTCGGCAGAACTGGTTATCATTTTCAACCCCCAAAGCATTGGATCAATGGTACGTACTCTACATACGTGGGTTCTGTTCTTTATATAATGTATTATTAATTAATTTTTCTTACGCATGTACATATAGTCCGAGTAGACGTAGTGAATTTTGTTTAACATGCATGTTGAGTCTAGTCTAGATTTGCCACAGAATAACGCATCATCGATTATTGAAAAACTGTGAATATCTCTCTCATCATCTACGCCAACTGGGTCATCGACAGTTATAAGTTGTCTTGTTATTTTTTTGTTTATATTTTTAATATATTTGTTGTTTCCATTATGAGTTGAATTCTATAATTTTATGAAAAGACATTTTAATGGGATGTCATTTTGGTAATTTGTTCTTCTATTTAACTTTTTAATAGTGACACCGCTTACGAAAAATTTTACGTACGACCACTGGGTATACATGTTCTCTCTGTGGGTTGATCTGTTATTTAATTATATGTATATTAGTTTTTCTCACGCACATATAGTCTAACATATTGAGTCTAGATTCACCACGCATAACATGTACACCATCAATTGTGCTATAGATGCATGCAATGGTATGTTCCTTTTGAGGGTTGTGTTCTTTATATATGTATGTATCAAACTATTTTCATATATATATATATATATATATATATATATATATATAGAGAGAGAGAGAGAGAGTCCGAGTAAGACATAATGAATTTTGTCGAACCTATTGCACCTAGTCTATATCCGCCATTTGATAAAATATGAAATCCATTTTTTTAAGGCCGATATTTATAAATGCATGGTATGTTATGATTTCCATTTTTTTTTTGTTCATGCATTCATGACGCAATTGTAATATTAAGATCACTGCATTAATATTATGGAGGAGATGTGACTTTAGATTTCTATTATCTTTCTCTGGTAATTACAAATCCACAATATTCTATTTCCTCTGCATGTCAAAGTGTATAGATAACCACGTTTGCCTATTTTCACCTTTCATTTGTTAATTAATTGAATATATATTCCAAATTTTAATTATTGATATATGTAAATTGTTTCAATTATCTTTACTAATCATTTTTTGTCATTATTTCTTTTTCATGGTCTCTCTCGATGCCTTCAAACAAACGTACAATAGACCCTAATGGTGAGTCAACGATATTTCTTTTTTAGCTTATTTAATTTTTACTATTATATAAAACGTAACCACGAATTATTCCTAACTATGCTAATAATTTTCATGTTATTTCCAACAGCCCCAATGTATTTCAATGGATATTATCATCTATTTTACCAGTACAATCCAAAAGGATCAGTATGGGGCAACATTGTTTGGGCTCATTCAGTCTCAAAAGATTTAATCAATTGGATTAATTTAGAGCCTGCAATTTATCCATCCAAACAATTTGACAAATATGGAACTTGGTCTGGTTCAGCAACAGTTCTTCCTGGTAACAAGCCCATTATTTTGTACACTGGAATAGTTGATGCCAATAAAACCCAAGTCCAAAATTACGCCGTCCCGGCCAACTTATCCGATCCATATCTTCGCGAATGGATCAAGCCCGATAACAACCCGTTAATCGTCCCGGATATTAGCATTAACAAGACCCAATTTCGTGACCCGACAACAGCTTGGATGGGCAAAGATGGTCATTGGAGAATTATAATGGGAAGTTTGAGAAAAAAGAGGGGATTGGCAATAATGTATAGAAGTAAGGATTTTATGAGATGGATTAAGGCTAAACATCCACTTCATTCAACTGCTAATACAGGAAATTGGGAATGTCCTGATTTTTTCCCTGTATCATTACAAGGTACAAATGGTTTAGATAAATATGGTGAAGATTCTAAGTACGTACTTAAAAATAGTATGGATCTTACTAGGTTTGAGTACTATACTGTTGGTACGTACGATACTAAAAAAGACAAGTATATTCCAGATAACACTTCGGTTGATAGTTGGAAGGGATTGAGACTTGACTATGGAAATTTCTACGCATCTAAATCATTTTATGACCCTAGCAAGAATCGAAGAGTTACTTGGGGTTGGGCTAATGAATCGGATATTATGCCCAATGATGATATTAAAAAAGGATGGGCTGGAATTCAACTAATTCCACGTAAATTATGGCTCGACCCTAGTGGTAAACAATTGGTTCAATGGCCTGTCGAAGAATTAGAAACTCTAAGAAAACAAAAGGTCCAATTGAGCAACAAGAATTTGAACAATGGAGAAATGGTTGAGGTTAAAGGAATCACACCTGCACAGGTAGACTTTTTTTTTTCTAAAGAACTTCTATCACTAATATTTATTATTCTTTTGTTTTTATTTTGTATAATATTGGTGTATGATGAGTTTATATGGAGTAAATTAGTCATTGAGAACTCATATATAACCCAACTTATTTAGGATTGAGGCGTAATTATTGTTAGTGCAATCATATTCTAATAAGACATATCAAGGCACTAAATGAAAAGGGACTTTTACACAAACAAACGGCTAGATTTATAAAAAAAATTATATATTGATTTTACACGGTTATACGTACATTACACATGAATTATATATCTATTGGCTATTTTTAGTTTAAACGATTGAATGAACGACTATTTAGGTTAATTCTCGTGAAAATGGCAGGCTGATGTTGAAGTGACATTCTCTTTCGCAAGTTTGGACAAGGCAGAGCCATTTGATCCTAATTGGACTGATCTTTATGCACAAGATGTTTGTGCAATTAAGGGTTCAACTGTTCAAGGAGGGCTTGGGCCATTTGGTATTGCAACATTGGCTTCTCAAAACTTGGAAGAATACACACCTGTTTTCTTTAGAGTTTTCAAAGCACAACAAAATTACAAAGTTCTCATGTGCTCTGATGCCACAAGGTATGCTTATTTTCTCTTTCTTATAAGCACAATTTTAGATCTTTCGAAATTGACCAACCTCCTTATTCATAATCTGTGTATATTGAGTAACGACTAAATAGATCTATGTATAATTATATAAAATATATATATAAGTTATACAAAATTAGTGTATAATCTGTGTATATTGAGTAACGACTAAATATTTTTGGTTGAGTTGCCACATGTGCAACTTCACTTATTCAATTTTGTTTATTTTGGACAGGTCAACTCTTAAGTACAACGAAACAATGTATAAACCTTCGTTTGCTGGATATGTGGATGTAGATTTAGCAGACAAAAAGTTGTCTCTCAGGAGTTTGGTAATCTTTCCTTTATCAATTTATGTAAATATGTCCAATTCTCTCTGTTTAATATAACTTTTTTTGGTCATTTTTTTTGTCTACAGATTGATAATTCAGTAGTGGAGAGTTTTGGTGCTGGTGGAAAAACATGCATAACATCAAGAGTTTATCCAACATTGGCAATTTATGACAAGGCACATTTATTTGCCTTTAACAATGGTACGGAGCCAATTACAATTGAGACTCTAGATGCATGGAGTATGGGTAATGCTAAGATAGAATAAAAAGTTGGGAGAAAACTATCACAAAAGGGGGGAAAATATAAGAATTTGATGGACATGGGAGTTTGTCGCTAGATATGATTGTTACAACTCTATTGTGCCAATAGACAAAACCAAACTTGTAAATATCCTCTATTTTCAATTTATGAGAAAACTATGTTTTTGCTTTCAATTCTTATCTTTTTCCTATAACAATTGCACATCTACCTAATTCTTATACCATTTGACAAGAAATTGGAAAAAATAATCCTGGGGACTTCGATTGAGAGAGATGGATATTTGTTCCATCGCTTACAAAGAGCTATGTAATTCAGTCTTTGTACAACATACTATATTTTTTTTTCCCGGTTAACAATGGCGTATGCAGAAAATTTAATAAGCGATATTACCATTTTAAAAAGTATAATAATAAGCGACACTTTCTTTGTCAGCTTTTAATATACCACGACTATGTCAAAACACAATCGTCAAGCACTGTCTTACATGTTTAAAGTATCTTATGTCATCAACCATATAATCAACTAATACAGAAAATGACTCAAAATGTTCTAGGGTAAAATATACTTGGTGAAAAACATTTTCCTACATTCTAAACGCACCCAGAAGTGTAAAAAGAACATAAATATTCAAGAATATGTTAGCAATACAATGCTCTCGTTGAGATTCATGAAATACACAATATTATAGATTTGGTCACTCGTCATATGCCTTAACGAAGGAACATTTATTGAAGTTCTTGAGATTTTGGGTAATGGACTAAGTTGACTAGGACCACCTTTTCCTCAAAATCAATAGACATCAAATTTGGCCCCTTTCTTTTCCCCATAGATTTTAGTTTCAAAGTAACAGTCACTGGGAAAATACAAGATACATGATGTATGCAAACTAAAGAAACCGTCTTTTCAGATTTGGTAGAGCTTTCATTATTCTTTAAACTAAATCAAATTTGAACCCGCGATGATAAATTCTATGAACATCATAAACATTCCCGTGTAGTACTTACAAACCTTAAAAAGATACATTTACTTCACAGCACCTTACAATCAATGACTGCATGAAGGTACTAGTTGAAAAATGTTTCTATACATTAAAAACATCATCCTTGTATAGCAAGTTCCGGTCTGGTTGCTAATGGAACTGAACCACCACTTCCACTAAACTTCAACTTAACATTCAAACAACCCTCCAACTCTTAATTCGCAAGTGTCTTGTAGCTAATATAATTCTCAAGCCGAAGGTTTATTGGAAACAACTTCTCCATCTCACAAAAGGTAGGTAAGGAGCTACGTACACTCCACCCTCCCCATACTCCATTTGTGGGATCACACTCCATTTGAGGCCAAAGGATGAGTTGTCTGAAAACATGACCATACATCTTCACTTTGTAAGCAAATAAATGAATAAATCAATATGTTGAAAAGGGCAAGATTGGCAAGTCATAATACATTACCATAACTATTAGAGCTCACAGTCATTTGTGAGTTGCACATATAGTAGTTTCATCATCCGTGCCAATGACAAGCAAGAAATATAAATGATTTATAGAGTCAAACTTCATTTCTTGAGCAAACCAAAGTTTTTTCAAGGCAAAATACATAGTTTACCATCGACCTTGCATCCAAATTCCGGTTACACCGCTCTCCACCACGGGCAACCTTTTACACACCATTTTTTTCTTCACCAGATTTTCAAAGCATGTGTATAGTCACGCGCCAATGAAGTCGTGACACGTGTCACTGACTAATATTATCAAGATAACACATAAAATTACAATTATATCCATGTCTTCTTCATCATGTCCACCATAACTGCCATCACCATACTTTCAATTTTTGTTCGTGCTCTTTCGATTTCCACAACTGAAGCAGCAAGGTAGTGACTAGTAATAATAAAGAGGAATGTGCATTTCTTAGCGAAGAAGATTAAGAATTTTACAATTAATTATTTGAAAATTTACCCATTAACAAATTTAAAGAATATGCTTATCTGCAAAAGCTTGAGGTAAGTTTTAGTGGCTGGGGATACTTTCAAAAAAGCCACCCTTTCGAAAATTTTAACTTAACCATGACAAAAGCTCAAGCTAAGCTTTCTAGAAAAGAAAAGAATTTTCTGTGTACATACGCTTGAGCCAAGCTTTAATGGTTGGTGGAGCTACAAAGAGTTTAAATTGTTCAACTCTAATTATAATTTCTTAACAAAAAAATCTACAAAACTAAAGACTAATGATCAACAAGAAGAGATATGAAAAATCTTGGTAAATCTATTTGAGAAGAGTAGATCGGGCAAAGAGAAGTGGGTCTAAGTGTTAGGGAGCAACTATGGTAATTTAGGTGGTTTTTAAACATGAAAGAAGATGACCCTATTTAAAATAAAAATAAAAATAAACTAAAAAATTGACATTTGATACAAAAATTATCATGTT
The DNA here is from genome assembly GCF_000390325.3 of Nicotiana tomentosiformis. Classification (NCBI taxonomy): domain Eukaryota; kingdom Viridiplantae; phylum Streptophyta; class Magnoliopsida; order Solanales; family Solanaceae; genus Nicotiana; species Nicotiana tomentosiformis. Next base: position 130,418,149 of record NC_090818.1, read on the forward strand.
CACGCGCCTCATTTGATGGTAATGATACGCACTGACCACGTGGGCAAATGGGTGTGTCTTAGACATACTCTATAAAGGTCGGGTGTGTAAAAGGTTGTCTGTGATGGAGAGATGTGTAACATGGATTTGGGTGCAAGGTCAAAGGGTAAAAACTATGTAATTCGCCTTTTTTCGATGATACACCTGAATTATTCCGATGATTACCAAGGTTTGCTTTAATTGATCACTAAGTCACCTCCATAGGTATCACAAAAATCAAAAGATTGTTTCAGTTTGAGATAAGCTAGCATCATCCATCCACACTGGTGTACTATACATTAGAGACGACACCAAGATTTGAACTTTATTGGTTCGAGATTCTACTCTTTGGAGTTGCTGAATTTCAAATTAATCATTTGTATCTTTTTGGGAAATTATGCACAATTAAATGTTGAATATAGTTACTACTGCTCGGAGAGAGAGAGAGAGAGAGAGAGAGAGAGAGAGAGAGAGAGAGAGAGAGAGAGAGAGAGAGAGAGAGAGAGAGAGCACTTGTGCTTGAAAAATGAATAAATCTTCCCCTTAGAACTTCTATTGTTAGCTCACTCCATCTAAATGTAATAGCTGAATTTTTGTATTTGGTGTACGAACTAGCTCACAAGCACCTCAAATATTCTAACGAGTATGTACTTTCCTTTCTTAACGGTTCATTTTGATATCAAAAGATGAGTTGTCTGAAAACATGACCATACAGCTTCACTTTGTAAGCAAATAAATGAATAAACCAATATGTTGCAAAGGGCAAGATTGGCAAGTCAGAATACATTAGCATAACTATTAGAGCTCACAGAGTCATTTGTGACTCTTGCACATATAGTAGTTTCATCATCCGTGCCAATGACAAGCAAGAAATATAAATGATTTATAGAGTCAAACAAATAAAATTTAAGATTAACAAAGATAGTTAATTCATGAAGGAACATTTTCTAGATTGGTACGATTATGTAGAAAACTTGAAAGTACTAACATTATCGTATAACACGAAACACTTCATGCCCTATCAAATTATGCTATATAAATTAAAACGGAGAAGATAGTTCATAATGGCAAGTCAGAATATCAATAAGCCTCAATGTTGAGCTCATAAAGGAATTCACCCCTCGCACATCTAAATTGTTTTCATCATCTTTGCCATAAGGAGAGAGTAGATTTACCGTTATGACTACAACAAGCAAATTGAAAAGGCAAGTCAGAATATAAATATGCCTCGATGTTAAGCTCATAGAGGAATACACCCCTCGCACATCTAATTGTTTTCCTCATTCTTGCCATGACAAAAGAGTAGAGCCACCAATAAAGCTTGGAATAAAATGTAAATTTCCCCATCTACTAGAGCAATCCGAAGGGCCAATAAGTTAGACTACAACAAGCAAATTGAAATAGTGGAGTAATCCATAAAGGCAAGTCATAAAATAAATATGACTCGATGTTAAGCTCGTAGAGTAATACACTTCTATAGTTACCAACAAAGCTTGCAATAAAATGTACATTTCCGCATCTACTAGAGCAATCTCAAGCACCTATAACTCATACTACAACAAGCAAATTGAAACAGTGGAATAATCCATAATGGCGAGTCAGAATATAAATATGCCTCGATGTTAAGCTCATATAGGAATACACCCTTCGCACATCTAATTTTTTTTCCTCATTCTTGCCATGACAAAAGAGTAGAGTTACCAATAAAGCTTGCAATAAAATGCGCAATTCCCCATCTACTAAAGCAATCTGAGGCACCTATAAGTCAGACTACAAGAAGCAAATTGAAACAGTGAAGTAATCCATAAAAGCAAGTCAAAATTGTTAAGCTCATAGAGGAATACACCCCTCGCAAATCTAATTTTTTTTCCTCATTCTTGTCATGACAAAAGAGAAGCCTTACCAATAAAGCTTGCAATAAAATGTACTTTTCCGCATCTACTAGAGCAATCCGAAGCACCTATAAGTCAGACTACAACAAGCAAATTGAAATAGTGGAGTAATCCATAAAGGCAAGTCAGAATATAAATATGCCTCGATGTTAAGCTCATAGAGGATTACACCCCTCGCACATCTAATTTGTTTTCATCATCCTTGCCATGATAAAAGAGTAGATTTACCAATAAAGCTTGCAATAAAATGTACATTTCCCCATCTAGAGCAACCCGAAGCACCTATAAGTCAGACAGACTAAAGCATGCAAATTGAAACAGTGGAATAACCCATAAAGGCAAGTCAGAATATAAATATGCCTCGATGTTAAGCTCGTAGAGGAATAGACCCCTCGCACATCTAATTTTTTTTCCTCATTCTTGCCATGACAAAAGAGTAGACTTACCAATAAAATGTACCACCACCACCCCCAACATCTACTGGACCAAACTGAAGTACCTTTAGTTATATAATCCCACAATACGGCAAAGATACACCCTATAAGTAGGACTATGTTATGTAAATTGAAACTGGGGAGTAATCCAAAAAAGGGAAGTCAGAATATCAATAAGCTTCGATGTTAAGCTCACAGAGGAATTCACCCCTCGCACATCTAATTTTTTCATCATTCTTGCCACAACAGAGACTACAATTACTGCTTAAAACTTGCAATATAGTGTACATCCCCTCTCCCAAATCTACTGGAGCAAACCGATCTTTGGTTCTACAATCCCACAATATGGCAATGATACACCCTATAAATCAGAGTATGTCATGTAAATTGAAACAAAACAGTAATACATACAGGCAAGTCAAAATATCAATAAGCCTCAATGTAAAGTTCATAAAGAATTTCACCCTCGCACATCTAATTTTTTTCATCATTCTTGCCATAACTAAAGAGTAAAGTGATAAAAACATGCAATAAAATGCTATGCTATTTGAATCCTTCAAAAATTCCACTGAAGGTGTATTGCACGCTACAACAAAACAAAAACCAAGCAAAATGAAACAGAATGTAAAGAAAAACAAAAACTCAAGGAAGTCAGAATATGAATAAATCTTAAGCTCAAAGAGGAATTCAACTCTCGCACATCTAATTTTTTCATCATTCTTGCCATCACAAAGAGTAGATTTACTAATAAAACTTGCAAAGTAATGTACACCCCACCTTAACTAGAGCCATTCAAAGTATCTTTGGTTCAATTATCCTAAACAAGATTAACAAAGATAGTTAATTCATGAAGGAACATTTTCTAGATTGGTACGATTATGTAGAAAACTTGAAAGTACTAACATTATCGTATAACACGAAACACTTCATGCCCTATCAAATTATGCTATATAAATTATAACGGAGAAGATAGTTCATAACGGCAAGTCAGAATATCAATAAGCCTCAATGTTGAGCTCATAAAGGAATTCACCCCTCGCACATCTAAATTGCTTTCATCATCTTTGCCATAAGGAGAGAGTAGATTTACCGTTATGACTACAACAAGCAAATTGAAAAGGCAAGTCAGAATATAAATATGCCTCAATGTTAAGCTCATAGAGGAATACACCCCTCGCACATCTAATTGTTTTCCTCATTCTTGCCATGACAAAAGAGTAGAGTCACCAATAAAGCTTGGAATAAAATGTAAATTTTCCCATATACTAGAGCAATCCGAAGCACCTATAAGTCAGACTACAACAAGCAAATTGAAACAGTGGAGTAATCCATAAAGGCAAGTCAAAATATAAATATGCCTCGATGTTATGCTCATAGAGGAATACACCCCTAGAGTTACCAATAAAGCTTGCAATAAAACGTTCATTTCCCCATCTACTAGAGCAATCTGAAGCACCTATAAGTCAGACTAAAACAAGCAAATTGAAACAGTGGAGTAATCCAAAAAACCAAGTCAGAATATAAATATGCCTCGAAGTTAAGCTCGCAGAGGAATACACCCCTCGCAAATCTAATTTTTTTTTTTTCCTCATTCTTGCCGTGACAAAAGAATAGACTTACCAATAAAGCTTGCAATAAAATGTACATTTCCGCATCTACTAGAGCAATCCGAAGCACCTATAAGTCAGACTACAACGAGCAAATTGAAGCAGTGGAGTAATCCATAAAGGCAAGTCAGAATATAAATATGCCTCGATGTTAAGCTCATAGAGGAATACACCCCTCGCACATCTAATTTTTTTCCTCATTCTTGCCATGACAAAAGAGTAGAGTTACCAATAAAGCTTGCAATAAAATGCGCATTTCCCCATCTACTAGAGCAATCTGAGGCACCTATAAGTCAGACTACAAGAAGCAAATTGAAACAGTGGAGTAATCCATAAAGGCAAGTCAAAATATAAATATGCCTCGATGTTAAGCTCATAGAGGAATACACCCCTCGCAAATCTAATTTTTTTTCCTCATTCTTGTCATGACAAAAGAGTAGCCTTACCAATAAAGCTTGCAATAAAATGTACATTTCCGCATCTAATAGAGCAATCCGAAGCACCTATAAGTCAGACTACAACGAGCAAATTAAAACGGTGGAATAATCCATAAAGGCAAGTCAGAATATAAATATGCCTCGATGTTAAACTCATAGAGGAATACACCCTTCGCACATCTAATTATTTTTCCTCATTCTTGCCATGACAAAAGAGTAGAGTTACCAATAAAGCTTGCAATAAAATGCGCATTTCCCCATCTACTAAAGCAATCTGAGGCACCTATAAGTCAGACTACAAGAAGCAAATTAAAACAGTGAAGTAATCCATAAAGGCAAGTCAAAATTGTTAAGCTCATAGAGGAATACACCCCTCGCAAATCTAATTTTTTTTCCTCATTCTTGTCATGACAAAAGAGAAGCCTTACCAATAAAGCTTGCAATAAAATGTACATTTCCGCATCTACTAGAGCAATCCGAAGCACCTATAAGTCAGACTACAACAAGCAAATTGAAACAGTGGAGTAATCCATAAAGGCAAGTCAGAATATAAATATGCCTTGATGTTAAGCTCATAGAGGATTACACCCCTCGCACATCTAATTTGTTTTCATCATCCTTGCCATGACAAAAGAGTAGATTTACCAATAAAGCTTGCAATAAAATGTACATTTCCCCATCTAGAGCAACCCGAAGCACCTATAAGTCAAACAGACTAAAGCATGCAAATTGAAACAGTGGAATAACCCATAAAGGCAAGTCAGAATATAAATATGCCTCGATGTTAAGCTCGTAGAGGAATAGACCCCTCGCACATCTAATTTTTTTTCCTCATTCTTGCCATGACAAAAGAGTAGACTTACCAATAAAATGTACCACCATCACCCCCAACATCTACTGGACCAAACTGAAGTATCTTTAGTTATATAATCCCACAATACGGCAAAGATACACCCTATAAGTAGGACTATGTTATGTAAATTGAAACTGGGGAGTAATCCAAAAAAGGGAAGTCAGAATATCAATAAGCTTCGATGTTAAGCTCACAGAGGAATTCACCCCTCGCACATCTAATTTTTTCATCATTCTTGCCACAACAGAGACTACAATTACTGCTTAAACTTGCAATATAGTGTACATCCCCTCTCCCAAATCTACTGGAGCAAACCGAAGTATCTTTGGTTCTACAATCCCACAGTATGGCAATGATACACCCTATAAATCAGAGTATGTCATGTAAATTGAAACAAAACAGTAATACATACAGGCAAGTCAAAATATCAATAAGCCTCGATGTTAAGTTCATAAAGAATTTCACCCTCGCACATCTAATATTTTTCATCATTCTTGCCATAACTAAAGAATAAAGTGATAAAAACATGCAATAAAATGATATGTTGTTTGAATCCTTCAAAAACTGCACTGAAGGTGTATTGCACGCTACAACACAACAAAAACCAAGCAAAATGAAACAGAATGTAAAGAAAAACAAAAACTCAAGGAAGTCAGAATATGAATAAGACCTCGATGTTAAGCTCAAAGAGGAATTCACCTCTCGCACATCTAATTTTTTCATCATTCTTGCCATCACAAAGAGTAGATTTACTAATAAAACTTGCAAAGTAATGTACACCCCACCTTAACTAGAGTCATTCAAAGTATCTTTGGTTCAATTATCCTAAATAGGAAAGATAGAACCAAAAAAGGGGAAATGACCCAAAAATTATTAGGAAAGGTAAAAGGAGACTTCCTAAAGGAAAACCCTAAAGATAATCTCCAGCATATACCACGCCCTTTATATGTACAAGTACATTAAAAGGGGCTATGTGTATACAAAGTTAGTGTAGCGCAGCTATGACTCAAAACGCTTCCATGTATATAGTGGAAGGCGATCTTAAGGGCTGCGCAAAATATCAAAATTAATCTAGAATAAATAGTCTATTCATAAAGTGCTATTTCTCAAAAATTATACTTATAAAAATACAAATTTTCCATCAAAGAACTTTGTATCACCAAATGTTTGAACGAAACTTTAACAGTTTGTAGTTTAAAAAACAATTGGTAATATATCAATGCTAATACTTAATTTGTAATATAAGGTGCAAAATAATAACCCATTGTTTTCTTTTCAACAAGTGATGTGATTATGATTCCCGTCTATCGGAAACAGTCTCTCTACCTTCCCATGGTAGGGGTAACACTGTGTACACATTATCCTCCCCAAAAACCACATGTAGGATTACATTGGGTTTTTTGTTGTTTGTTGTTGTTATAAGGTGCAAAATAATACTGTACCATTCATGAAAATCAACTACAGGAAAAATTACAGCTGACAAAGTTGAAGGATGGAAATAAATATTGGGAACTAATAACACCCTCTTTTGCACTTAACAAGCAGGAGATAAAATAATACATAGCTCCTCCTCAGCATATAAACATATAACTACATACAATTGAACGGTAGAAAAACTAAAAACAACAATAAACATAATTTATTTCAAAGTCTCATAGTTATAAAATAAAGTTTAAAATTTACCAGTCATGATAATCAACTGCAACAGAAGAAAACACAGCTGACTAAGTTGAGAATGGCAATATCTATATGGGTACATATAACATCCCCCGTAGCATACAAATTGCTATGGGTTTTAAAAAAGAATAGGCACCCAAAATGCAACAATTTAAGAAAAACAAAGGATAGAGAGCAAATTAAACAGCATGAAATTAAGGCAACAGAGAAGAAGCTCACTTTGGTTTAGTAACAAATAAGAAGCTCACTTCCTAGCGATATTCGGCTATAAAAATTGTTAAAAATAGATTATTTATAGAATCGCCAGTTTTAGGGTTTTTGAAGAGCATTAATGGGCCAAAACCCTATAATGATTCCTAGGCCTTACTACTCGTGAATGAAGTTAGTTGGGCCGAAAAGATTATTACAATAATGAAGTTTCATTTCTTGAGGAAACCAAAGTTTTTTTAAGGCAAAATACATAGTTTAAAGAATATGCCTATCTGCAAAAGCTTGAGGTAAGCTTTAGCGGCTGGGGATACTTTCAAAAAATCCACCCTCTCGAAAATTTTAACTTAACCATGACAAAAGCTCAAGCTAAGCTTTCTAGAAAAGAAAAGAATTTTCTGTGTACATACGCTTGAGCCAAGCTTTAATGGTTGGTGGAGCTATAAAGAGTTTAAATTGTTCAACTCTAATTATAATTTCTTAACAAAAAAATCTATAAAACTAAAGACTAATGATCAACAAGAAGAAATGAAAAATCTTGGTAGATCTATTTGAGAAGAGTAGATCGGGTAGAGAGAAGTGGGTCTAAGTGTTAGGGAGCAACTATGGTAGTTTTGGTGGTTTTTATACATGGAAGAAGATGACCCTATTTAAAATAAAAATAAAAATAAACTAAAAAATTGACATTTGATAAAAAAAATTATGATGTTCACACGCTTCATTTGATGGTAATGATACGCACTGACCACGAGGGCAAAGTGGTGTGTCTAAGACACTCTATAAAGGTCGGGTGTGTAAAAGGTTGTCTGTGATGGAGAGGTGTGTAACAGGGATTTGGGTGCAAGGTCAATGGGTAAACTATGTATTTTGCCTTTTTTCGATGATGTCCAGATCAGCTTGCGCACACCTGAATTATTCCGGAAGTTATCTACATGCTCATTAAAATAGGAATCAAAAAACTAATCACCTAATAGTAAATTCTTTTACCGTATTGGGATTTGAACCCCGATTACCAAGGTCTGCTTTCATTGATCACTAAGTCACCTCCTTAGGTATCGCAAAAATCAAAAGATTGTTTCAGTTTGTGATAAGCTAGCATCATCCATCCACACTGGTGTACTATACATTAGAGACGACACCAAGATTTGAACTTTATTGGTTCGAGATTCTACTCTTTTAAGTTGCTGAATTTTAAATTAATCATTTGTATCTTTTTGGGAAATTATGCACAATTAAATGTTGGATATAGTTACTTCTGCTCGGAGAGAGATAGAGAGAGAGAGAGAGAGAGAAGAGCACTTATGCTTGAAAAATGAATAAATCTTCCCGTTAGAACTTCTACTGTTAGCTCACTCCATCTAAATGTAATTGCTGAATTTTTGTATTTGGTGTACGAACTAGCTCACACGCACCTCAAATATTCTAACGAGTATGTACTTTCTTATACAAATGAAAGAAATGACCTAACACCTCAACCATACCATTGAGTATGTCTTTATCTTCCACCAACACAAATATCAGCTAACTCTATCGACCCAAGCTTAGACCGATGAAAAAACATCACCAACCCTCTACAAGAATTTGAATTCCAGTGCCCAACAATTGCACCTACTTCATTAACACTCTTTGGTGCTAGTTTGCTCTTCTTACATCCTTCTTCACTTACTCTCTCCTTAATTTACGGACGGAAATGGAAAGAAAACCGAATTGATAATGGATTGAAAGAGAACAGAGGAGGTCTAGAATGGAGGCAATCAGAAGCTCCAAAAAGGTCTCAAGATTTTTACTGCTAGAAAAACTATCTGTTTAATTTGACACATTTTATTGGTCATGCAGCAGCAAAAGAAACACCACCCCTTGCACATCTCCAGGCTCGGTGAAATTAGATACAACAACTCCAATTCATGACCTTGTTTAAATAGAAGCCAACATTCAATCTAGGTACATAAGTCTATACCATCCTGGCAAAAAGTCCTCATTTCTTCTTTCATGAAAATTGGTGCGTAATGCAGTTTCCCAGATGAAGATATGAACTACACACCTAGATATCTGATGTGTTTAACGGTTCAGTAGAATTTAAGATATAATACATAATCAAAAACTACACAGCACACTACCTTGCATCGCTGTGACACATCCTGAGCTGCAAGCATGGCAGCATACGGAGAAGATTCATCTCAATCAACCTTCACCTTCATTCCACCTGCAACCATGGTGTATAATAAATTGAAATGCAAACGACAATGTATATGTAGCTTGAAACGAGAAGCCAGAAGTAAAGTGCACTTGATTTGAAGCACACAATTTACGAAAAAGTTGGCAGACAAACATGATTTTAATACTATACTAATCAAAGTACATTTGACACAGCTTATTTTAGCATCCAAAAATGCAATAATGCCAATATTGATCCAAATTCCCTATGTTAAGATCGAAGAAAGACCATTTTTCGATGGCGTCATTGAGTGAAGCACACACTTCTTCGAAATAAGCAATGTCTTTTAGTAAAACTGGCTATAAGTAACCTCAAATTTTCAGTTCCCTTCACCTAAAACCATTTCGTTCCAATAACAATTATTTGTTGTTTTCGACAAATTAAGGGTTGCCTAGCACTAGAGATTCTGGACATTCTATTGCTATAAAAATCTCCAACCCACACCTACAGTGAAAAAATTAAATACATAGGGAAAAAACAAGAGGATGCTAGATGCTGAACAAAATCATCTAGGTCCATCCATATAGCTATTAAACAATGAAATCAACAACTTTAAATGATATACCGAACAACAAAAAATGTAAATAATAGCATCAGCAACTACTAGAAACAAATGTCACACTAAAGCATACCAGTAATGCGAACCATAGTTTCTCTTCCAGACAAATCAGTCACGTGCTGCATTTTTTAACATGTAAATTAAAATTCAGCGCGCGCACACTAAAATCATAAATTCAATTTCTATAATCTCATAAGAACCGTCACAAACAACTCACAATAAAAGTATCGTTGAAAGCGGCAAAAATGTGAGCAACACCGAACACCAATTCACCCTCCCTCGTTGCTGGTCCAAGTGTTACTGTCTCTTCCTTTGGCTCCCTAGTCTTTCTCCTCGACTACACAACCAAATTAAAACAAAAAATTATTGATGATTATATTTTTGTATAATAAATCAAGCTAATAATAATCGAAAATGGAGAGAAACAGTACCATGGCTTCGGCTAGGATTGGTAGTGAGAAGCTCAAGAGATACTGAACAGCTAGCGAATAACCTTACTTTGAGGTGGAAACTGATGAAATAGCTGTCCTCTGTTTATATAGTTAGGGTTTGGGGGATGAGCTTTTCTGATATTGGAGTGCCGCCCCTTGTTTTTCCTTTTGACTGTGAGTGCCCCCTCTAGTTCTGATACGTATACTCCTGCCCCTCTCATAAGAAGTTTTTGCCAAATCAAATGATTTAACCTTAATTAATTGAATATTAAGATTAACATACAATGTGTTATAGTTATGTTGCATAGTCCAAATAAGGAAAGAGTTTATTTAAGGTAAAATCTTTATTGATTTAAACTTTTAATTATTAGAAGGTAGGTAAGGTGCTACGTACTCTCCACCCTCCCCATACTCCATTTGTGGGATCACACTGGGTATATCATGGTTGCCTACATAAGCATTTCGATGTCAAAGGATGAGTTGTCCGAAAACATGACCATACAGCTTCACTTTGTAAGCAAATAAATGAATAAGCCAATATGTTGAAAAGAGCAAGATTGGCAAGTCAGAAAACATTAGCATAACTATTAGAGCTCACAGAGTCATTTGTGACTCTTGCACATATAGTAGTTTCATCATCCGTGCCAATGACAAGCAAGAAATATAAATGATTTATAGAGTCAAACAAATAAAATTTAAGATTAACAAAGATAGTTAATTCATGAAGGAACATTTTCTAGATTGGTACGATTATGTAGAAAACTTGAAAGTACTAACATTATCGTATAACACGAAACACTTCATGCCCTATCAAATTATGCTATATAAATTAAAACGGAGAAGATAGTTCATAACGGCAAGTCAGAATATCAATAAGCCTCAATGTTGAGCTCATAAAGGAATTCACCCCTCGCACATCTAAATTGTTTTCATCATCTTTGCCATAAGGAGAGAGTAGATTTACCGTTATGACTACAACAAGCAAATTGAAAAGGCAAGTCAGAATATAAATATGCCTCAATGTTAAGCTCATAGAGGAATACACCCCTCGCACATCTAATTGTTTTCCTCATTCTTGCCATGACAAAAGAGTAGAGTCACCAATAAAGCTGGGAATAAAATGTAAATTTCCCCATCTACTAGAGCAATCCGAAGCACCTATAAGTCAGACTACAACAAGCAAATTGAAACAGTGGAGAAATCCATAAAGGCAAGTCAGAATATAAATATGCCTCGATGTTAAACTCATAGAGGAATACACCCCTAGAGTTACCAATAAAGCTTGCAATAAAATGTACATTTCCCCATCTACTAGAGCAATCCGAAGCACCTATAAGTCAGACTAAAACAAGCAAATTGAAACAGTGGAGTAATCCATAAAAGCAAGTCAGAATATAAATATGCCTCGAAGTTAAGCTCGCAGAGGAATACACCCCTCGCAAATCTAATTTTTTTTCCTCATTCTTGCCATGACAAAAGAATAGACTTACCAATAAAGCTTGCAATAAAATGTACATTTCCGCATCTCCTAGAGCAATCCGAAGCACCTACAAGTCAAACTACAACGAGCAAACTGAAGCAGTGGAGTAATCCATAAAGGCAAGTCAGAATATAAATATGCCTCGATGTTAAGCTCATAGAGGAATACACCCCTCGCACATCTAATTTTTTTCCTCATTCTTGCCATGACAAAAGAGTAGAGTTACCAATAAAGCTTGCAATAAAATGCGCATTTCCCCATCTACTAGAGCAATCTGAGGCACCTATAAGTCAGACTACAAGAAGCAAATTGAAACAGTGGAGTAATCCATAAAGGCAAGTCAAAATATAAATATGCCTCGATGTTAAGCTCATAGAGGAATACACCCCTCGCAAATCTAATTTTTTTCCTCATTCTTGTCATGACAAAAGAGTAGCCTTACCAATAAAGCTTGCAATAAAATGTACATTTCCGCATCTAATAGAACAATCCGAAGCACCTATAAGTCAGACTACAACGAGCAAATTAAAACGGTGGAATAATCCATAAAGGCATTCTTGCCATGACAAAAGAGTAGAGTTACCAATAAAGCTTGCAATAAAATGCGCATTTCCCCATCTACTAAAGCAACCTGAGGCACCTATAAGTCAGACTACAAGAAGCAAATTAAAACAGTGAAGTAATCCATAAAGGCAAGTCAAAATTGTTAAGCTCATAGAGGAATACACCCCTCGCAAATCTAATTTTTTTTCCTCATTCTTGTCATGACAAAAGAGAAGCCTTACCAATAAAGCTTGCAATAAAATGTACATTTCCGCATCTACTAGAGCAATCTGAAGCACCTATAAGTCAGACTACAACAAGCAAATTGAAACAGTGGAGTAATCCATAAAGGCAAGTCAGAATATAAATATGCCTCGATGTTAAGCTCATAGAGGATTACACCCCTCGCACATCTAATTTGTTTTCATCATCCTTGCCATGACAAAAGAGTAGATTTACCAATAAAGCTTGCAATAAAATGTACATTTCCCCATCTAGAGCAACCCGAAGCACCTATAAGTCAGACAGACTAAAGCATGCAAATTGAAACAGCGGAATAACCCATAAAGGCAAGTCAGAATATAAATATGCCTCGATGTTAAGCTCATAGAGGAATAGACCCCTCGCACATCTAATTTTTTTTCCTCATTCTTGCCATGACAAAAGAGTAGACTTACCAATAAAATGTACCACCACCACCCCCAACATCTACTGGACCAAACTGAAGTATCTTTAGTTATATAATCCCACAATACGGCAAAGATACACCCTATAAGTAGGACTATGTTATGTAAATTGAAACTGGGGAGTAATCCAAAAAAGGGAAGTCAGAATATCAATAAGCTTCGATGTTAAGCTCACAGAGGAATTCACCCCTCGCACATCTAATTTTTTCATCATTCTTGCCACAACAGAGACTACAATTACTGCTTAAACTTGCAATATAGTGTACATCCCCTCTCCCAAATCTACTGGAGCAAACCGAAGTATCTTTGGTTCTACAATCCCACAGTATGGCAATGATACACCCTATAAATCAGGGTATGTCATGTAAATTGAAACAAAACAGTAATACATACAGGCAAGTCAAAATATCAATAAGCCTCGATGTTAAGTTCATAAAGAATTTCACCCTCGCACATCTAATATTTTTCATCATTCTTTGCCATAACTAAAGAATAAAGTGATAAAAACATGCAATAAAATGATATGTTGTTTGAATCCTTCAAAAACTGCACTGAAGGTGTATTGCACGCTACAACACAACAAAAACCAAGCAAAATGAAACAGAATGTAAAGAAAAACAAAAACTCAAGGAAGTCAGAATATGAATAAGACACGATGTTAAGCTCAAAGAGGAATTCACCTCTCGCACATCTAATTTTTTCATCATTCTTGCCATCACAAAGAGTAGATTTACTAATAAAACTTGCAAAGTAATGTACACCCCACCTTAACTAGAGTCATTCAAAGTATCTTTGGTTCAATTATCCTAAATAGGAAAGATAGAACCAAAAAAGGGGAAATGACCCAAAAATTATTAGGAAAGGTAAAAGGAGACTTCCTAAAGGAAAACCCTAAAGATAATCTCCAGCATATACCACGCCCTCCCTTTATATGTACAAGTACATTAAAAGGGGCTATGTGTATACAAAGTTAGTGTAGCGCAGCTATGACTCAAAACGCTTCCATGTATATAGTGGAAGGCGATCTTAAGGGCTGCGCAAAATATCAAAATTAATCTAGAATAAATAGTCTATTCATAAAGTGCTATTTCTCAAAAATTATACTTATAAAAAAACAAATTTTCCATCAAAGAACTTTGTATCACCAAATGTTTGAACGAAACTTTAACAGTTTGTAGTTTAAAAAACAATTGGTAATATATCAATGCTAATACTTAATTTGCAATATAAGGTGCAAAATAATAACCCATTGTTTTCTTTTCAACAAGTGATGTGATTATGATTCCCGTCTATCGGAAACAGTCTCTCTACCTTCCCATGGTAGGGGTAACACTGTGTATACATTATCCTCCCCAAACACCACATGTAGGATTACATTGGGTTTTTTGTTGTTTGTTGTTGTTATAAGGTGCAAAATAATACTGTACCATTCATGAAAATCAACTACAGGAAAAATTACAGCTGACAAAGTTGAAGGATGGAAATAAATATTGGGAACTAATAACACCCTCTTTTGCACTTAACAAGCAGGAGATAAAATAATACATAGCTCCTCCTCAGCATATAAACATATAACTACATACAATTGAACGGTAGAAAAATTAAAAACAACAATAAACATAATTTATATCAAAGCCTCAGTTATAAAATAAAGTTTAAAATTTACCAGTCATGATAATCAACTGCAACAGAAGAAAACACAGCTGACTAAGTTGAGAATGGCAATATCTATATGGGTACATATAACATCCCCGTAGCATACAAATTGCTATGGGTTTTAAAAAAGAATAGGCACCCAAAATGCAACAATTTAAGAAAAACAAAGGATAGAGAGCAAATTAAACAGCATGAAATTAAGGCAACAGAGAAGAAGCTCACTTTGGTTTAGCAACAAATAAGAAGCTCACTTCCTAGCGATATTCGGCTATAAAAATTGTTAAAAATAGATTATTTATAGAATCGCCAGTTTTAGGGTTTTTGAAGAGCATTAATGGGCCAAAACCCTATAATGATTCCTAGGCCTTACTACTCGTGAATGAAGTTAGTTGGGCCGAAAAGATTATTACAATAATGAAGTTTCATTTCTTGAGGAAACCAAAGTTTTTTTAAGGCAAAATACATAGTTTACCCATCGACCTTGCATCCAAATTCCGATTACACCACTCTCCACCACGGGCAACCTTTTACACACCATTTTTTTCTTCACCAGATTTTCAAAGCGTGTGTATAGTCACGCGCCAATAAAGTCGTGACACGTGTCACTGACTAATAATATCAAGATAACATATAAAATTACAATTATATCCATGTCTTCTTCATCATGTCCACCATAACTGCCATCACCATGCTTTCAATTTTTGTTCGTGCTCTTTCGATTTCCAACACTGAAGCAGCGAGGTAGTGACTAGTAATAATAAAGAGGAATGTGCATTTCTTAGTGAAGGAGATTAAGAATTTTACAATTTAATTATTTGTAAATTTACCCATTAACAAATTTAAAGAATATGCTTATCTGCAAAAGCTTGAGGTAAGCTTTAGCGGCTGGGGATACTTTCAAAAAATCCACCCTTTCGAAAATTTTAACTTAACTATGACAAAAGCTCAAGCTAAGCTTTCTAGAAAAGAAAAGAATTTTCTGTGTACATACGCTTGAGCCAAGCTTTAATGGTTGGTGGAGCTACAAAGAGTTTAAATTGTTCAACTCTAATTATAATTTCTTAACAAAAAAATCTACAAAACTAAAGACTAATGATCAACAAGAAGAGATATGAAAAATCTTGGTAAATCTATTTGAGAAGAGTAGATCGGGTAGAGAGAAGTGGGTCTAATTGTTAGGGAGCAACTATGGTAATTTAGGTGGTTTTTAAACATGGAAGAAGATACCCTATTTAAAATGCGCATTTCCCCATCTACTAGAGCAATCTGAGGCACCTAGAAGTCAGACTACAAGAAGCAAATTGAAACAGTGGAGTAATCCATAAAGGCAAGTCAAAATATAAATATGCCTCGATGTTAAGCTCATAGAGGAATACACCCCTCGCAAATCTAATTTTTTTTCCGCATTCTTGTCATGACAAAAGAGTAGCCTTACCAATAAAGCTTGCAATAAAATGTACATTTCCGCATCTAATAGAGCAATCCGAAGCACCTATAAGTCAGACTACAACGAGCAAATTAAAACAGTGGAATAATCCATAAAGGCAAGTCAGAATATAAATATGCCTCGATGTTAAGCTCATAGGTTCGCACATCTAATTATTTTTCCTCATTCTTGCCATGACAAAAGAGTAGATATAAATATGCCTCGATGTTAAGCTCATAGAGGAATACACCCCTTGCAAATCTAATTTTTTTCCGCATTCTTGTCATGACAAAAGAGTAGCCTTACCAATAAAGCTTGCAATAAAATGTACATTTCCGCATCTAATAGAGCAATCCGAAGCACCTATAAGTCAGACTACAACGAGCAAATTAAAACAGTGGAATAATCCATAAAGGCAAGTCAGAATATAAATATGCCTCGATGTTAAGCTCATAGGTTCGCACATCTAATTATTTTTCCTCATTCTTGCCATGACAAAAGAGTAGAGTTACCAATAAAGCTTGCAATAAAATGCGCATTTCCCCATCTACTAAAGCAATCTGAGGCACCTATAAGTCAGACTACAAGAAGCAAATTGAAACAGTGAAGTAATCCATAAAGGCAAGTCAAAATTGTTAAGCTCATAGAGGAATACACCCCTCGCAAATCTAATTTTTTTTGCTCATTCTTGTCATGACAAAAGAGAAGCCTTACCAATAAAGCTTGCAATAAAATGTACATTTCCGCATCTAATAGAGCAATCCGAAGCACCTATAAGTCAGACTACAACAAGCAAATTGAAACAGTGGAGTAATCCATAAAGGCAAGTCAGAATATAAATATGCCTCGATGTTAAGCTCATAGAGGATTACACCCCTCGCACATCTAATTTGTTTTCATCATCCTTGCCATGACAAAAGAGTAGATTTACCAATAAAGCTTGCAATAAAATGTACATTTCCCCATCTAGAGCAACCCGAAGCACCTATAGGTCAGACAGACTAAAGCATGCAAATTGAAACAGTGGAATAACCCATAAAGGCAAGTCAGAATATAAATATGCCTCGATGTTAAGCTCATAGAGGAATAGACCCCTCGCACATCTAATTTTTTTTCCTCATTCTTGCCATGACAAAAGAGTAGACTTACCAATAAAATGTACCACCACCACCCCCAACATCTACTGGACCAAACTGAAGTATCTTTAGTTATATAATCCCACAATACGGCAAAGATACACCCTATAAGTAGGACTATGTTATGTAAATTGAAACTGGGGAGTAATCCAAAAAAGGGAAGTCAGAATATCAATAAGCTTCGATGTTAAGCTCACAGAGGAATTCACCCCTCGCACATTTAATTTTTTCATCATTCTTGCCACAACAGAGACTACAATTACTGCTTAAACTTGCAATATAGTGTACATCCCCTCTCCCAAATCTACAGGAGCAAACCGAAGTATCTTTGGTTCTACAATCCCACAGTATGGCAATGATACACCCTATAAATCAGAGTATGTCATGTAAAGAATATGCTTATCTGCAAAAGCTTGAGGTAAGCTTTAGCGGCTGGGGATACTTTCAAAAAATCCACCCTTTCGAAAATTTTAACTTAACCATGACAAAAGCTCAAGCTAAGCTTTCTAGAAAAGAAAAGAATTTTCTGTGTACATACGCTTGAGCCAAGCTTTAATGGTTGGTGGAGCTACAAAGAGTTTAAATTGTTCAACTCTAATTATAATTTCTTAACAAAAAAATCTACAAAACTAAGGACTAATGATCAACAAGAAGAGATATGAAAAATCTTGGTAGATCTATTTGAGAAGAGTAGATCGGATAGAGAGAAGTGGGTCTAAGTGTTAGGGAGCAACTATGGTAGTTTTGGTGGTTTTTAAACATGGAAGAAGATACCCTATTTAAAATGCGCATTTCCCCATCTACTAGAGCAATCTGAGGCACCTATAAGTCAGACTACAAGAAGCAAATTGAAACAGTGGAGTAATCCATAAAGGCAAGTCAAAATATAAATATGCCTCGATGTTAAGCTCATAGAGGAATACACCCCTCGCAAATCTAATTTTTTTCCGCATTCTTGTCATGACAAAAGAGTAGCCTTACCAATAAAGCTTGCAATAAAATGTACATTTCCGCATCTAATAGAGCAATCCGAAGCACCTATAAGTCAGACTACAACGAGCAAATTAAAACGGTGGAATAATCCATAAAGGCAAGTCAGAATATAAATATGCCTCGATGTTAAGCTCATAGAGGAATACACCCTTCGCACATCTAATTATTTTTCCTCATTCGTGCCATGACAAAAGAGTAGAGTTACCAATAAAGCTTGCAATAAAATGCGCATTTCCCCATCTACTAAAACAATCTGAGGCACCTATAAGTCAGACTATAAGAAGCAAATTGAAGCAGTGAAGTAATCCATAAAGGCAAGTCAAAATTGTTAAGCTCATAGAGGAATACACCCCTCGCAAATCTAATTTTTTTTCCTCATTCTTGTCATGACAAAAGAGAAGCCTTACCAATAAAGCTTGCAATAAAATGTACATTTCCGCATCTACTAGAGCAATCCGAAGCACCTATAAGTCAGACTACAACAAGCAAATTGAAACAGTGGAGTAATCCATAAAGGCAAGTCAGAATATAAATATGCCTCGATGTTAAGCTCATAGAGGATTACACCCCTCGCACATCTAATTTGTTTTCATCATCCTTGCCATGACAAAAGAGTAGATTTACCAATAAAGCTTGCAATAAAATGTACATTTCCCCATCTAGAGCAACCCGAAGCACCTATAGGTCAGACAGACTAAAGCATGCAAATTGAAACAATGGAATAACCCATAAAGGCAAGTCAGAATATAAATATGCCTCGATGTTAAGCTCATAGAGGAATAGACCCGTCGCACATCTAATTTTTTTTTTCCTCATTCTTGCCATGACAAAAGAGTAGACTTACCAATAAAATGTACCACCACCACCCCCAACATCTACTGGACCAAACTCATATAATCCCACAATACGGCAAAGATACACCCTATAAGTAGGACTATGTTATGTAAATTGAAACTGGGGAGTAATCCAAAAAAGGGAAGTCAGAATATCAATAAGCTTCGATGTTAAGCTCACAGAGGAATTCACCCCTCGCACATCTAATTTTTTCATCATTCTTGCCACAACAGACTACAATTACTGCTTAAACTTGCAATATAGTGTACATCCCCTCTCCCAAATCTACTGGAGCAAACGAAGTATCTTTGGTTCTACAATCCCACAGTATGGCAATGATACACCCTATAAATCAGAGTATGTCATGTAAATTGAAACAAAACAGTAATACATACAGGCAAGTCAAAATATCAATAAGCCTCGATGTTAAGTTCATAAAGAATTTCACCCTCGCACATCTAATATTTTTCATCATTCTTGCCATAACTAAAGAATAAAGTGATAAAAACATGCAATAAAATGATATGTTGTTTGAATCCTTCAAAAACTGCACTGAAGGTGTATTGCACGCTACAACACAACAAAAACCAAGCAAAATGAAACAGAATGTAAAGAAAAACAAAAACTCAAGGAAGTCAGAATATGAATAAGACACGATGTTAAGCTCAAAGAGGAATTCACCTCTCGCACATCTAATTTTTTCATCATTCTTGCCATCACAAAGAGTAGATTTACTAATAAAACTTGCAAAGTAATGTACACCCCACCTTAACTAGAGTCATTCAAAGTATCTTTGGTTCAATTATCCTAAATAGGAAAGATAGAACCAAAAAAGGGGAAATGACCCAAAAATTATTAGGAAAGGTAAAAGGAGACTTCCTAAAGGAAAACCCTAAAGATAATCTCCAGCATATACCACGCCCTCCCTTTATATGTACAAGTACATTAAAAGGGGCTATGTGTATACAAAGTTAGTGTAGCGCAGCTATGACTCAAAACGCTTCCATGTATATAGTGGAAGGGGATCTTAAGGGCTGCGCAGAATATCAAAATTAATCTAGAATAAATAGTCTATTCATAAAGTGCTATTTCTCAAAAATTATACTTATAAAAATAAAAAATTTCCATCAAAGAACTTTGTATCACCAAATGTTTGAACGAAACTTTAACAGTTTGTAGTTTAAAAAACAATTGGTAATATATCAATGCTAATACTTAATTTGCAATATAAGGTGCAAAATAATAACCCATTGTTTTCTTTTCAACAAGTGATGTGATTATGATTCCCGTCTATCGGAAAGAGTCTCTCTACCTTCCCATGGTAGGGGTGACACTGTGTACACATTATCCTCCCCAAACACCACATGTAGGATTACATTGGGTTTTTTGTTGTTTGTTGTTGTTATAAGGTGCAAAATAATACTGTACCATTCATGAAAATCAACTACAGGAAAAATTACAGCTGACAAAGTTGAAGGATGGAAATAAATATTGGGAACTAATAACACCCTCTTTTGCACTTAACAAGCAGGAGATAAAATAATACATAGCTCCTCCTCAGCATATAAACATATAACTACATACAATTGAACGGTAGAAAAACTAAAAACAACAATAAACATAATTTATATCAAAGCCTCAGTTATAAAATAAAGTTTAAAATTTACCAGTCATGATAATCAACTGCAACAGAAGAAAACACAGCTGACTAAGTTGAGAATGGCAATATCTATATGGGTACATATAACATCCCCGTATCATACAAATTGCTATGGGTTTTAAAAAAGAATAGGCACCCAAAATGCAACAATTTAAGAAAAACAAAGGATAGAGAGCAAATTAAACAGCATGAAATTAAGGCAACAGAGAAGAAGCTCACTTTGGTTTAATAACAAATAAGAAGCTCACTTCCTAGCGATATTCGGCTATAAAAATTGTTAAAAATAGATTATTTATAGAATCGCCAGTTTTAGGGTTTTTGAAGAGCATTAATGGGCCAAAACCCTATAATGATTCCTAGGCCTTACTACTCGTGAATGAAGTTAGTTGGGCCGAAAAGATTATTACAATAATGAAGTTTCATTTCTTGAGGAAACCAAAGTTTTTATAAGGCAAAATACATAGTTTACCCATCGACCTTGCATCCAAATTCCGGTTACACCGCTCTCCACCACGGGCAACCTTTTACACACCATTTTTTTCTTCACCAGATTTTCAAAGCGTGTGTATAGTCACGCGCCATTAAAGTCGTGACACGTGTCACTGACTAATAATATCAAGATAACATATAAAATTACAATTATATCCATGTCTTCTTCATCATGTCCACCATAACTGCCATCACCATGCTTTCAATTTTTGTTCGTGCTCTTTCGATTTCCAACACTGAAGCAGCGAGGTAGTGACTAGTAATAATAAAGAGGAATGTGCATTTCTTAGTGAAGGAGATTAAGAATTTTACAATTTAATTATTTGTAAATTTACCCATTAACAAATTTAAAGAATATGCTTATCTGCAAAAGCTTGAGGTAAGCTTTAGCGGCTAGGGATACTTTCAAAAAATCCACCCTTTCGAAAATTTTAACTTAACCATGACAAAAGCTCAAGCTAAGCTTTCTAGAAAAGAAAAGAATTTTCTGTGTACATACGCTTGAGCCAAGCTTTAATGTTTGGTGGAGCTACAAAGAGTTTAAATTGTTCAACTCTAATTATAATTTCTTAACAAAAAAATCTACAAAACTAAAGACTAATGATCAACAAGAAGAGATATGAAAAATCTTGGTAGATCTATTTGAGAAGAGTAGATCGGGTAGAGAGAAGTGGGCCTAAGTGTTACGGAGCAACTATGGTTGTTTTGGTGGTTTTTAAACATGGAAGAAGATACCCTATTTAAAAAGGGCATTTCTCCATCTACTAGAGCAATCTGAGGCACCTATAAGTCAGACTACAAGAAGCAAATTGAAACAGTGCAGTAATCCATAAAGGCAAGTCAAAATATACATATGCCTCGATGTTAAGCTCATAGAGGAATACACCCCTCGCAAATCTAATTTTTTTTCCGCATTCTTGTCATGACAAAAGAGTAGCCTTACCAATAAAGCTTGCAATAAAATGTACATTTCCGCATCTAATAGATCAATCCGAAGCACCTATAAGTCAGACTACAACGAGCAAATTAAAACGGTGGAATAATCCATAAAGGCAAGTCAGAATATAAATATGCCTCGATGTTAAGCTCATAGAGGAATACACCCTTCGCACATCTAATTATTTTTCCTCATTCTTGCCATGACAAAAGAGTAGAGTTACCAATAAAGCTTGCAATAAAATGCGCATTTCCCCATCTACTAAAGCAATCTGAGGCACCTATAAGTCAGACTACAAGAAGCAAATTGAAACAGTGAAGTAATCCATAAAGGCAAGTCAAAATTGTTAAGCTCATAGAGGAATACACCCCTCGCAAATCTAATTTTTTTTCCTCATTCTTGTCATGACAAAAGAGAAGCCTTACCAATAAAGCTTGCAATAAAATGTACATTTTCGCATCTAATAGGGCAATCCGAAGCACCTATAAGTCAGACTACAAGAAGCAAATTGAAACAGTGGAGTAATCCATAAAGGCAAGTCAGAATATAAATATGCCTCGATGTTAAGCTCATAGAGGATTACACCCCTCGCACATCTAATTTGTTTTCATCATCCTTGCCATGACAAAAGAGTAGATTTACCAATAAAGCTTGCAATAAAATGTACATTTCCCCATCTAGAGCAACCCGAAGCACCTATAAGTCAGACAGACTAAAGCATGCAAATTGAAACAGTGGAATAACCCATAAAGGCAAGTCAGAAAATAAATATGCCTCGATGTTAAGCTCATAGAGGAATAGACCTCTCGCACATCTAATTTTTTTTTTCCTCATTCTTGCCATGACAAAAGAGTAGACTTACCAATAAAATGTACCACCACCACCCCCAACATCTACTGGACCAAACTGAAGTATCTTTAGTTATATAATCCCACAATACGGCTAAGATACACCCTATAAGTAGGACTATGTTATGTAAATTGAAACTGGGGAGTAATCCAAAAAAGGGAAGTCAGAATATCAATAAGCTTCGATGTTAAGCTCACAGAGGAATTCACCCCTCGCACATCTAATTTTTTCATCATTCTTGCCACAACAGAGACTACAATTACTGCTTAAACTTGCAATATAGTGTACATCCCCTCTCCCAAATCTACTAGAGCAAACCGAAGTATCTTTGGTTCTACAATCCCACAGTATGGCAATGATACACCCTATAAATCAGAGTATGTCATGTAAATTGAAACAAAACAGTAATACATACAGGCAAGTCAAAATATCAATAAGCCTCGATGTTAAGTTCATAAAGAATTTCACCCTCGCACATCTAATATTTTTCATCATTCTTGCCATAACTAAAGAATAAAGTGATAAAAACATGCAATAAAATGATATGTTGTTTGAATCCTTCAAAAACTGCACTGAAGGTGTATTGCACGCTACAACACAACAAAAACCAAGCAAAATGAAACAGAATGTAAAGAAAAACAAAAACTCAAGGAAGTCAGAATATGAATAAGACACGATGTTAAGCTCAAAGAGGAATTCACCTCTCGCACATCTAATTTTTTCATCATTCTTGCCATCACAAAGAGTAGATTTACTAATAAAACTTGCAAAGTAATGTACACCCCACCTTAACTAGAGTCATTCAAAGTATCTTTGGTTCAATTATCCTAAATAGGAAAGATAGAACCAAAAAAGGGGAAATGACCCAAAAATTATTAGGAAAGGTAAAAGGAGACTTCCTAAAGGAAAACCCTAAAGATAATCTCCAGCATATACCACGCCCTCCCTTTATATGTACAAGTACATTAAAAGGGGCTATGTGTATACAAAGTTAGTGTAGCGCAGCTATGACTCAAAACGCTTCCATGTATATAGTGGAAGGCGATCTTAAGGGCTGCGCAAAATATCAAAATTAATCTAGAATAAATAGTCTATTCATAAAGTGCTATTTCTCAAAAATTATACTTATAAAAATACAAATTTTCCAACAAAGAACTTTGTATCACCAAATGTTTGAACGAAACTTTAACAGTTTGTAGTTTAAAAAACAATTGGTAATATATCAATGCTAATACTTAATTTGCAATATAAGGTGCAAAACAATAACCCATTGTTTTCTTTTCAACAAGTGATGTGATTATGATTCCGGTCTATCGGAAACAGTCTCTCTACCTTCCCATGGTAGGGGTAACACTGTGTACACATTATCCTCCCCAAACACCACATCTAGGATTATATTGGGTTTTTTGTTGTTTGTTGTTGTTATAAGGTGCAAAATAATACTGTACCATTCATGAAAATAACCTACAGGAAAAATTACAGCTGACAAAGTTGAAGGATGGAAATAAATATTGGGAACTAATAACACCCTCTTTTGCACTTAACAAGCAGGAGATAAAATAATACATAGCTCCTCCTCAGCATATAAACATATAACTACATACAATTGAACGGTAGAAAAACTAAAAACAACAATAAACATAATTTATTTCAAAGTCTCATAGTTATAAAATAAAGTTTAAAATTTACCAGTCATGATAATCAACTGCAACAGAAGAAAACACAGCTGACTAAGTTGAGAATGGCAATATCTATATGGGTACATATAACATCCCCCGTAGCATACAAATTGCTATGGGTTTTAAAAAAGAATAGGCACCCAAAATGCAACAATTTAAGAAAAACAAAGGATAGAGAGCAAATTAAACAGCATGAAATTAAGGCAACAGAGAAGAAGCTCACTTTGGTTTAGCAACAAATAAGAAGCTCACTTCCTAGCGATATTCGGCTATAAAAATTGTTAAAAATAGATTATTTATAGAATAGCCAGTTTTAGGGTTTTTGAAGAGCATTAATGGGCCAAAACCCTATAATGATTCCTAGGCCTTACTACTCGTGAATGAAGTTAGTTGGGCCGAAAAGATTATTACAATAATGAAGTTTCATTTCTTGAGGAAACCAAAGTTTTTTTAAGGCAAAATACATAGTTTACCCATCGACCTTGCATCCAAATTCCGGTTACACCGCTCTCCACCACGGGCAACCTTTTACACACCATTTTTTTCTTCACCAGATTTTCAAAGCGTGTGTATAGTCACGCGCCAATAAAGTCGTGACACGTGTCACTGACTAATAATATCAAGATAACATATAAAATTACAATTATATCCATGTCTTCTTCATCATGTCCACCTTAACTGCCATCACCATGCTTTCAATTTTTGTTCGTGCTCTTTCGATTTCCAACACTGAAGCAGCGAGGTAGTGACTAGTAATAATAAAGAGGAATGTGCATTTCTTAGTGAAGGAGATTAAGAATTTTACAATTTAATTATTTGTAAATTTACCCACTAACAAATTTAAAGAATATGCCTATCTGCAAAAGCTTGAGGTAAGCTTTAGCGGCTGGGGATACTTTCAAAAAATCCACCCTTTCGAAAATTTTAACTTAACCATGACAAAAGCTCAAGCTAAGCTTTCTAGAAAAGAAAAGAATTTTTTGTGTACATACACTTGAGCCAAGCTTTAATGGTTGGTGGAGCTACAAAGAGTTTAAATTGTTCAACTCTAATTATAATTTCTTAACAAAAAAATCTACAAAACTAAAGACTAATGATCAACAAGAAGAGATATGAAAAATCTTGGTAGATCTATTTGAGAAGAGTAGATCGGGTAGAGAGAAGTGGGTCTAAGTGTTAGGGAGCAACTATGGTAGTTTTGGTGGTTTTTAAACATGGAAGAAGATGACCCTATTTAAAATAAAAATAAAAATAAACTAAAAAATTAACATTTGATACAAAAATTATCATGTTCACGCTTCATTTGATGGTAATGATACGCACGGACCACGTGGGCAAAGTGGTGTGTCTTAGACATACTCTATAAAGGTCGGGTGTGTAAAAGGTTGTATGTGATGGAGAGGTGTGTAACAGGGATTTGGGTGCAAGGTCAATGGGTAAACTATGTATTTTGCCTTTTTTCGATGATGTCCAGATCAGCTTGCGCACACCTGAATTATTCCGGACGTTATCTACAGGCTCATTAAAATAGGAATCAAAAAACTAATCACCTAATAGTAAATTCTTTTACCGTATTGGGATTTGAACCCCGATTACCAAGGTTTGCTTTCATTGATCACTAAGTCACCTCCTTAGGTATCGCTAAAATCAAAAGATTGTTTCAGTTTGTGATAAGCTAGCATCATCCATCCACACTGGTGTACTATACATTAGAGACTTACACCAAGATTTGAACTTTACTGGTTCGAGATTCTACTCTTTTAAGTTGCTGAATTTTAAATTAATCATTTGTATCTTTTTGGGAAATTATGCACAATTAAATGTTGGATATAGTTACTTCTGCTCGGAGAGATAGAGAGAAAGAGAGAGAAGAGCACTTGTGCTTGAAAAATGAATAAATCTTCCCATTAGAACTTCTATTGTTAGCTCACTCCATCTAAATGTAATTGCTGAATTTTTGTATTTGGTGTACGAACTAGCTCACAAGCACCTCAAATATTCTAACGAGTATGTACTTTCTTATACAAATGAATGAAATGACCTAACACCTCAACCATACCATTGAGTATGTCTTTATCTTCCACCAACACAAATATCAGACAACTCTATCGACCCAAGCTTAGACCGATGAAAAAACATCACCAACCCTCTACAAGAATTTGAAATCCAGGGCCCAACAACTGCACCTACTTCATTAACACCCTTTGGTGCTAGTTTGCTCTTCTTACATCCTTCTTCACTTACTCTCTCCTTAATTTACGCACTGAAATGGAAAGAAAACCGAATTGATAATGGATTGAAAGAGAACAGAGGAGGTCTAGAATGGAGGCAATCAGAAGCTCCAAAAAGGTCTCAAGATTCTTACTGCTAGAAAAACTATCTGTTTAATTTGACACATTTTATTGGTCATGCAGCAGCAGACGAAACACCACCCCTTGCACATCTCCAGGCTCAGTGAAATTAGATACAACTCCAATTCATGACCTTGTTTAAATAGAAGCCAACATTCAATCTAGGTACATAAGTCTATACCATCCTGGCAAAAAGTCCTCATTTCTTCTTTCATGAAAATTGGTGCGTAATGCAGTTTCCCAGATGAAGATATGAACTACACACCTAGATATCTGATGTGTTTAACGGTTCAGTAGAATTTAAGATATAATAAATAATCAAAAACAACACAGAACACTACCTTGCATCGCTGTGACACATCCTGAGCTGCAAGCATGGCAGCATACGGAGAAGATTCATCTCTATCAACCTTCACCTTCATTCCACCTGCAACCATGGTGTACAATAAATTGAGATGCAAACGACAATGTATATGTAGCTTGAAGCGAGAAGCGAGAAGTAAAGTGCACTTGAAGTGAAGCACACAATTTACGAAAAAGTTGGCAGACAAACATGATTTTAATACTATACTAATCAAAGTACATTTGACATAGCTTCTTATAGCATCCAAAAATGCAATAATGCCAATACTGATCCAAATTCCCTATGTTAAGATCGAAGAAAGACCATTTTTCGATGGCGTCATTGAGTGAAGCACACGCTTCTTCGAAATAAGCAATGTCTTTTAGTAAAACTGGCTATAAGTAACCTCAAATTTTCAGTTCCCTTCACCTAAAACCATTTCGTTCCAATAACAATTATTTGTTGTTTTCGACAAATTAAGGGTTGCCTAGCACTAGAGATTCTGGACATTCTATTGCTATAAAAATCTCCAACCCACACCTACAGTGAAAAAATTAAATACATAGGGAAAAAACAAGAGGATGCTAGATGCTGAACAAAATCATCTAGGTCCATCCATATAGCTATTAAACAATGAAATCAACAACTTTAAATGATATACCGAACAACAAAAAATGTAAATAATAGCATCAGCAACTACTAGAAACAAATGTCACACTAAAGCATACCAGTAATGCGAACCATAGTTTCTCTTCCAGACAAATCAGTCACGTGCTGCATTTTTGAACATGTAAATTAAAATTCAGCGCGCGCACACTAAAATCATAAATTCAATTTCTATAATCTCATAAGAACCGTCACAAACAACTCACAATAAAAGTATCGTTGAAAGCGGCAAAAATGTGAGCAACACCGAACACCAATTCACCCTCCCTCGTTGCTGGTCCAAGTGTTACTGTCTCTTCCTTTGGCTCCCTAGTCTTTCTCCTCGACTACACAACCAAATTAAAACAAAAAATTATAGATGATTATATTTTTGTATAATAAATCAAGCTAATAATAATCGAAAATGGAGAGAAACAGTACCATGGCTTCGGCTGGCATTGGTAGTGAGAAGCTCAAGAGATACTGAACAGCTAGCGAATAACCTTACTTTGAGGTGGAAACTGATGAAATAGCTGTCCTCTGTTTATACAGTTAGGGTTTGGGGGATGAGCTTTTCTGATATTGGAGTGCCGCCCCTTGTTTTTCCTTTTGACTGTGAGTGCCCCCTCTAGTTCTGATACGTATACTCCTGCCCCTCTCATAAGAAGTTTTTGCCAAATCAAATGATTTAACCTTAATTAATTGAATATTAAGATTAACATACAATGTGTTATAGTTATGTTGCATAGTCCAAACAAGGAAAGAGTTTATTTAAGGTAAAATCTTTATTGATTTAAACTTTTAATTATTAGAAGGTAGGTAAGGTGCTACGTACACTACACCCTACCCATACTCCATTTGTGGGATCACACTAGGTATATCATGGTTGCCTACATAAGCATTTTGATGTCAAAGGATGAGTTGTCCGAAAACATGACCATACAGCTTCACTTTGTACGCAAATAAATGAATAAGCCAATATGTTGAAAAGGGCAAGATTGGCAAGTCAGAAAACATTAGCATAACTATTAGAGCTCACAGAGTCATTTGTGACTCTTGCACATATAGTAGTTTCATCATCCGTGCCAATGACAAGCAAGAAATATAAATGATTTATAGAGTCAAACAAATAAAATTTAAGATTAACAAAGATAGTTAATTCATGAAGGAACATTTTCTAGATTGGTACGATTATGTAGAAAACTTGAAAGTACTAACATTATCGTATAATACGAAACACTTCATGCCCTATCAAATTATGCTATATAAATTAAAACGGAGAAGATAGTTCATAACGGCAAGTCAGAATATCAATAAGCCTCAATGTTGAGCTCATAAAGGAATTCACCCCTCGCACATCTAAATTGTTTTCATCATCTTTGCCATAAGGAGAGAGTAGATTTACCGTTATGACTACAACAAGCAAATTGAAAAGGCAAGTCAGAATATAAATATGCCTCGATGTTAAGCTCATAGAGGAATACACCCCTCGCACATCTAATTGTTTTCCTCATTCTTGCCATGACAAAAGAGTAGAGTCACCAATAAAGCTTGGAATAAAATGTAAATTTCCCCATCTACTAGAGCAATCCGAAGCACCTATAAGTCAGACTACAACAAGCAAATTGAAACAGTGGAGTAATCCATAAAGGCAAGTCGGAATATAAATATGCCTCGATGTTAAGCTCATAGAGGAATACACCCCTAGAGTTACCAATAAAGCTTGCAATAAAATGTACATTTCCCCATCTACTAGAGCAATCTGAAACACCTATAAGTCACACTAAAACAAGCAAATTGAAACAGTGGAGTAATCCATAAAAGCAAGTCAGAATATAAATATGCCTCGAAGTTAAGCTCGCAGAGGAATACACCCCTCGCAAATCTAATTTTTTTTTCCACATTCTGGCCATGACAAAAGAATAGACTTACCAATAAAGCTTGCAATAAAATGTACATTTCCGCATCTACTAGAGCAATCCGAAGCACCTATAAGTCAGACTACAACGAGCAAATTGAAGCAGTGGAGTAATCCATAAAGGCAAGTCAGAATATAAATATGCCTCGATGTTAAGCTCATAGAGGAATACACCCCTCGCACATCTAATTTTTTTCCTCATTCTTGCCATGACAAAAGAGTAGAGTTACCAATAAAGCTTGCAATAAAATGCGCATTTCCCAATCTACTAGAGCAATCTGAGGCACCTATAAGTCAGACTACAAGAAGCAAATTGAAACAGTGGAGTAATCCATAAAGGCAAGTCAAAATATAAATATGCCTCGATGTTAAGCTAATAGAGGAATACACCCCTCGCAAATCTAATTTTTTTTCCTCATTCTTGTCATGACAAAAGAGTAGCCTTACCAATAAAGCTTGCAATAAAATGTACATTTCCGAATCTAATAGAGCAATCCGAAGCACCTATAAGTCTGACTACAACGAGCAAATTAAAACGGTGGAATAATCCATAAAGGCAAGTCAGAATATAAATATGCCTCGATGTTAAGCTCATAGAGGAATACACCCTTCGCACATCTAATTATTTTTCCTCATTCTTGCCATGACAAAAGAGTAGAGTTACCAATAAAGCTTGCAATAAAATGCGCATTTCCCCATCTACTAAAGCAATCTGAGGCACCTATAAGTCAGACTACAAGAAGCAAATTGAAACAGTGAAGTAATCCATAAAGGCAAGTCAAAATTGTTAAGCTCATAGAGGAATACACCCCTCGCAAATCTAATTTTTTTTCCTCATTCTTGTCATGACAAAAGAGAAGCCTTACCAATAAAGCTTGCAATAAAATGTACATTTCCGCATCTACTAGAGCAATCCGAAGCACCTATAAGTCAGACTACAACAAGCAAATTGAAACAGTGGAGTAATCCATAAAGGCAAGTCAGAATATAAATATGCCTCGATGTTAAGCTCATAGAGGATTACACCTCTCGCACATCTAATTTGTTTTCATCATCCTTGCCATGACAAAAGAGTAGATTTACCAATAAAGCTTGCAATAAAATGTACATTTCCCCATCTAGAGCAACCCGAAGCACCTATAAGTCAGACAGACTAAAGCATGCAAATTGAAACAGTGGAATAACCCATAAAGGCAAGTCAGAATATAAATATGCCTCGATGTTAAGCTCATAGAGGAATAGACCCCTCGCACATCTAATTTTTTTTCCTCATTCTTGCCATGACAAAAGAGTAGACTTACCAATAAAATGTACCACCACCACCCCCAACATCTACTGGACCAAACTGAAGTATCTTTAGTTATATAATCCCACAATACGGCAAAGATACACCCTATAAGTAGGACTATGTTATGTAAATTGAAACTGGGGAGTAATCCAAAAAAGGGAAGTCAGAATATCAATAAGCTTCGATGTTAAGCTCACAGAGGAATTCACCCCTCGCACATCTAATTTTTTCATCATTCTTGCCACAACAGAGACTACAATTACTGCTTAAACTTGCAATATAGTGTACATCCCCTCTCCCAAATCTACTAGAGCAAACCGAAGTATCTTTGGTTCTACAATCCCACAGTATGGCAATGATACACCCTATAAATCAGAGTATGTCATGTAAATTGAAACAAAACAGTAATACATACAGGCAAGTCAAAATATCAATAAGCCTCGATGTTAAGTTCATAAAGAATTTCACCCTCGCACATCTAATATTTTTCATCATTCTTGCCATAACTAAAGAATAAAGTGATAAAAACATGCAATAAAATGATATGTTGTTTGAATCCTTCAAAAACTGCACTGAAGGTGTATTGCACGCTACAACACAACAAAAACCAAGCAAAATGAAACAGAATGTAAAGAAAAACAAAAACTCAAGGAAGTCAGAATATGAATAAGACACGATGTTAAGCTCAAAGAGGAATTCACCTCTCGCACATCTAATTTTTTCATCATTCTTGCCATCACAAAGAGTAGATTTACTAATAAAACTTGCAAAGTAATGTACACCCCACCTTAACTAGAGTCATTCAAAGTATCTTTGGTTCAATTATCCTAAATAGGAAAGATAGAACCAAAAAAGGGGAAATGACCCAAAAATTATTAGGAAAGGTAAAAGGAGACTTCCTAAAGGAAAACCCTAAAGATAATCTCCAGCATATACCACGCCCTCCCTTTATATGTACAAGTACATTAAAAGGGGCTATGTGTATACAAAGTTAGTGTAGCGCAGCTATGACTCAAAACGCTTCCATGTATATAGTGGAAGGCGATCTTAAGGGCTGCGCAAAATATCAAAATTAATCTAGAATAAATAGTCTATTCATAAAGTGCTATTTCTCAAAAATTATACTTATAAAAATACAAATTTTCCAACAAAGAACTTTGTATCACCAAATGTTTGAACGAAACTTTAACAGTTTGTAGTTTAAAAAACAATTGGTAATATATCAATGCTAATACTTAATTTGCAATATAAGGTGCAAAACAATAACCCATTGTTTTCTTTTCAACAAGTGATGTGATTATGATTCCCGTCTATCGGAAACAGTCTCTCTACCTTCCCATGGTAGGGGTAACACTGTGTACACATTATCCTCCCCAAACACCACATCTAGGATTATATTGGGTTTTTTGTTGTTTGTTGTTGTTATAAGGTGCAAAATAATACTGTACCATTCATGAAAATAACCTACAGGAAAAATTACAGCTGACAAAGTTGAAGGATGGAAATAAATATTGGGAACTAATAACACCCTCTTTTGCACTTAACAAGCAGGAGATAAAATAATACATAGCTCCTCCTCAGCATATAAACATATAACTACATACAATTGAATGGTAGAAAAACTAAAAACAACAATAAACATAATTTATTTCAAAGTCTCATAGTTATAAAATAAAGTTTAAAATTTACCAGTCATGATAATCAACTGCAACAGAAGAAAACACAGCTGACTAAGTTGAGAATGGCAATATCTATATGGGTACATATAACATCCCCCGTAGCATACAAATTGCTATGGGTTTTAAAAAAGAATAGGCACCCAAAATGCAACAATTTAAGAAAAACAAAGGATAGAGAGCAAATTAAACAGCATGAAATTAAGGCAACAGAGAAGAAGCTCACTTTGGTTTAGCAACAAATAAGAAGCTCACTTCCTAGCGATATTCGGCTATAAAAATTGTTAAAAATAGATTATTTATAGAATAGCCAGTTTTAGGGTTTTTGAAGAGCATTAATGGGCCAAAACCCTATAATGATTCCTAGGCCTTACTACTCGTGAATGAAGTTAGTTGGGCCGAAAAGATTATTACAATAATGAAGTTTCATTTCTTGAGGAAACCAAAGTTTTTTTAAGGCAAAATACATAGTTTACCCATCGACCTTGCATCCAAATTCCGGTTACACCGCTCTCCACCACGGGCAACCTTTTACACACCATTTTTTTCTTCACCAGATTTTCAAAGCGTGTGTATAGTCACGCGCCAATAAAGTCGTGACACGTGTCACTGACTAATAATATCAAGATAACATATAAAATTACAATTATATCCATGTCTTCTTCATCATGTCCACCTTAACTGCCATCACCATGCTTTCAATTTTTGTTCGTGCTCTTTCGATTTCCAACACTGAAGCAGCGAGGTAGTGACTAGTAATAATAAAGAGGAATGTGCATTTCTTAGTGAAGGAGATTAAGAATTTTACAATTTAATTATTTGTAAATTTACCCATTAACAAATTTAAAGAATATGCTTATCTGCAAAAGCTTGAGGTAAGCTTTAGCGGCTGGGGATACTTTCAAAAAATCCACCCTTTCGAAAATTTTAACTTAACCATGACAAAAGCTCAAGCTAAGCTTTCTAGAAAAGAAAAGAATTTTCTTTTGTACATACGCTTGAGCCAAGCTTTAATGGTTGGTGGAGCTACAAAGAGTTTAAATTGTTCAACTCTAATTATAATTTCTTAACAAAAAAATCTACAAAACTAAAGACTAATGATCAACAAGAAGAGATATGAAAAATCTTGGTAGATCTATTTGAGAAGAGTAGATCGGGTAGAGAGAAGTGGGCCTAAGTGTTACGGAGCAACTATGGTAGTTTTGGTGGTTTTTAAACATGGAAGAAGATACCCTATTTAAAAAGCGCATTTCCCCATCTACTAGAGCAATCTGAGGCACCTATAAGTCAGACTACAAGAAGCAAATTGAAACAGTGCAGTAATCCATAAAGGCAAGTCAAAATATACATATGCCTCGATGTTAAGCTCATAGAGGAATACACCCCTCGCAAATCTAATTTTTTTCCGCATTCTTGTCATGACAAAAGAGTAGCCTTACCAATAAAGCTTGCAATAAAATGTACATTTCCGCATCTAATAGATCAATCCGAAGCACCTATAAGTCAGACTACAACGAGCAAATTAAAACGGTGGAATAATCCATAAAGGCAAGTCAGAATATAAATATGCCTCGATGTTAAGCTCATAGAGGAATACACCCTTCGCACATCTAATTATTTTTCCTCATTCTTGCCATGACAAAAGAGTAGAGTTACCAATAAAGCTTGCAATAAAATGCGCATTTCCCCATCTACTAAAGCAATCTGAGGCACCTATAAGTCAGACTACAAGAAGCAAATTGAAACAGTGAAGTAATCCATAAAGGCAAGTCAAAATTGTTAAGCCCATAGAGGAATACACCCCTCGCAAATCTAATTTTTTTTCCTCATTCTTGTCATGACAAAAGAGAAGCCTTACCAATAAAGCTTGCAATAAAATGTACATTTCCGCATCTACTAGAGCAATCCGAAGCACCTATAAGTCAGACTACAACAAGCAAATTGAAACAGTGGAGTAATCCATAAAGGCAAGTCAGAATATAAATATGCCTCGATGTTAAGCTCATAGAGGATTACACCTCTCGCACATCTAATTTGTTTTCATCATCCTTGCCATGACAAAAGAGTAGATTTACCAATAAAGCTTGCAATAAAATGTACATTTCCCCATCTAGAGCAACCCGAAGCACCTATAAGTCAGACAGACTAAAGCATGCAAATTGAAACAGTGGAATAACCCATAAAGGCAAGTCAGAATATAAATATGCCTCGATGTTAAGCTCATAGAGGAATAGACCCCTCGCACATCTAATTTTTTTTCCTCATTCTTGCCATGACAAAAGAGTAGACTTACCAATAAAATGTACCACCACCACCCCCAACATCTACTGGACCAAACTGAAGTATCTTTAGTTATATAATCCCACAATACGGCAAAGATACACCCTATAAGTAGGACTATGTTATGTAAATTGAAACTGGGGAGTAATCCAAAAAAGGGAAGTCAGAATATCAATAAGCTTCGATGTTAAGCTCACAGAGGAATTCACCCCTCGCACAACTAATTTTTTCATCATTCTTGCCACAACAGAGACTACAATTACTGCTTAAACTTGCAATATAGTGTACATCCCCTCTCCCAAATCTACTAGAGCAAACCGAAGTATCTTTGGTTCTACAATCCCACAGTATGGCAATGATACACCCCTATAAATCAGAGTATGTCATGTAAATTGAAACAAAACAGTAATACATACAGGCAAGTCAAAATATCAATAAGCCTCGATGTTAAGTTCATAAAGAATTTCACCCTCGCACATCTAATATTTTTCATCATTCTTGCCATAACTAAAGAATAAAGTGATAAAAACATGCAATAAAATGATATGTTGTTTGAATCCTTCAAAAACTGCACTGAAGGTGTATTGCACGCTACAACACAACAAAAACCAAGCAAAATGAAACAGAATGTAAAGAAAAACAAAAACTCAAGGAAGTCAGAATATGAATAAGACACGATGTTAAGCTCAAAGAGGAATTCACCTCTCGCACATCTAATTTTTTCATCATTCTTGCCATCACAAAGAGTAGATTTACTAATAAAACTTGCAAAGTAATGTACACCCCACATTAACTAGAGTCATTCAAAGTATCTTTGGTTCAATTATCCTAAATAGGAAAGATAGAACCAAAAAAGGGGGAAATGACCCAAAAATTATTAGGAAAGGTAAAAGGAGACTTCCTAAAGGAAAACCCTAAAGATAATCTCCAGCATATACCACGCCCTCCCTTTATATGTACAAGTACATTAAAAGGGGCTATGTGTATACAAAGTTAGTGTAGCGCAGCTATGACTCAAAACGCTTCCATGTATATAGTGGAAGGCGATCTTAAGGGCTGCGCAAAATATCAAAATTAATCTAGAATAAATAGTCTATTCATAAAGTGCTATTTCTCAAAAATTATACTTATAAAAATACAAATTTTCCAACAAAGAACTTTGTATCACCAAATGTTTGAACGAAACTTTAACAGTTTGTAGTTTAAAAAACAATTGGTAATATATCAATGCTAATACTTAATTTGCAATATAAGGTGCAAAACAATAACCCATTGTTTTCTTTTCAACAAGTGATGTGATTATGATTCCCGTCTATCGGAAATAGTCTCTCTACCTTCCCATGGTAGGGGTAACACTGTGTACACATTATCCTCCCCAAACACCACATCTAGGATTACATTGGGTTTTTTGTTGTTTGTTGTTGTTATAAGGTGCAAAATAATACTGTACCATTCATGAAAATAACCTACAGGAAAACTTACAGCTGACAAAGTTGAAGGATGGAAATAAATATTGGGAACTAATAACACCCTCTTTTGCACTTAACAAGCAGGAGATAAAATAATACATAGCTCCTCCTCAGCATATAAACATATAACTACATACAATTGAACGGTAGAAAAACTAAAAACAACAATAAACATAATTTATTTCAAAGTCTCATAGTTATAAAATAAAGTTTAAAATTTACCAGTCATGATAATCAACTGCAACAGAAGAAAACACAGCTGACTAAGTTGAGAATGGCAATATCTATATGGGTACATATAACATCCCCCGTAGCATACAAATTGCTATGGGTTTTAAAAAAGAATAGGCACCCAAAATGCAACAATTTAAGAAAAACAAAGGATAGAGAGCAAATTAAACAGCATGAAATTAAGGCAACAGAGAAGAAGCTCACTTTGGTTTAGCAACAAATAAGAAGCTCACTTCCTAGCGATATTCGGCTATAAAAATTGTTAAAAATAGATTATTTATAGAATAGCCAGTTTTAGGGTTTTTGAAGAGCATTAATGGGCCAAAACCCTATAATGATTCCTAGGCCTTACTACTCGTGAATGAAGTTAGTTGGGCCGAAAAGATTATTACAATAATGAAGTTTCATTTCTTGAGGAAACCAAAGTTTTTTTTAAGGCAAAATACATAGTTTACCCATCGACCTTGCATCCAAATTCCGGTTACACCGCTCTCCACCACGGGCAACCTTTTACACACCATTTTTTTCTTCACCAGATTTTCAAAGCGTGTGTATAGTCACGCGCCAATAAAGTCGTGACACGTGTCACTGACTAATAATATCAAGATAACATATAAAATTACAATTATATTCATGTCTTCTTCATCATGTCCACCTTAACTGCCATCACCATGCTTTCAATTTTTGTTCGTGCTCTTTCGATTTCCAACACTGAAGCAGCGAGGTAGTGACTAGTAATAATAAAGAGGAATGTGCATTTCTTAGTGAAGGAGATTAAGAATTTTACAATTTAATTATTTGTAAATTTACCCATTAACAAATTTAAAGAATATACCTATCTGCAAAAGCTTGAGGTAAGCTTTAGCGGCTGGGGATACTTTCAAAAAATCCACCCTTTCGAAAATTTTAACTTAACCATGACAAAAGCTCAAGCTAAGCTTTCTAGAAAAGAAAAGAATTTTCTGTGTACATACGCTTGAGCCAAGCTTTAATGGTTGGTGGAGCTACAAAGAGTTTAAATTGTTCAACTCTAATTATAATTTCTTAACAAAAAAATCTACAAAACTAAAGACTAATCATCAACAAGAAGAGATATGAAAAATCTTGGTAGATCTATTTGAGAAGAGTAGATCGGGTAGAGAGAAGTGGGCCTAAGTGTTACGGAGCAACTATGGTAGTTTTGGTGGTTTTTAAACATGGAAGAAGATACCCTATTTAAAAAGCGCATTTCCCCATCTACTAGAGCAATCTGAGGCACCTATAAGTCAGACTACAAGAAGCAAATTGAAATAGTGCAGTAATCCATAAAGGCAAGTCAAAATATACATATGCCTCGATGTTAAGCTCATAGAGGAATACACCCCTCGCAAATCTAATTTTTTTTCCGCATTCTTGTCATGACAAAAGAGTAGCCTTACCAATAAAGCTTGCAATAAAATGTACATTTCCGCATCTAATAGATCAATCCGAAGCACCTATAAGTCAGACTACAACGAGCAAATTAAAACGGTGGAATAATCCATAAAGGCAAGTCAGAATATAAATATGCCTCGATGTTAAGCTCATAGAGGAATACACCCTTCGCACATCTAATTATTTTTCCTCATTCTTGCCATGACAAAAGAGTAGAGTTACCAATAAAGCTTGCAATAAAATGCGCATTTCCCCATCTACTAAAGCAATCTGAGGCACCTATAAGTCAGACTACAAGAAGCAAATTGAAACAGTGAAGTAATCCATAAAGGCAAGTCAAAATTGTTAAGCTCATAGAGGAATACACCCCTCGCAAATCTAATTTTTTTTCCTCATTCTTGTCATGACAAAAGAGAAGCCTTACCAATAAAGCTTGCAATAAAATGTACATTTCCGCATCTACTAGAGCAATCCGAAGCACCTATAAGTCAGACTACAACAAGCAAATTGAAACAGTGGAGTAATCCATAAAGGCAAGTCAGAATATAAATATGCCTCGATGTTAAGCTCATAGAGGATTACACCTCTCGCACATCTAATTTGTTTTCATCATCCTTGCCATGACAAAAGAGTAGATTTACCAATAAAGCTTGCAATAAAATGTACATTTCCCCATCTAGAGCAACCCGAAGCACCTATAAGTCAGACAGACTAAAGCATGCAAATTGAAACAGTGGAATAACCCATAAAGGCAAGTCAGAAAATAAATATGCCTCGATGTTAAGCTCATAGAGGAATAGACCCCTCGCACATCTAATTTTTTTTCCTCATTCTTGCCATGACAAAAGAGTAGACTTGACAATAAAATGTACCACCACCACCCCCAACATCTACTGGACCAAACTGAAGTATCTTTAGTTATATAATCCCACAATACGGCAAAGATACACCCTATAAGTAAGACTATGTTATGTAAATTGAAACTGGGGAGTAATCCAAAAAAGGGAAGTCAGAATATCAATAAGCTTCGATGTTAAGCTCACAGAGGAATTCACCCCTCGCACATCTAATTTTTTCATCATTCTTGCCACAACAGAGACTACAATTACTGCTTAAACTTGCAATATAGTGTACATCCCCTCTCCCAAATCTACTAGAGCAAACCGAAGTATCTTTGGTTCTACAATCCCACAGTATGGCAATGATACACCCTATAAATCAGAGTATGTCATGTAAATTGAAACAAAACAGTAATACATACAGGCAAGTCAAAATATCAATAAGCCTCGATGTTAAGTTCATAAAGAATTTCACCCTCGCACATCTAATATTTTTCATCATTCTTGCCATAACTAAAGAATAAAGTGATAAAAACATGCAATAAAATGATATGTTGTTTGAATCCTTCAAAAACTGCACTGAAGGTGTATTGCACGCTACAACACAACAAAAACCAAGCAAAATGAAACAGAATGTAAAGAAAAACAAAAACTCAAGGAAGTCAGAATATGAATAAGACACGATGTTAAGCTCAAAGAGGAATTCACCTCTCGCACATCTAATTTTTTCATCATTCTTGCCATCACAAAGAGTAGATTTACTAATAAAACTTGCAAAGTAATGTACACCCCACCTTAACTAGAGTCATTCAAAGTATCTTTGGTTCAATTATCCTAAATAGGAAAGATAGAACCAAAAAAGGGGAAATGACCCAAAAATTATTAGGAAAGGTAAAAGGAGACTTCCTAAAGGAAAACCCTAAAGATAATCTCCAGCATATACCACGCCCTCCCTTTATATGTACAAGTACATTAAAAGGGGCTATGTGTATACAAAGTTAGTGTAGCGCAGCTATGACTCAAAACGCTTCCATGTATATAGTGGAAGGCGATCTTAAGGGCTGCGCAAAATATCAAAATTAATCTAGAATAAATAGTCTATTCATAAAGTGCTATTTCTCAAAAATTATACTTATAAAAATACAAATTTTCCAACAAAGAACTTTGTATCACCAAATGTTTGAACGAAACTTTAACAGTTTGTAGTTTAAAAAACAATTGGTAATATATCAATGCTAATACTTAATTTGCAATATAAGGTGCAAAACAATAACCCATTGTTTTCTTTTCAACAAGTGATGTGATTATGATTCCCGTCTATCGGAAACAGTCTCTCTACCTTCCCATGGTAGGGGTAACACTGTGTACACATTATCCTCCCCAAACACCACATCTAGGATTACATTGGGTTTTTTGTTGTTTGTTGTTGTTATAAGGTGCAAAATAATACTGTACCATTCATGAAAATAACCTACAGGAAAAATTACAGCTGACAAAGTTGAAGGATGGAAATAAATATTGGGAACTAATAACACCCTCTTTTGCACTTAACAAACAGGAGATAAAATAATACATAGCTCCTCCTCAGCATATAAACATATAACTACATACAATTGAACGGTAGAAAAACTAAAAACAACAATAAACATAATTTATTTCAAAGTCTCATAGTTATAAAATAAAGTTTAAAATTTACCAGTCATGATAATCAACTGCAACAGAAGAAAACACAGCTGACTAAGTTGAGAATGGCAATATCTATATGGGTACATATAACATCCCCGTAGCATACAAATTGCTATGGGTTTTAAAAAAGAATAGGCACCCAAAATGCAACAATTTAAGAAAAACAAAGGATAGAGAGCAAATTAAACAGCATGAAATTAAGGCAACAGAGAAGAAGCTCACTTTGGTTTAGCAACAAATAAGAAGCTCACTTCCTAGCGATATTCGGCTATAAAAATTGTTAAAAATAGATTATTTATAGAATAGCCAGTTTTAGGGTTTTTGAAGAGCATTAATGGGCCAAAACCCTATAATGATTCCTAGGCCTTACTACTCGTGAATGAAGTTAGTTGGGCCGAAAAGATTATTACAATAATGAAGTTTCATTTCTTGAGGAAACCAAAGTTTTTTTTAAGGCAAAATACATAGTTTACCCATCGACCTTGCATCCAAATTCCGGATACACCGCTCTCCACCACGGGCAACCTTTTACACACCATTTTTTTCTTCACCAGATTTTCAAAGCGTGTGTATAGTCACGCGCCAATAAAGTCGTGACACGTGTCACTGACTAATAATATCAAGATAACATATAAAATTACAATTATATCCATGTCTTCTTCATCATGTCCACCTTAACTGCCATCACCATGCTTTCAATTTTTGTTCGTGCTCTTTCGATTTCCAACACTGAAGCAGCGAGGTAGTGACTAGTAATAATAAAGAGGAATGTGCATTTCTTAGTGAAGGAGATTAAGAATTTTACAATTTAATTATTTGTAAATTTACCCACTAACAAATTTAAAGAATATGCCTATCTGCAAAAGCTTGAGGTAAGCTTTAGCGGCTGGGGATACTTTCAAAAAATCCACCCTTTCGAAAATTTTAACTTAACCATGACAAAAGCTCAAGCTAAGCTTTCTAGAAAAGAAAAGAATTTTCTGTGTACATACACTTGAGCCAAGCTTTAATGGTTGGTGGAGCTACAAAGAGTTTAAATTGTTCAACTCTAATTATAATTTCTTAACAAAAAAATCTACAAAACTAAAGACTAATGATCAACAAGAAGAGATATGAAAAATCTTGGTAGATCTATTTGAGAAGAGTAGATCGGGTAGAGAGAAGTGGGTCTAAGTGTTAGGGAGCAACTATGGTAGTTTTGGTGGTTTTTAAACATGGAAGAAGATGACCCTATTTAAAATAAAAATAAAAATAAACTAAAA
Organism: Nicotiana tomentosiformis; assembly: GCF_000390325.3. Lineage (NCBI taxonomy): Eukaryota > Viridiplantae > Streptophyta > Magnoliopsida > Solanales > Solanaceae > Nicotiana > Nicotiana tomentosiformis. The sequence continues at coordinate 130,460,248 of NC_090818.1, forward strand.
AATTAACATTTGATACAAAAATTATCATGTTCACACGCTTCATTTGATGGTAATGATACGCACGGACCACGTGGGCAAAGTGGTGTGTCTTAGACATACTCTATAAAGGTCGGGTGTGTAAAAGGTTGTATGTGATGGAGAGGTGTGTAACAGGGATTTGGGTGCAAGATCAATGGGTAAACTATGTATTTTGCCTTTTTTCAATGATGTCTAGATCAGCTTGCGCACACCTGAATTATTCCGGACGTTATCTACATGCTCATTAAAATAGGAATCAAAAAACTAATCACCTAATAGTAAATTCTTTTACCGTATTGGGATTTGAACCCCGATTACCAAGGTTTGCTTTCATTGATCACTAAGTCACCTCCTTAGGTATCGCTAAAATCAAAAGATTGTTTCAGTTTGTGATAAGCTAGCATCATCCATCCACACTGGTGTACTATACATTAGAGACTTACACCAAGATTTGAACTTTATTGGTTCGAGATTCTACTCTTTTAAGTTGCTGAATTTTAAATTAATCATTTGTATCTTTTTGGGAAATTATGCACAATTAAATGTTGGATATAGTTACTTCTGCTCGGAGAGATAGAGAGAAAGAGAGAGAAGAGCACTTGTGCTTGAAAAATGAATAAATCTTCCCATTAGAACTTCTATTGTTAGCTCACTCCATCTAAATGTAATTGCTGAATTTTTGTATTTGGTGTACGAACTAGCTCACAAGCACCTCAAATATTCTAACGAGTATGTACTTTCTTATACAAATGAATGAAATGACCTAACACCTCAACCATACCATTGAGTATGTCTTTATCTTCTACCAACACAAATATCAGCCAACTCTATCGACCCAAGCTTAGACCGATGAAAAAACATCACCAACCCTGTACAAGAATTTGAAATCCAGGGCCCAACAACTGCACCTACTTCATTAACACCCTTTGGTGCTAGTTTGCTCTTCTTACATCCTTCTTCACTTACTCTCTCCTTAATTTACGCACTGAAATGGAAAGAAAACCGAATTGATAATGGATTGAAAGAGAACAGAGGAGGTCTAGAATGGAGGCAATCAGAAGCTCCAAAAAGGTCTCAAGATTCTTACTGCTAGAAAAACTATCTGTTTAATTTGACACATTTTATAGGTCATGCAGCAGCAGACGAAACACCACCCCTTGCACATCTCCAGGCTCAGTGAAATTAGATACAACTCCAATTCATGACCTTGTTTAAATAGAAGCCAACATTCAATCTAGGTACATAAGTCTATACCATCCTGGCAAAAAGTCCTCATTTCTTCTTTCATGAAAATTGGTGCGTAATGCAGTTTCCCAGATGAAGATATGAACTACACACCTAGATATCTGATGTGTTTAACGGTTCAGTAGAATTTAAGATATAATAAATAATCAAAAACTACACAGAACACTACCTTGCATCGCTGTGACACATCCTGAGCTGCAAGCATGGCAGCATACGGAGAAGATTCATCTCTATCAACCTTCACCTTCATTCCACCTGCAACCATGGTGTACAATAAATTGAGATGCAAACGACAATGTATATGTAGCTTGAAGCGAGAAGCGAGAAGTAAAGTGCACTTGAAGTGAAGCACACAATTTACGAAAAAGTTGGCAGACAAACATGATTTTAATACTATACTAATCAAAGTACATTTGACATAGCTTCTTATAGCATCCAAAAATGCAATAATGCCAATACTGATCCAAATTCCCTATGTTAAGATCGAAGAAAGACCATTTTTCGATGGCGTCATTGAGTGAAGCACACGCTTCTTCGAAATAAGCAATGTCTTTTAGTAAAACTGGCTATAAGTAACCTCAAATTTTCAGTTCCCTTCACCTAAAACCATTTCGTTCCAATAACAATTATTTGTTGTTTTCGACAAATTAAGGGTTGCCTAGCACTAGAGATTCTGGACATTCTATTGCTATAAAAATCTCCAACCCACACCTACAGTGAAAAAATTAAATACATAGGGAAAAAACAAGAGGATGCTAGATGCTGAACAAAATCATCTAGGTCCATCCATATAGCTATTAAACAATGAAATCAACAACTTTAAATGATATACCGAACAACAAAAAATGTAAATAATAGCATCAGCAACTACTAGAAACAAATGTCACACTAAAGCATACCAGTAATGCGAACCATAGTTTCTCTTCCAGACAAATCAGTCACGTGCTGCATTTTTTAACATGTAAATTAAAATTCAGCGCGCGCACACTAAAATCATAAATTCAATTTCTATAATCTCATAAGAACCGTCACAAACAACTCACAATAAAAGTATCGTTGAAAGCGGCAAAAATGTGAGCAACACCGAACACCAATTCACCCTCCCTCGTTGCTGGTCCAAGTGTTACTGTCTCTTCCTTTGGCTCCCTAGTCTTTCTCCTCGACTACACAACCAAATTAAAACAAAAAATTATTGATGATTATATTTTTGTATAATAAATCAAGCTAATAATAATCGAAAATGGAGAGAAACAGTACCATGGCTTCGGCTAGGATTGGTAGTGAGAAGCTCAAGAGATACTGAACAGCTAGCGAATAACCTTACTTTGAGGTGGAAACTGATGAAATAGCTGTCCTCTGTTTATATAGTTAGGGTTTGGGGGATGAGCTTTTCTGATATTGGAGTGCCGCCCCTTGTTTTTCCTTTTGACTGTGAGTGCCCCCTCTAGTTCTGATACGTATACTCCTGCCCCTCTCATAAGAAGTTTTTGCCAAATCAAATGATTTAACCTTAATTAATTGAATATTAAGATTAACATACAATGTGTTATAGTTATGTTGCATAGTCCAAATAAGGAAAGAGTTTATTTAAGGTAAAATCTTTATTGATTTAAACTTTTAATTATTAGAAGGTAGGTAAGGTGCTACGTACTCTCCACCCTCCCCATACTCCATTTGTGGGATCACACTGGGTATATCATGGTTGCCTACATAAGCATTTCGATGTCAAAGGATGAGTTGTCCGAAAACATGACCATACAGCTTCACTTTGTAAGCAAATAAATGAATAAGCCAATATGTTGAAAAGAGCAAGATTGGCAAGTCAGAAAACATTAGCATAACTATTAGAGCTCACAGAGTCATTTGTGACTCTTGCACATATAGTAGTTTCATCATCCGTGCCAATGACAAGCAAGAAATATAAATGATTTATAGAGTCAAACAAATAAAATTTAAGATTAACAAAGATAGTTAATTCATGAAGGAACATTTTCTAGATTGGTACGATTATGTAGAAAACTTGAAAGTACTAACATTATCGTATAACACGAAACACTTCATGCCCTATCAAATTATGCTATATAAATTAAAACGGAGAAGATAGTTCATAACGGCAAGTCAGAATATCAATAAGCCTCAATGTTGAGCTCATAAAGGAATTCACCCCTCGCACATCTAAATTGTTTTCATCATCTTTGCCATAAGGAGAGAGTAGATTTACCGTTATGACTACAACAAGCAAATTGAAAAGGCAAGTCAGAATATAAATATGCCTCGATGTTAAGCTCATAGAGGAATACACCCCTCGCACATCTAATTGTTTTCCTCATTCTTGCCATGACAAAAGAGTAGAGTCACCAATAAAGCTTGGAATAAAATATAAATTTCCCCATCTACTAGAGCAATCCGAAGCACCTATAAGTCAGACTACAACAAGCAAATTGAAATAGTGGAGTAATCCATAAAGGCAAGTCAGAATATAAATATGCCTCGATGTTAAGCTCATAGAGGAATACACCCCTAGAGTTACCAATAAAGCTTGCAATAAAATGTACATTTCCCCATCTACTAGAGCAATCTGAAGCACCTATAAGTCACACTAAAACAAGCAAATTGAAACAGTGGAGTAATCCATAAAAGCAAGTCAGAATATAAATATGCCTCGAAGTTAAGCTCGCAGAGGAATACACCCCTCGCAAATCTAATTTTTTTTCCTCATTCTTGCCATGACAAAAGAATAGACTTACCAATAAAGCTTGCAATAAAATGTACATTTTCGCATCTACTAGAGCAATCCAAAGCACCTATAAGTCAGACTACAACGAGCAAATTGAAGCAGTGGAGTAATCCATAAAGGCAAGTCAGAATATAAATATACCTCGATGTTAAGCTCATAGAAGAATATACCCCTCGCACATCTAATTTTTTTCCTCATTCTTGCCATGACTAAAGAGTAGAGTTACTAATAAAGCTTGGAATAAAATGTACATTTCCCCATCTTCTAGAGCAATCCGAAGCACCTATAAGTCAGACTACAACAAGCAAATTGAAACCGTGGAGTAATCCATAAAGGCAAGTCAGAATATAAATATGCCTCGATGTTAAGCTCATAGATGAATACACCCCTAAAGTTACCAATAAAACTTGCAATAAAATGTACATTTCCCCATATACTAGAGCAATCTGAAGCTCCTATAAATAAGCCTCAATGTTGAGCTCATAAAGGAATTCACCCCTCGCACATCTAATTTTTTACCGATAAGGAAAGAGTAGATTACCGATATGACTACAACAAGTAAATTGAAACAGTGGAGTAATCCATAAAGGCAAGTGAGAATATAAATATTCTTCGATGATAAGCTCATAGAGGAATAGACCCCTCGCATATCTAATTTTTTTTCCTCATTCTTGCCATGACAAAAGAGTACACTTACCAATAAAATGTACCACCCCCACCCCCCAACATCTACTGGACCAAACTGAAGCATCTTCGGTTAGATAATCCCAAAATATGGCAAAGATACACCATATAAGTAGGACTGTCATATAAATTGAAACCGAGGAGTAATCCAAAAAAGGGAAGTCAGAATATCAATAAGCTTCGATGTTAAACTCACAGAAAAATTCACCCCTCGCACATCTAATATTTTCATCACTCTTGCCACAACAAAGACTACAATTACTGCTTAAACTTGCAATATAAAGTACATCCCCTCTCCCAGATCTATTGGAGCAAACCGAAGTATCTTTGGTTCTACAATCCCACAATATGGCAATGATACACCCTATAAATCATAGTATGTCATGTAAATTGAAACAAAATAGTAATACAAACTGGCAAGTCAAAATATCAATAAGCCTCGATGTTAAGTTCATAAAGAATTTCACCCTCGCTCATTTAATTTTTTTCATCATTCTTGCCACAACCAAAGTGTAAAGTGATAAAAACATGCAATAAAATGCTATGCTATTTGAATCCTTCAAAAATTCCACTAAAGGTGTATTGCACGCTACAACACAACAAAATCAAGCAAAATGAAACATAATATAAAGAAAAACAAAAACTCAAGGAAGTGAGAATATGAATAAGCCTCGATGTTAAGCTCAAAGTGGAATTCACCTCTCGCACATCTAATTTTTTCATCATTCTTGCCATCACAAATAGTAGATTTACTAATAAATTTCAAGTAAAATGTACCCCATCCATCTACTGGATCAATCCAAAGTATCTTTCATTCTATAATATAACAATATCACGAATATACACCATATAAGTCACACTATGCCATATAAATTATAAGGGAGTGGGTAGTTCACAAAGGCAAGTCAGAATATCAATAAGCCTCGATGTTAAGCTCATAAAGGAATTCACCTATCGAACATCTAATTTTTTTCATCATTCTTGCCAAAACAAAAGGTAAATATACTAATAAAACTTGCAAAGTAATGTACACCCTACCTTAACTAGAGCCATTCAAAGTATCTTTGGTTCAATTATCCTATACAGGAAAGATAGAACCAAAAAAGGAGAAATGACCAAAAAATTATTAGGAAAGGTAAAAGGAGACTTCCTAAAGGAAAACCCTAAAGATAATCTCGAGCATATACCACACCCTTTATATGTACAAGTACATTAAAAAGGGTTGTGTGTATATTCGGTTAATGTAGCGCAACTATGACTCAAAACGCTTCCATGTATATAGTGGAAGGCGATCTTAAGGGCTGCGCAAAATATCAAAATTAATCTAGAATAAACAGTATATTCCTAAAGTGCTATTTCTCAAGAATTATACTTATAAAGGTACAATTTTTCCATCAAAGAACTTTGTATCACCAAATATTTACCAATTTTATAATAAAAGAACGAAACTTTAATAGTTTGTAGTTTAAAAAACAATTGGTAATATATCAATGCTAATACTTAATTTGCAATATAAGGTGCAAAATAATAACCCATTGTATTCATTTCAACAAGTGATGTGATTATGATTCCCGTCTATTGGAAACAATCTCTCTACTTTCCCATGGTAGGGGTAACACAGTGTACACACTATACTTCCCAAACACCACTTGTAGGATTATATTGGGTTTTTTGTTGTTTGTTGTTGTTATAAGGTGCAAAATAATACTGTACCATTCATCAAAATCAACTGCAGGAAAAATTACAGCTGACAAAGTTGAAGAATGGAAATAAATACTGGGAACTAATAACACCCTCTTTTGAACCTCACAAGCAGGAGATAAAATAATACATAGCTCCTCCTCAGCATATAAACATATAACTACATATAATTGAACAGTACAAAAACTAAAAACAACAATAAACAAAATTTATATCAAAGTCTCATAGTTATGAAATAAAGTTTAAAATTTACCAGTCATGATAATCAACTGCAATAGAAGAAAACACATTTGACTAAGTTGAGAATGGCAATATCTATAAGGGTACATATAACATCCCTTGTAGCATACAAATTGCTATGGGTTTTAAAAAACAACAGGCACCCAAAATGCAACAATTTAAGAAAAACAAAGGATAGAGAGCAAATTAGACAACATGAAATTAAGGTAACAGAGAAGAAGCTCACTTTGGTTTAGTAACAAATAAGAAGCTCACTTTCTAGCGATATTCGGCTATAAGAATTGTTAAAAATAGATTATTTATAAAATCGCCAGTTTTAGGGTTTTTGAAGAGCATTAATGGGCCAAAGCCCTATACTGATTCCTAGGCCTTACTACTAGTGAATGAAGTTAGTTGGGCCGAAAAGATTATTACAATAGGACCATAATGAAGTTTCATTTCTTGAGCCGACCAAGTTTTTTTTAAGGCAAAATACATAGTTTACCCATCGACATTGCATCCAAATTCCGGTTACACCGCTCTCCACCACGGACAACCTTTTACACATCATTTATTGCTTCACCAGATTTTCAAAGCATGTGTATTGTCACGCGCCAATGAAGTCATGACACGTGTCACTGACTAATAGTAAAAAGATAGCACATAAAATTACAATTATATCCATGTCTTCTTCATCCTGTCCACCATAACTGCCATCACCATGCTTTCAATTTCTGTTCGTGCTCTTTCAATTTTCACAACTGAAGCAGCGAGGCATTGACTAGTAATAATAAAGAGAAATGTGCATTTCTTAGCGAAGAAGATTAAGAATTTTATAATTTAATTATTTGTAAATTTACCCATTAACAAATTTAAGGAATATGCTTATCTGCAAAAGCTTGAGGTAAGCTTTAGTGGCTGGGGATTTTTTCAAAAAATCCACCATTTCAAAAACTTTAACTTAACCATGACAAAAGCTCAAGCTAAGCTTTTTAGAAAATAAAAGAATTTTCTGTGTACATACGCTTGAGCCAAGCTTTAATGGTTGGTGGAGCTACAAAGAGTTTAAATTGTTGAACTCTAATTATAATTTCTTAACAAAACAATCTACAAAAATAAAGACTAATGATCAACAAGAAGAGATATGAAAAATCTTGGTAGATCTATTTGAGACGAGTAGATCGGATAGAGAGAAGTGGGTTTAAGTGCTAGGGAGCAACTCTAGTAGTTTTGGTGGTTTTTAAGCATTGAAGAAGATGACCCTATTTATAATAAAAATAAAAATAAACTAAAATATTGACATTTGATAGAAAAATTCTCATGTTCACGCGTTTCATTTGATGGTAATGATACGCATTGACCACGGGGGCAAAGTGGTGTGTCTTAGACATACTTTATAAAGGTCGGGTGTGTAAAAGGTTGTCTGTGATGGAAAGGTGTGTAACAGGGATTCAGGTCCAAGGTCAATGGGGAAATATGCATTTTGCCTTTTTCAATGATGTCCAGATCAGTTCGCGCACACCTGAATTATTCTAGTAGTTATCTATATGTTTATTAAGATAGGAATCAAAAAAACTAATCACCTAATAGTAATTTTTTTACCGTATTGGGATTTGAACCCAGATTACCAAGGTTTGCTTTCATTGATCACTAAGTCACCTCCTTAGGTATCGCAAAAATCAAAATATTGTTTCTGTTTGTGATAAGCTAGCATCATCCATCCACACTGGTGTACTATACATTAGAGACGACACCAAGATTTGAACTTTATTGGTTCGAGATTCGACTCTTTTAAGTTACTGAATTTTAAATTAATAATTTGTATCTTTTTGGGAAATTAGGCACAGTTAAATGTTGGATATAGTTACTTCTGCTCGGAGAGAGAGAGAGAGAGAGAGAGAGAGAGAGAGAGAGAGAGAGAGAAGAGCACTTATGCTTGAAAAATGAATAAATCCTCCCATTAGAACTTCTATTGTTCGCTCACTCCATCTAAATGTAATGGCTGTCCTCTGTTTATATAGTTAGGGTTTTGGGGATGAGCTTTTCTTATATATTGGAGTGCCGCCCCTTGTTTTTCCTTTTGACTGCGAGTGCCACCTCTAGTTCTGATACGTATTCTCCTGCCCCTCTCATAAGAAGTTTTTGCCAAATCAAATGATTTAACCTTAATTAATTGAATATTAAGATTAACATACAATGTGTTATAGTTATGTTGCGTAGTCCAAATAAGAATTGACTTTATTTAAGGTAAAATCTTTATTAATTTAAACTTTTAATTATTAGAAGGTAGGTAAGGTGTTACGTACAGTACAATGGTTATATCATGGTTGCCTACATAAGCATTTTGATGCCAAAGATGAGTTGTCTGAAAACATGACCATATAGCTTCACTTTCTAAGTAAATAATTGAATAAACCAATATGTTGAAAAGGGCAAGATTGGCAAGTCATAATACATTAGCATCACTATTAGAGCTCATAGAGTCATCTGTGACTCTTGCACATATAGTAGTTTCATCATGCATGCCAATGACAACAAGAAATATAAATGATTTATAGAGTCAAACAAATAAAATTAAAGATTAACAAAGATATTTAATTCATGAAGGAACATTTTCTAGATTGGTACGATTATGTAGAAAACTTGAAAGTACTAACATTATCGTATAACAAGAAACACTTCATGCCCTATCAAATTATGCTATATAAATTAAAACGGAGAAGATAGTTCATAACGGCAAGTCATAATATCAATAAGCCTCAATGTTGAGCTTATAAAGGAATTCACCCCTCGCACATCTAATTTGTTTTCACCATCTTTGCCATAAGGAAAGAGTAGATTTACCGTTATGACTACAACAAGCAAATTGAAACAGTGGAGTAATCCATAAAGGCAAATCAAAATATAAATATGCCTCGATGTTAAGCTCATAGAGGAATACACCCTTCGCACATCTAATTTTTTTTCCCATTCTTGTTATGACAAACGAGCAGCCTTTCCAATTAAGCTTGGAATAAAATGCACATTTTCCCATCTACTAGAGCAATCTGAAGCACCTATAAGTCATACTACAAGAAGCAAATTGTAACAGTGGAGTAATCCATAGAGGCAAGTCAGAATATAAATATGCCTCGATGTTAAGCTCATAGAGGAATACACCCCTCGCAAATCTAATTTTTTTTCCTCATTCTTGTCATGACAAACGAGTAGCCTTACCAATTAAGCTTGGAATAAAATGTACATTTCCCCATCTACTAGAGCAATCTGAAGCACTTATAAGTCAGACACACTACAACAAGCAAATTGAAACGGTGGAATAATCCATAAAGGCAAGTGAGAATATAAATATGCCTCGATGTTAAGCTCATAGAGGAATACACCCCTCGCACATCTAATTTTTTTGTCCTCATTCTTGCCATGACAAAAGAGTACACTTACCAATTAAATGTACCGCCACCACCCCCAATATCTATTGGACCAAACTGAAGCATCTTTGGTTATATAATCCCAAAATACGGCAAAGATGCACCCTATAAGTAGGACTTTCATGTAAGTTGAAACTGAGGAGTAATCCAAAAAAGGGAAGTCAGAATATCAATAAGCTTCGATGTTAAACTCACAGATAAATTCACCCCTCACACATCTAATTTTTTCATCATTCTTGCCACAACAGAGACTACAATTACTGCTTAAAGTTGCAATATAAAGTACATCCCCTCTCTCAGATCTATTGGAGCAAACCGAAGTATCTTTGGTTCTACAATCCCACAATATGGCAATGATACACCCTAAAAATCATAGTATGTCATGTAAATTGAAACAAAACAGTAATACAAACTGGCAAGTCAACATATCAATAAGCCTCAATGTTAAGTTCATAAAGAATTTCACCCTCGCTCATCTATTTTTTTTCTTCATTCTTGCCATAACTAAAGAGTAAAGTGATAAAAACATGCAATAAAATGCTATGCTGTTTAAATCCTTCAAAAATTCCACTAAAGGTGTATTGCACGCTACAACACAACAAAAACCGAGCAAAATGAAACATAATTTAAAGAAAAACAAAAACTCAAGGAAGTGAGAATATGAATAAGCCTCGATGTTAAGCTCAAAGTGGAATTCACCTCTCGCACATCTAATTTTTTCATCATTCTTGCCATCACAAATAGTAGATTTACTAATAAATTTCAAGTAAAATGTACCCCATCCATCTACTGGATCAATCCAAAGTATCTTTCATTCTATAATATAACAATATCACGAATATACACCATATAAGTCACACTATGCCATATAAATTATAAGGGAGTGGGTAGTTCACAAAGGCAAGTCAGAATATCAATAAGCCTCGATGTTAAGCTCATAAAGGAATTCACCTATCGCACATCTAATTTTTTTCATCATTCTTGCCAAAACAAAAGGTAAATATACTAATAAAACTTGCAAAGTAATGTACACCCAACCTTAACTAGAGCCATTCAAAGTATCTTTGGTTCAATTATTCTATATAGGAAAGATAGAACCAAAAAAGGGGAAATGACCAAAAAATTATTAGGAAAGGTAAAAGGAGACTTCCTAAAGGAAAACCCTAAAGATAATCTCCAACATATACCACACCCTTTATATGTACAAGTACATTAAAAAGGGTTGTGTGTATATACGGTTAATGTAGCGCAACTATGACTCAAAACGCTTCCATGTATATAGTGGAAGGCGATCTTAAGGGCTGCGCAAAATATCAAAATTAATCTAGAATAAACAGTATATTACTAAAGTGTTATTTCTCAAAAATTATACTTATAAAGGTACAATTTTTCCATCAAAGAACTTTGTATCACCAAATGTTTACCAATTTTATAATAAAAGAACGAAACTTTAACAGTTTTTAGTTTAAAAAACAATTGGTAATATATCAATACTAATACTTAATTTGCAATATAAGGTGCAAAATAATAACCCATTGTTTCCTTTTCAACAAGTGATGTGGTTAAGATTCCCGTCTAATGGAAACAATCTCTCTACCTTCCCATGGTAGGGGTAACACAGTGTACACGCTATCCTCCCCAAATACCACTTGTAGGATTATATTGGGTTTTTTGTTGTTTGTTGTTGTTATAAGGTGCAAAAATATTACTGTACCATTCATGAAAATCAACTGCAGGAAAAATTACAGTTGACAAAGTTGAAGAATGAAAATAAATACTGGGAACTAATAACACCCTCTTTTGCACCTCTCAAGCAGGAGATAAAATAATACATAGCTCCTCCTCAGCATATAAACATTTAACTACATACAATTGAATGGTAGAAAAACTAAAAACAACAATAAACATAATTTATATCAAACTCTCATAGTTATGAAATAAAGTTTAAAATTTACCAATCATGATAATCAACTGCAACAGAAGAAAACACAGTTGACTAAGTTGAGAATGACAATATCTATAAGGGTACATATAACATCCCCTATAGGATACAAATTGCTATGGTTTTTTTTTAAAAAAAAAAGGCACCCAAAATGCAACAATTTAAGAAAAACAAAGGATAGAGAGCAAATTAGACAGCATGAAATTAAGGCAACAGAGAAGAAGCTCACTTTGGTTTAGTAACAAATAAGAAGCTCACTTTCTAGCGATATTCGGCTATAAGAATTGTTAAAAATAGATTATTTATAGAATCGTTAGTTTTAGGGTTTTTGAAGAGCATCAATGGGCCAAAACCATATACTGATTCCTAGGCCTTACTACTGGTGAATGAAGTTAGTTGGGCCGAAAAGATTTTTACAATAGGCCCATAATGAAGTTTCATTTCTTGAGCAAGCCAAAGTTTTTTAAGGCAAAATACATAGTTAACCCATCGACATTGCATCCAAATTCCGGTTACACTGCTCTCCACCACGAGCAACCTTTTACACACCATTTGTTTCTTCACCATATTTTCAAAGCATGTGTATTGTCACGCGCCAATGAAGTCGTGCCACGTGTCACTGAATAATAATAAAAAGATAACACATAAAATTACACTTATATCCATGCCTTCTTCATCATGTCCACCGTAACTGCTATCACCATGCTTTCAATTTCCACAACTGAAGCAGCGAGGTAGTGACTAGTAATAATAAAGAGGAATGTGCATTTCTTAGCGAAGAAGATTAAGAATTTTACAATTTAATTATTTGTAAATTTACCCATTTTAACATAACCATGACAAAAGCTCAAGCTAAGCTTTCTAGAAAAGAAAAGAATTTCCTATGTACATACGCTTGAGCCAAGCTTTAATGGTTGGTGGAGCTACAAAGAGTTTAAAATGTTGAACTCTAATTATAATTTCTTAACAAAAAGATCTACAAAACTAAAGACTAATGATCAATAAAAAGAGATATGAGAAATATTGGTAGATCTATTTGAGAAGAGTAAATCGGGTAGAGAGAAGTGGGTCTCAGTGTTAGGGAGCAGCTACGGTAGTTTTGGTGATTTTTAAACATGGAATAAGATGAACCTATTTAAAATTAAAATAAAAATAAACTAAAAAATTGACATTTGATACAAAAATTCTCATGTTCACGTGCTTCATTTGATGGTAATGATACGCACTAACCACGTGAGCAAAGTGATGTGTCTTAGACATACTTTATAAAGGTTGGGTGTGTAAAAGGTTGTTTGTGATGGAGAGGTGTGTAACAGGAATTCAGGTGCAAGGTCAATGGGTAAAGTATATATTTTGCCTTTTTTCGATGATGTCCAGATCAGCTTGCGCACACCTGAATTATTCGAGTAGTTATCTATATGCTCATTAAGATAGGAATCAAAAAACTAATCACCTACTAGTAATTTTTTTTACCGTATTGGGATTTGAACATCGATTACCAAGGTTTGATTTCATTGATCACTAAGTCACCTCCTTAGGTATCGCAAAAATCAAAAGATTGTTTCAGTTTGTGATAAGCTAGCATCATCCATCCACACCAGTGTACTATACATTAGAGACGACACCAAGATTTGAACTTTATTGATTCGAGATTCTACTCTTTAAATTACTAAATTTTAAATTAATAATTTATAACTTTTTGGGAAATTAGTCACAGTCAAATGTTGGATATCGTTACTTTTGCTCGGAGAGAGAGAGAAGAGCACTTATGCTTGAAAAATGAATAAATCTTCCCATTAGAACTTCTATTGTTAGCTCACTCCATCTAAATGTAATTGCTAAATTTATGTATTTGGTGTACGAACTAGCTCACACACACCTCAAATATTCTAACGAGTATGTACTTTCTTATACAAATGAAAGAAATGACCTAACACCTCAACCATACCATTGAGTATGTCTTTATCTTCCACCAACACAAATATAAGCTAACTCTATCGACCCAAGATTAGACCGATGAAAAAAATCACCAACCCTCTACAAGAATTTGAATTTCAATGCCCAACAATTGCACCTACTTCATTAACACCCTTTCGTGCTAGTTTGCTCTTCTTACATCCTTCTTCACTTACTCTCTCCTTAATTTAGGGACAGAAATGGAAAGAAAACTGAATTGATAATGGATTGAAAGAGAACAGAGGATGTTCCCCTTTGCTCATATTGACTGTGACATGCTGATGATGATGCATCAAACAGTGTCACGGCACTTATCAGGACAGCCGTATAGACACATTTAGATTGGATAAAATTAAGCCTTAACCAACACATTAAGAAATGTCTACATATTTTTGACCATTCAACCTACTAATATCAACGAAGCCAAATTCAAGAAAATTTCATTATCTCGCAAAGCTGGCCAGCTCAAAATGAGTGTGGTCTGAAACAAAAAGTCTCAGGTACAGAGTATTTAAATATAAATTGTAAATAGAAATTGAAAGGAGCATCCTCAACAACAAAATCCTCCAAGTTGCAGTATGCTGCAGAAACGAACAGTCTTCAAAGCCTCCTTCCTCTTCTACCACCCTTTCTGCGAGTGCTGTCTGTGGGAATTGGAGTCACATCCTCTGCACAGAAAAAATAAAGTGCAAATTATGCAAAATGAGTTTTTCATAACATAGCAATGATACAACAAAAATGAGTAAAATGTGATTTATTACAATCCAAGGAAACAGTTGCATTAACAATCTATGTTGCTGCACCCGCGGCGGATCCTCCAAAATGCACTACTTTTAGAGGATCCAACAAGACCTTGCAACAATTTTTTGAAGAGTCTAAGCTTCATAGCTAGCATGCGACATGTAATAATACAACGTAGTTAAGTGGAGACAGACTGAAATTCCAGGATACACAAGATCAGGAAGCAATGACCACTATAGTTTACAACAATAGTAATGCACACAGACAATTACTAGAGCACAATAATCAAAGATTATAACAAATATCGTACCTATACGTCCAATTTTCATGCCAGATCGAGCCAAAGCCCTAAGAGCAGACTGGGCACCAGGACCAGGAGTCTTAGTCTTGTTGCCTCCAGTTGCCCGAAGCTTAATGTGAAGAGCATTAATTCCAAGTTCCTGTTGATAAAAAATTAGTGAATAATGCCATTAAATTATAAACATTATACTAAATGGACGAAAGATGGAAGAATGCAAGAGCTTCAGTCATCAATTAACTTAGCATTGCCATACTTGGACTCTAAATAAATTCCATAGCCAACAGGGAATACCATATACAAAACTTCTTACCACCTTTTAAAAACCTTAAGGCTTAAACGAATCGAAAGTAAGCATCTTTTACGTAGACCAAGCATCATCAACCATTATATAATTGTCAATGGTAAAAGTGTATGGAAATTGAAGATGCACATCACATCAATTCAGATGGGGATCTTCTCCTAGGACACACGTATAATTCACACAAAGAGGGCTCTAAACCATCTTTCCCCTGAAGAGGGGAGAGAGAAGGCGAAGTGGGAGGCCATCTTGTATATTATACTATCATTGTTTGGTTAGCTGGCGGAACCAAGTCATGAGCTGTAGGACACGTTCAGGAAAATCTTCGACTAGAATGGAGGCAATCAGAAGCTCCAAAAAGGTCTCAAGATTCTTACTGCTAGAAAAACTATCTGCTTAATTTGACACACATTTTATTGGTCATGCAGCAGCAAAAGAAACACCACCCCTTGCACATCTCCAGGCTCAGTGAAATCAGATACAACAACTCCAATTCATGACCTTGTTTAAATAGAAGCCAACATTCAATCTAGGTACATAAGTCTATACCATCCTGGCAAAAAGTCCTCATTTCTTCTTTCATGAAAATTGGTGCGTAATGCAGTTTCCCAGATGAAGATATGAACTACACACCTAGATATCTGATGTGTTTAATGGCTCAGTAGAATTTAAGATATAATACATAATCAAAAACTACACAGCACACTACCTTGCATCGCTGTGACACATCCTGAGCTGCAAGCATGGCAGCATATGGAGAAGATTCATCTCTATCAGCCTTCACCTTCATTCCACCTGCAACCATGGTGTATAATAAATTGAGATGCAAACGACAATGTATATGTAGCTTGAAGCGAAAAGCAAGAAGTAAAGAGCACTTGAAGTGAAGCACACAATTTACGAAAAAGTTGTCAGACAAACATGATTTTAATAATATACTAATCAAAGTACATTTGACATAGCTTCTTATAGCATCCAAGAATGCAATAATGCCAATATTGATCCAAATTCCCTATGTTAAGATCGAAGAAAGACCATTTTTCGATGGCGTCATTGAGTGAAGCACACGCTTCTTCGAAATAAGCAATGTCTTTTAGTAAAACTGGCTATAAGTAACCTCAAATTTTCAGTTCCCTTCACCTAAAACCATTTCGTTTGACAAATTAAAGGATGCCTAGCACTAGAGATTCTAGATATTCTATAGCTATAAAAATCTCAAACCTACACCTACAGTGAAGAAATTTAAAAAAATTAAATACATAGGGCAAAAACAAGAGGATGCTAGATGCTGAACAAAATCAACTAGGTCCATCCATATAGCTATTAAACAATGAAATCAACAACTTTAAATGATAAACCTAACAACAAAAAATGTAAATAATAGCATCAGCAACTACTAGAAACAAATGTCACACTAAAGCATACCAGTAATGCGAACCATAGTTTCTCTTCCAGACAAATCAGTCACGTGCTGCATTTTTGAACAACATGCAAATTAAAATTCAGCGCACACACTAAAATCATAAATTCAATTTCTATAATCTCATAAGAAGCGTCACAAACAACTCACAATAAAAGTATCGTTGAAAGAGGCAAAAATGTGAGCAACACCGAACACCAATTCACCCTCCCTCGTTGCTGGTCCAAGTGTTACGGTCTCTTCCTTTGGCTCCCTAGTCTTTCTCCTCGACTACACAACCAAATTAAAACAAAAATTTATTGATGATTATATTTTTGCATAATAAATCAAGCTAATAATAATCGAAAATGGAGAAAAACAGTACCATGGCTTCGGCTGGGATTGGTAGTGAGAAGCTCAAGAGATACTGAATAGCTAGCGAATAACCTTACTTTGAGGTGGAAGCTGATGAAATGGCTGTCCTCTGTTTATATAGTTAGGGTTTGGGGATGAGCTTTTCTGATATATTGGAGTGCCGCCCCTTGTTTTTCCTTTTGACTGTGAGTGCCCCCTCTAGTACTGATACGTGTACTCCTGCCCCTCTCATAAGAAGTTTTTGCCAAATCAAATGATTTAACCTTAATTAATTAGTAGTAATTAAGGTGAGAGTACATGCTACATACTTCCCTCCATTTCAATTTGCGGGGATTTTCTTAGATTACATTGGTCAAATTAACTAATTTTCAGTTTGAATTAGGACATACAATTTTTAGAATTTTTGAAATAAAATTTACATATTTAAAAACTACATAAAAAGTATTATAAGTCACAAAATGCAAAAATATTTAAAAATTGCTTGCAAAAAAAGATATATGTTTGTATAGGGTAAAATATGATATGACATGTGGTTGTCTAAGAGGAGAACACGTGGAACCCAAGATGAGGATGGCCGAAGACCGGACGCAGTCGTTCCGCTTATCATCGGAAATGATAACGTTTATAAAGGTGCATTAAATGATGTGTGCCCGGTAGCATTTACGAGGAAATATTCTGCAGCACTAAGAGTGATGGTCTGTTACAAAGAGTTTGACATTTATGTTCAACGTAACATCTTCATCAACGACCCTCATAATTAACATTAAAGGAGGGCATGATCCTACGACCTCCTTCTCTAGACATAGCCATAAATAATAAGCTCAATTATCATTGTAAGGGACACAAATTATCTGGCAAAACTTACACTCTATTCTATACAAAGCTTTATACAATTTTACTTTCTTGCTTTTTGATCTCATCATCGTTGTGCCTGGGAACACTGTTCACGGAATCATCATCTTTGCTATTTTATTTACATTCTAAGGCTAAATATTATGTATTTCTTCAATTATTGCATTATTTCGGGATCAAATTAGTTCACTTGTCTAGAAACTACGTATAAATTTAACTGTACCGTTTTACGGGTAAACAGTTTGGCGCCCATCGTGGGGCCTAGACAGTCATGCAATTAAATTGATCATTGCATTTTTTACTAACGTGTTTTGATTGCTTTGTCTTAGAAAAAAATCACTAAAAATGACAGATAACACTGCTAATGACACACGCAATCCTAAAATTCGAGTGGATCATGATAATCGGCTTAATGTATGCATATTTTGATGTATATTGCCTCACATTGTGCTCATATCCCACAAATTTCGGATGTATAATATAATAATTTGTGCTAATTTGTGGTATTTCTATGTGTAGAAATCATTCACATGTGATTTTGGGACGAAAGTGTGCGAATTGGAGCAAAAATGGGAAGAAAAGGCGAAATGGACCAGTTGAGCACCACAGGTAGCGTGGGGCGCTACCTGTGGCACACAAAACAGAATGCTGAAAAGTTGAGCGCCACGGCCAGCGCCCCACACTGCCCTAAACGCTCAAGACGTGAACGTTGTCGCGTCCCCCTTTTTCTCGCAAAATCGTGTTTCGACATTGACAACTCTTTTAAAAAGGGAGGAAGGGTTATTAAAAGAGAGTCACCACCTAATAGATTAAGGTGCGTTAGGTCACCTATTGTAAATGACTCGGGTTTACTAGTTTGCGTCACCAAAGATCGGGTAAGGGCTCATATTACTTCGAGTAGAAGGTGTTAGGCACGAGAGAAGAATGATCAGAACAGTTCAAAGAAGACTAGGGACCAAATCCTAGTGTGTCAGAGTTCACGGGGGTCTCATATGAACCCTGAGCAGTGCTCACACTAGGGAGGCCAAGGGACAAAACCTAAATTGCTTTGGCTTTTAGCCAGCAAAGAGTGAGAATTCAGGAGAGTAGGATGGGATTAGGGGGTACAGAATCACACATAGAACACAAACAAATAGCAACACATTTGAACCTAAGCAGACTTAATCCAGTTTTTAGAAGTTAACACAGTCACGTGCTAATAAGACCTGTTCATAAACATGTTCACAGTGATAACAAAGACTGCAGATCAGACTAAGTCACAGAAAGAAAGCCCATTGATTAACAGTAGGTCAGGAACACACTAATTAGTATTAGGAACTGATTAAATAATTTAGCAGAGGTATCATAGTATAGTGAGCACAGAACCAAACAAGTCACATGGTGACATATCCAATAAACAAACTGATGAATCTGTTAAGGCACACATAACTAAACAGTCCTTAGGAAAGGTATAAAGGCATTTAAGGCTAAAGAATAACCCTAAATTACACAGAGTTAGGCAGATTCAAACTAAGTTCAACATGTCTTAAATACAGGTAATGGCATTTGGGGTAACATGGTTTGATAATAGTAACACATTAAGCATGTAATCATAATGGAATAGCAAAGGATTAAATAAACTCACCAGTTAAGATGAAACAGGAAAAAGGAATCCAACAGTGTAACAATTGTTACCAACAGAAGCAAAACAGTTGAGGATTTCTGGCCTTGGCTTCCAGCCGGCCAGGATTCAAAAGCACATAGAAGTATTGCTAGGAGTGAAAGAACTTGAGTCCTAAACTTTATTTCAAAGGGGAGTGGGTAGGGGTTCGAATAATCTTCTAGCATTAAAGAATTTCTCACTTAAATACTGAGGTCAGTGTTTAAATCAGTAGGGTTGAACCCTAAGTTTTAGGTGAAAAAATGCACAAAACCAGTAGGAAATAAGGTAAAGAATCACATTAGACAGACAAAAGATCATTGTAAAAGGAATACTCAATCGAGCGAGATTTGATTCATGTAAAAAGGGTTGGAAACCCTAAATTAGGTAAATCCCGAAATTAGCAGAGAATAATGGCAAAGAATAATGTATTAACACATACAAATGAACGTAGATAGGGATTATTCAAAAGAGAAATGAATTTGAACCAGATTAGCTTGAGTAAAAAGGGACTGAAACCCTAATTTTGGGTAAAAACACAAAATCAGCAAGAATAAAGGAAAAGAACACATATTAGCACAAAATAAACATATATAGGATCTTAAAAATGAAACTTATAATCAAACCAGATTTGATTCAAGTAAAAGGGGTTTGAAACCCTAAATTAGGTAAGTCAAAAAATCGGCAAAAATGAACACACCTATAAGTAATAGAGCAAATATAGACGATGAAATGTTAATAAAAAACAAAGTTTGAACCAGATTTGGTTCAAATCAAAGAAGATCCGAAACCCTAACCTTTAGGGCTTAGTGCGAATCAAGAGAGATATGAGAGAATCATCACAAATAACGTACTTGGACTCAAGATTCGTCCGGATTCAAAAGATAAACACAGATTTGGACGGAATCAAATCGGGGTACTTGCCATATTTAGTCAAGTACCTAAGTTATTCCGAAATGTAACACCAAATAAGGGAAGAACCCTAAAATGGTAAGGGAATAGGGTAAGAATCCCATTAGGACCGGAATTTAGGTGAGGCGGAGGCGTTAGGGTTCAACATGGGAGGGGAAATGAGGGCGGCGATTTTTAGAAAAGTGAGGATTAGGGTAGAGAGGAGGGATATAAGGGATGAAGGTCGTTAGTTGTGGGCCATTGATCATTTTTGATCAACGATCAGGATTTAGGCGTACTGGGGTTTAATGAATGGTTAAGGGTAATTAAGCTAGGGGTATTGGGTTGGTTTCGATATTGACAACTCTTTTTAAAAGGGAGGAGGGTTATTAAAAGAGAGTCGCCACCTAACAGATTAAGGTGCGTTAGGGCACCTATTGCAAATGACTCGGGTTTACTAGTTTGCGTCACCAAAGATCGGGTAAGGGCTCAAATTACCTCGAGTAGAAGGTGTTAGGCACTAGAGAAGAATGATCAGAACAGTTCAAAGAAGACTAGGGACCAAATCCTAGTGTGTCAGAGTTCACGAGGGTCTCATATGAACCCTGAGCAGTGCTCACACTAGGGAGGCCAAGGGACAAAATCTAAATTGCTTTGGCTTTTAGCCAGCAAAGAGTGAGAATTCAGGAGAGTAGGATGGGATTAGGGGGTACAGAATCACACATAGAAAACAAACAAATAGCAACACATTTGAACCTAGGCAGACTTAATACAGTTTTTAGAAGTTAAACACAGTCGCATGCTAATAAGACCAGCTCATAAACATGTTCACAGTGATAACAAAGACTGCAGATCAGACTAAGTCACAGAAAGAAAGCCCATTGATTAACAGTAGGTTAGGAACACACTAATTAGTATTAGGAACTGATTAAATAATTTAACAGAGGTATCATAGCATAGTGAGCACAGAACTAAACAAGTCACATGGTGACATGTTCAATAAACAAACTGATGAATCTGTTAAGGCACACATAACTAAACAGTCCTTAGGAAAGGTATAAAGGCATTTAAGACTAAAGAATAGCCCTAAATTACACAGAGTTAGGCAGATTCAAACTAAGTTCAACATGTCTTAAATACAGGTAATAGCATTTGGGGTAACATGGTTTGATAACAGTAACACATTAAGCATGTAATCATAATGGAATAGCAAAGGATTCAATAAACTCACCAGTTAAGATGAAATAGGAAAAATGAATCCAACAGTGTAACAATTGTTACCAACAGAAGCAAAACAGTAGAGGATTTCTGGCCTTGGCTTCGAGCCGGCCAGGAATCAAAAGCACATAGTAGTATTGCTAGGAGTGAAAGAACTTGAGTCCTAAACTTAATTTCAAATGGGAGTGGGGAGGGGTTCGAATAATGTTCTAGCATTAAAGAATTCCTCACTTAAATACTGAGGTCAGTGTTTAAATCGGTAGGGTTGAACCCTAAGTTTTAGGTGAAAAAATGCACAAAACCAGTAGGAAATAAGGTAAAGAATCACATGAGACAAACAAGAGATCATTGTAAAAGGAATACTCAATCGAGCGAGATTTGATTCAAGTAAAAAGGGCTGGAAACCCTAAATTAGGTAAACCCCGAAATTAGCAGAGAATAATGGCAAAGAATCATGTATTAACACATACAAATGAACGTAGACAAGGATTATTCAAAAGAGACATGAATTTGAACCAGATTAGTTTGAGTAAAAAGGGACTGAAACCCTAATTTTGGGTAAAACACAAAATCAGCAAGAATAAAGGAAAAGAACACATATTAGCACAAAATAAACATATATAGGAACTTAAAAAGGAAACTTATAATCGAACCAAATTTGATTCAAGTAAAAGGGGTTTGAAACCCTAAATTATGTAAGTTAAAAAATCGGCAAAAATCAACAGACCTATAAGTAATAGAGCAAATATAGACGAAGAAATGTTAAGAAAAAACAGAGTTTGAACCAGATTTGGTTCAAATCAAAGAAGAACCGAAACCCTAACCTTTAGGGCTTAGTTTTCATCAGGAGAGATATGAGAGAATCATCACAAATAACGTACTTGGACTCGAGATTCGTCCGGATTCAAAAGATAAACACAGATTTGGACGGAATCAAATCGGGGTACTTGCCATATTTAGTCAAGTACGTAAGTTATTCCGGAATCTAACACCAAATAAGGGAAGAACCCTAAAATGGTAAAGGAATAGGTTAAGAATCCCATTAGGACCGGGATTTGGGTGAGGCGGAGGCGTCAGGGTTCAACAGGGGAGGGGAAATGAGGGCGGCGATTTTTAGAAAAGTGAGGATTAGGGTAGGGAGGAGGGATATAAGGGATGAAGGTCATTAGTTATGGGACGTTGATCATTCTTGATCAACGGCTAGGATTAGGCATACTGGGGTTGGGTTTAATGAATGGGTAAGGGTAATTAAGCTAGGGGTATTGGGTTGGTTTCGACATTGATAACTCTTTTTAAAAGGGAGGAGGGGTTATTAAAAGAGAGTCGCCACCTAACAGATTAAGGTGCGTTAGGGCACCTATTGCAAATGACTCGGGTTTACTAGTTTGCGTCACCAAAGATCGGGTAAGGGCTCAAATTACCTCGAGTAGAAGGTGTTAGGCACTAGAGAAGAATGATCAGAATAGTTCAAAGAAGACTAGGGACCAAATCCTAGTGTGTCAGAGTTCACGAGGGTCTCATATGAACCCTGAGCAGTGCTCACACTAGGGAGGCCAAGGGACAAAATCTAAATTGCTTTGGCTTTTAGCCAGCAAAGAGTGAGAATTCAGGAGAGTAGGATGGGATTAGGGGGTACAGAATCACACATAGAACACAAACAAATAGCAACACATTTGAACCTAGGCAGACTTAATCCAGTTTTTAGAAGTTAACACAGTCACATGCTAATAAGACCAGTTCATAAACATGTTCACAGTGATAACAAAGACTGCAGATCAGACTAAGTCACAGAAAGAAAGCCCATTGATTAACAGTAGGCCAGGAACACACTAATTAGTATTAGGAACTGATTAAATAATTTAACAGAGGTATCATAGCATAGTGAGCACAGAACTAAACAAGTCACATGGTGACATGTTCAATAAACAAACTGATGAATCTGTTAAGGCACACATAACTAAACAGTCCTTAGGAAAGGTATAAAGGCATTTAAGACTAAAGAATAGCCCTAAATTACACAGAGTTAGGTAGATTCAAACTAAGTTCAACATGTCTTAAATACGGGTACTAGCATTTGGGGTAACATGATTTGATAACAGTAACACATTAAGCATGTAATCATAATGGAATAGCAAAGGATTCAATAAACTCACCAGTTAAGATGAATCAGGAAAAAGGGATTCAACAGTGTAACAATTGTTACCAACAGAAGCAAAATAGTAGAGGATTTCTGGCCTTGGCTTCGAGCCGGCCAGGAATCAAAAGCACATAGTAGTATTGCTAGGAGTGAAAGAACTTGAGTCCTAAACTTAATTTCAAATGGGCGTGGGGAGGGGTTCGAATAATGTTCTAGCATTAAAGAATTCCTCACTTAAATACTGAGGTCAGTGTTTAAATCGGTAGGGTTGAACCCTAAGTTTTAGGTGAAAAAATGCACAAAACCCGTAGGAAATAAGGTAAAGAATCACATGAGACAAACAAGAGATCATTGTAAAAGGAATACTCAATCGAGCGAGATTTGATTCAAGTAAAAAGGGCTGGAAACCCTAAATTAGGTAAACCCCGAAATTAGCAGAGAATAATGGCAAAGAATCATGTATTAACACATACAAATGAACGTAGACAGAGATTATTCAAAAGAGACATGAATTTGAACCAGATTAGTTTGAGTAAAAAGGGACTGAAACCCTAATTTTAGGTAAAACACAAAATCAGCAAGAATAAAGGAAAAGAACACATATTAGCACAAAATAAACATATATAGGAACTTAAAAAGGAAACTTATAATCGAACCAAATTTGATTCAAGTAAAAGGGGTTTGAAACCCTAAATTATGTAAGTCAAAAAATCGGCAAAAATCAACAGACCTATAAGTAATAGAGCAAATATAGACGAAGAAATGTTAAGAAAAAATAGAGTTTGAACGAGATTTGGTTCAAATCAAAGAAGATCCGAAACCCTAACCTTTAGGGCTTAGTTTGAATCAGGAGAGATATGAGAGAATCATCACAAATAACGTACTTGGACTCGAGATTCGTCCGGATTCAAAAGATAAACACAGATTTGGACGGAATCAAATCGGGGTACTTGCCATATTTAGTCAAGTACGTAAGTTATTCCGGAATCTAACACCAAATAAGGGAAGAACCCTAAAATGGTAAAGGAATAGGGTAAGAATCCCATTAGGACCGGGATTTGGGTGAGGCGGAGGCATCAGGGTTCAACAGGGGAGGGAAATTGAGGGCGGCGATTTTTAGAAAAGTGAGGATTAGGGTAGAGAGGAGGGATATAAGGGATGAAGGTCATTAGTTATGGGCCGTTGATCATTCTTGATCAACGGCTAGGATTAGGCGTACTGGGGTTGGGTTTAATGAATGGTTAAGGGTAATTAAGCTAGGGGTATTGGGTTGGTTTCGACATTGACAACTCTTTTTAAAAGGGAGGAGGGGTTATTAAAAGAGAGTCGCCACCTAACAGATTAAGGTGCGTTAGGGCACCTATTGCAAATGACTCGGGTTTACTAGTTTGCGTCACCAAAGATCGGGTAAGGGCTCAAATTACCTCGAGTAGAAGGTGTTAGGCACTAGAGAAGAATGATTAGAGCAATTCAAAGAAGACTAGGGACCAAATCCTAGTGTGTCAGAGTTCACGAGGGTCTCATATGAACCCTGAGCAGTGCTCACACTAGGGAGGCCAAGGGACAAAAACTAAATTGCTTTGGCGTTTAGCCAGCAAAGAGTGAGAATTCAGGAGAGTAGGATGGGATTAGAGGGTACAGAATCTCACATAGAACACAAACAAATAGCAACACATTTGAACCTACGTAGACTTAATCCAGTTTTTAGAAGTTAACACAGTCACATGCTAATAAGACCAGTTCATAAACATGTTCACAGTGATAACAAAGACTGCAGATCAGACTAAGTCACCGAAAGAAAGCCCATTAATTAACAGTAGGTCAGGAACACACTAATTAGTATTAGGAACTGATTAAACAATTTAGCAGAGGTATCATAGCATAGTGAGCACATAACCAAACAAGTTACATGGTGACATGTTCAATAAACAAACTGATGAATCTGTTAAGGCACATATAACTAAACAGTCCTTAGGAAAGGTATAAAGGCATTTAAGGCTAAAGAATACCCCTAAATTACATAGAGTTAGGCAGATTCAAACTAAGTTCAACATGTCTTAAATACAGGTAATAGCATTTGGGGTAACATGGTTTGATAACAGTAACACATTAAGCAGGTAATCATAATGGAATAGCAAAGGATTCAATAAACTCACAAGTTAAGATGAAACAGGAAAAAGGAATCCAACAGTGTAACAATTGTTACCAACAGAAGCAAAACAATTGAGGATTTCTGGCCTTGGCTTCCAGCCGGCCAGGAATGAAAAGCACATAGAAGTATTGATAGGAGTGAAAGAACTTGAGTCCTAAACTTTATTTCAAAAGGGAGTGGGTAGGGGTTCGAATAATGTTCTAGCATTAAAGAATTCCTCACTTAAATACTGAGGTCAGTGTTTAAATCAGTAGGGTTTAACCCAAAGTTTTAGGTGAAAAATGCACAAAACCAGTAGGAAATAAGGTAAAGAATCACATCAGACAAACAATAGATCATTGTAAAAGGAATACTCAATCGAGCCAGATTTGATTCAAGTAAAAAGGGTTGAAAACCCTAAATTAGGTAAACCCCGAAATTAGCAGAGAATAATGGCTAAGAATCATGTATTAACACATACAAATGAACGTAGACAAGGATTATTCAAAAGAGACATGAAATTGAACCAGATTAGCTTGAGTAAAAATAGACTGAAACCCTAATTTTGGGTAAAACACAAAATCAACAAGAATAAAGGAAAAGAACACATATTAGCACAAAATAAACATATATAGGAACTTAAAAAGGAACCAGATTTGATTCAAGTAAAAGGGGTTTGAAACCCTAAATTAGGTAAGTCAAAAATTCGGCAAAAAGCAACAGACCTATAAGTAATAGAGCAAATATAGACGAAGAAATGTTAAAAAAAAACAGAGTTTGAACCAGATTTAGTTCAAATCAAAGAAGATCTGAAACCCTAACCTTTAGGGCTTAGTGCGAATCAAGAGAGATATGAAAGAATCATCACAAATAACGTACTTGGACTCGAGATTCGTCCGGATTCAAAAGATAAACAAAGATTTGGACGGAATCAAATCGGGGTACTTGCCATATTTAGTCAAGTACCTAAGTTATTCCGGAATCTAACACCAAATAAGGGAAGAACCCTAAAATGGTAAGGGAATAGGGTAAGAATCCCATTAGGACCGAGATTTGGGTGAGGCGGAGGCGTTAGGGTTCAACAGGGGAGGGGAAATGAGGGCGGAAATTTTTAGAAAAATGAGGATTAGGGTAGAGAGGAGGGATATAAGGGATGAAGGTCGTTAGTTGTGGGCCGTTGATCATTTTTGATCAACGGCCAGGATTTAGGCGTACTGGGGTTGGGTTTAATGAATGGGTAAGGGTAATTGGGCTAAGGGTATTGGGCTGGTTTCGACATTGTCAACTCTCTTTATAAGGGAGGAGGTTTTATTAAAAGAGAGTCGCCACCTAACAGATTAAGGCGCGTTAGGGCGCCTATTGCAAATGACTCGGGTTTACTAGTTTGCGTCACCAAAGATCGGGTAAGGGCTCAAATTACCTCGAGTAGAAGGTGTTAGGCACTAGAGAAGAAAGATCAGAACAGTTCAAAGAAGACTAGTGACCAAATTCTACTGTGTCAGAGTTCACGAGGGTCTCATATGAACCCTGACCAGTGCTCACACTAGGGGGCCAAGGGACAAAAGCTAAATTGCTTTGGCTTTTAGCCAGCAAAGAGTGAGAATTCAGGAGAGTAGGATGGGATTAGGGGGTACAGAATCACACATAAAACACAAACAAATAGCAACACATTTGAACCTAGGGAGACTTAATCCAGTTTTTAGAAGTTAACACAGTTACATGCTAATAAGACCAGTTCATAAACATGTTCATAGTGATAACAAAGACTGCAGATTAGACTAAGTCACAGAAAGAAAGCCCATTGATTAATAGTAGGTTAGGAACACACTAATTAGTATTAGGAACTGATTAAACAATTTAGCAGAGGTATCATAGCATAGTGAGCGCATAACCAAACAAGTCACATGGTAACATGTTCAATAAACAAACTGATGAATCTGTTAAGGCACACATAACTAAACAGTCCTTAAGAAAGGTATAAAGGCATTTAAGGCTAAAGAATAGCCCTAAATTACACAAAGTTAGGCAGATTCAAACTAAGTTCAACATGTCTTAAATACAGGTAATATCATTTGGGGTAACATGGTTTGATAATAGTAACACATTAAGCATGTAATCATAATGGAATAGCAAAGGATTCAATAAACTCACCAGTTAAGATGAAACATGAAAAAGGAATCCAACAGTGTAACAATTGTTACCAACAGAAGCAAAACAGTTGAGGATTTCTGGCCTTGGCTTCCAGTCGACCAGGAATCAAAAGCACATAGTAGTATTGCTAGGAGTGAAAGAACTTGAGTTCTAAACTTTTTTTCATAGGGGAGTGGGGAGAGGTTCGAATAATATTCTAGCATTAAAGAATTCATCACTTAAATACTGAGGTTAGTGTTTAAATCAGAAGGGTTGAAACCTAAGTTTTAGGTGAAAAAATGCACAAAACCAGTAGGAAATAAGGTAAAAAATCACATCAGACAGACAAGAGATCATTGTAAAAGGAATGCTCAATCGAGCGAGATTTGATTCAAGTAAAAAGGGTTGGAAATCCTAAATTAGGTAAACCCGAAATTAGCAGAGAATAATGGCAAAGAATCATGTATTAATACAGACAAATATACGTAGACATGGATTTTTCAAAAGATACATGAAATTGAACCAGATTAGTTTGAGTAAAAAGGGACTGAAACCCTAATTTTGGGTAAAACACAAAATAAGCAAGAATAAAGGAAAAGTACACATATTAGCACAAAATAAACATATATAGGAACTTAAAAAGGAAACTTATAATCGAACAAAATTTGATTCAAGTAAAAGGGGTTTGAAACCCTAAATTAGGTAAGTCACAAAATCGGCAAAAATCAACAGACCCATAAGTAATAGAGCTAATATAGACGAAGAAATGTTAAAAAAAAACAGAGTTTGAACCAGATTTGGTTCAAATCAAAGAAGATCTGAAACCCTAACCTTTAGGGCTTAGTGCGAATCAAGAGAGATATGAGAGGACCATCACAAATAATGCACTTGGACTCGAGATTTGTTCGGATTCAAAAGATAAATATAGATTTGGACGGAATCAAATCGGGGTACTTGCCATATTCAGTCAAGTACCTAAGTTATTCCAGAATCTAACACTAAATAAGGGAAGAACCCTAAAATAGTAAGGGAATAGGGTAAGAATCCCATTAGGATCGGGATTTGAGAGGATTTGGGTGAGGCGTAGGCGTTAGGGTTCAACAGGGGAGGAGAAATGAGGGCGACGATTTTTAGAAAAGTGAGGATTAGGGAAGAGAGGAGGGATATAAGGGAAGGAGGTCGTTAGTTGCGGGCCGTTGATCATTTTTGATTAACGGCCAAGATTTAGGCGTACTGGGGTTGGGTTTAATAAATGGGTAAGGGTAATTGGGCTTGGGTTGGTTTCGACATTGACAACTCTTTTAAAAAGGGAGGAGGGGTTATTAAAAGAGAGTCGCCGCCTAACAAATTAAGGTACGTTAGGGCACCTATTGCAAATGACTCGGGTTTACTAATTTGCGTCACCAAAGATCTGCTAAGGGCTCAAATTACCTCGAGTTGAAGGTGTTAGGCACTAGATAAGAATGATCAGAACAGTTCAAAGAAGATTAGGGGCCAAATCCTAGTGTGTCAGAGTTCACGAGGGTCTCATATGAACCCTTAGCAGTGCTCACACTAGGGCGGCCAAGGGACAACAGCTAATTTGCTTTGGCTTTTAGCCAGCAAAGAGTGAGAATTCAGGAGAGTAGGATGGGATTAGGGGGTACAGAATCACACGTAGAACACAAACAAATAGCAACACATTTGAACCTAGGCAGACTTAATCTAGTTTTTAGAAGTTAACACGGTCACATGCTAATAAGACCAGTTCATAAACATGTTCACAGTGATAACAAAGACCGTAGATCAGACTAAGTCACAGAAAGAAAGCCCATTGATTAACAGTAGGTGAGGAACACACTAATTAGTATTAGGAACTGATTAAACAATTCAGTAGAGGTATCATAGCATAGTGAGCACAGAACCAAACAAGTCACATGGTGACTTGTTCAATAAACAAACTGATGAATCTGTTAAGGCACACATAACTAAACAATCCTGAGGAAAGGTATAAAGGCGTTTAAGGCTAAAGAATAGCCCTAAATTACACAGAGTTAGGCAGATTCAAACTAAGTTCAATATGTCTTAAATACATGTAATAGCATTTGGGATAACATGGTTTGATAACAGTAACACATTAAGCGTGTAATCATAATGGAATAGCAAAGGATTCAATAAACTCACCAGTTAAGATGAAACATGAAAAAGGAATCCAACAGTGTAACAATTGTTACCAACAGAAGTAAAACAGTTGAGGATTTCTGGCCTTGGCTTCCAGCCGGCCAGGAATCAAAAGCACATAGTGGTATTGCTAGGAGTGAAAGAACTTGAGTTCTAAAGTTTATTTCAAAGGGGAGTGGGTAGGGGTTCGAATAATGTTCTAGCATTAAAGAATTCATCACTTAAATACTGAGGTCAGTGTTTAAATCAGTAGGGTTGAACCCTAAGTTTTAGGTGAAAAAATGCACAAAACCAGTAGGAAATAAGGTAAAGAATCACATCAGACAGACAATAGATCATTGTAAAAGGAATACTCAATCGAGCCAGATTTGATTCAAGTAAAAATTGCTGGAAACCCTAAATTAGGTAAACCCCGAAATTAGCAGAGAATAATGGCTAAGAATCAGGTATTAACATATACAAATGAACGTAGACAGGGATTATTCAAAAGAGACATGAAATTGAACAAGATTAGTTTGAGTAAAAATGGACTGAAACCCTAATTTTGGGTAAAACACAAAATCAGCAAGAATAAAGGAAAAGAACACATATTAGCACAAAATAAACATATATAGGAACTTTAAAATGAACCAGATTTGATTCAAGTGAAAGGGGTTTGAAACCCTAAATTAGGTAAGTTTAAAATTCGGCAAAAAGCAACAGACCTATAAGTAATAGAGCAAATATAGACGAAGAAATGTTAAAAAAAAATAGAGTTTGAACCAGAGTTGGTTCAAATCAAAGAAGATCTGAAACCCTAACCTTTAGGGCTTTGTGCTAATCAAGAGAGATATGAGAGAATCATCACAAATAACGTACTTGGACTCGAGATTCGTCCGGATTCAAAAGATAAACAAAGATTTGGACGGAATCAAATCGGGGTACTTGCCATATTTAGTCAAGTACTTAAGTTATTCCGGAATCTAACACCAAATAAGGGAAGAACCCTAAAATGGTAAGGGAATAAGGTAAGAATCCCATTAGGACCGAGATTTGGGTGAGGCGGAGGCGTTAGGGTTCTACATGGGAGGGGAAATGAGGGCGGAAATTTTTAGAAAAATGAGGATTAGGGTAGAGAGGAGGGATACAAGGGATGAAGGTCGTTAGTTGTGGGCCGTTGATCATTTTTGATCAACGGTCAGGATTTAGGCGTATTGGGGTGGGGTTTAATGAATGTGTAAGGGTAATTGGGCTAGGGGATTTGGGCTGGTTTCGACATTGTCAACTCTCTTTATAAGGGAGGAGGGGTTATTAAAAGAGAGTCACCACCTAACAGATTAAGGTGCGTTAGGGCACCTATTGCAAATGACTCGGGCTTACTAGTTTGCGTCACCAAAGATCGGGTAAGGGCTCAAATTACCTCGAGTAGAAGGTGTTAGGCACTAGAGAAGAAAGATCAGAACAGTTCAAAGAAGACTAGTGACCAAATCCTACTGTGTCAGAGTTCACGAGGGTCTCATAAGAACTCTGACCAGTGCTCACACTAGGGGGGCCAAGGGACAAAAGCTAAATTGCTTTGGCTTTTAGCCAGCAAAGAGTGAGAATTCAGGAGAGTAGGATGGGATTAGGGGATACAGAATCACACATAAAACACAAACAAATAGCAACACATTTGAACCTAGGGAGACTTAATCCAGTTTTTAGAAGTTAACACAGTCACATGCTAATAAGACCAGTTCATAAACATGTTCATAGTGATAACAAAGACTGCAGATTAGACTAAGTCACAGAAAGAAAGCCCATTGATTAACAGTAGGTCAGGAACATACTAATTATTATTAGGAACTGATTAAACAATTTAGCAGAGGTATCATAGCATAGTGAGCGCAGAACCAAACTAGTTACATGGTGACATGTTCAATAAACAAACTGATGAATCTGTTAAGGCACACATAACTAAACAGTCCTTAGGAAAGGTATAAAGGCATTTAAGGCTAAAGAATAGCCCTAAATTACACAGAGTTAGGTAGATTCAAACTAAGTTCAACATGTCTTAAATACAGGTACTAGCATTTGGGGTAACATGGTTTAATAACAGTAACACATTAAGCATGTAATCATAATGGAATAGCAAATGATTCAATAAACTCACCAGTTAAGATGAAACATGAAAAAGGAATCCAATAGTGTAGCAGTTATTACCAACAGAAGCAAAACAGTTGAGGATTTCTGGCCTTGGCTTCCAGCCGGCCAGGAATCAAAAGCATATAGTAGTATTGCTAGGAGTGAAAGAACTTGAGTTCTAAACTTTTTTTCATAGGGGAGTGGGGAGGGTTTCGAATAATGTTCTAGCATAAAGAATTCATCACTTAAATACTGAGGTTAGTGTTTAAATCAGAAGGGTTGAAACCTAAGTTTTTGGTGAAAAATGCACAAAACCAGTAGGAAATAAGGTAAAGAATCACATCAGACAGACCAGAGATCATTGTAAAAGGAATACTCAATCGAGCGAGATTTGATTCAAGTAAAAAGGGTTGGAAACCCTAAATTAGGTAAACCCCGAAATTAGCAGAGAATAATGACAAAGAATCATGTATTAATACAGACAAATGAACGTAGACATGGATTATTCAAAAGATATATGAAATTGAACAAGATTAGTTTGAGTAAAAAGGGACTGAAACCCTAATTTTGGGTAAAACACAAAATAAGCAAGAATAAAGGAAAAGTACACATATTAGCACAAAATAAACATATATAAGAACTTAAAAAAGAAACTTATAATCGAACCAAATTTGATTCAAGTAAAAGGGGTTTGAAACCTTAAATTAGGTAAGTCACAAAATCGGCAAAAATCAACAGACCCATAAGTAATAGAGCTAATATAGATGAAGAAATGTTAAAAAAAAAACAGAGTTTGAACCAGATTTGGTTCAAATCAAAGAAGATCTGAAACCCTAACCTTTAGGGCTTAGTGCGAATCAAGAGAGATATGAGAGGACCATCACAAATAATGTACTTGGACTCGAGATTTGTCCGGATTCAAAAGATAAATACAGATTTGGACGGAATCAAATCGGGGTACTTGCCATACTTAGTCAAGTACCTAAGTTATTCCGGAATCTAACACTAAATAAGCGAAGAACCCTAAAATAGTAAGGGAATAGGGTAAGAATCCCATTAGGATCGGGATTTCGGAGGATTTGGGTGAGGCGTAGGCGTTAGGGTTCAACAGGGGAGGAGAAATGAGGGCGACGGTTTTTAGAAAAGTGAGGATTAGGGTAGAGAGGAGGGATATAAGGGATGGAGGTCGTTAGTTGTGGGTCGTTGATCATTTTTGATAATTTTTGATTAACGGCCAGGATTTAGGCGTATTGGGTTGGGTTTAATGAATGGGTAAGGGTAATTGGGCTAGGGGTATTGGGCTGGTTTCGACATTGACAACTCTTTTTAAAAGGGAGGAGGGGTTATTAAAAGAGAGTCGCCATCTAACAGATTAAGGTGCGTTAGGGCACCTATTGCAAATGACTCGAGTTTACTAGTTTGCGTCACCAAAGATCGCCTAAGGGCTCAAATTACCTCGAGTTGAAGGTGTTAGGCACTAGAGAAGAATGATCAGAACAGTTCAAAGAAGACTAGGGACCAAATCCTAGTGTGTCAGAGTTCACGAGGGTCTCATATGAACCCTTAGCAGTGCTCACACTAGGGCGGCCAAGGGACAAAAGCTAATTTGCTTTGGCTTTTAGCTAGCAAAGAGTGAGAATTCAGGAGAGTAGGATGGGATTAGGGGGTACAGAATCACACATAGAACACAAACAAATAGCAACACATTTGAACCTAGGCAGACTTAATCCAGTTTTTAGAAGTTAACACAGTCACATGCTAATAAGACCAGTTCATAAACATGTTCACAGTGATAACAAAGACCAGAGATCAGACTAAGTAACAGAAAGAAAGCCCATTGATTAACTGTAGGTCAGGAACACACTAATTAGTATTAGGAACTGATTAAACAATTTAGCAGAGGTATCATAGCATAGTGAGCGCAGAACCAAACAAGTCACATGGTGACATGTTCAATAAACAAACTGATGAATCTGTTAAGGCACACATAACTAAACAGTCCTTAGGAAAGGTATAAAGGCATTTAATGCTAAAGAATAGCCCTAAATCACACAGAGTTAGGCAGATTCAAACTAAGTTCAACATGTCTTAAATACAGGTAATAGCATTTGGGGTAACATGGTTTGATAACAATAACACATTAAGCATGTAATAATAATGGAATAACAAGTGATTCAATAAACTCACTAGTTAAGATGAAACAGGAAAAAAGGAATCCAATAGTGTAACAATTGTTACCAACAGAAGCAAAAGAGTTAAGGATTTCTGGCCTTGGCTTCGAGCCTGCCAGGAATCAAAAGCACATAGTAGTATTGCTAGGAGTGAAAGAACTTGACTTCTAAACTTTATTTCAAAGGGGAGTGGGCGGGTTCGAATAATGTTCTAGCATTAAAGAATTCCTCACTTAAATACTGAGGTCAATGTTTAAATCAGTAGGGTTGAACCCTAAGCTTTAGGTGAGAAAATGCACAAAACCAGTAGGAAATAAGGTAAAGAATCACATCAGACAGACAAGAGATCATTGTAAAAGGAATACTCATTCGAGCCAGATTTGATTCAAGTAAAAAGGTTTGGATACCCTAAATTAGGTACACCCCGAAATTAGCAGAGAATAATGGCAAAGAATCATGTATTAACATATACAAATGAATGTAGATAGGGATTATTCAAAAGAGACATGAAATTGAACCAGATTAGTTTGAGTAAAAAGGGACTGAAACCCTAATTTTGGGTAAAACACAAAATAAGCAAGAATAAAGTAAAATAACACATATTAGCACAAAATAAACATATATAGGAACTTAAAAAGGAAACTTATAATCGAACCAGATTTGATTCAAGTAAAAGGGGTTTGAAACCCTAAATTAGATAAGTCACAAAATCGGCAAAAATCAACAGACCCATAAGTAATAGAGCAAATATAGACGAAGAAATGTTAAAAAAAATAGAGTTTGAACCAGATTTGGTTCAAATCAAAGAAGATATGAAACCCTAACATTTAGGGCTTAGTGCGAATTAAGAGAGATATGAGAGAATCATCACAAATAACGTACTTCGACTCGAGATTCATCCGGATTCAAAAGATAAACACAGATTTGGACGGAATCAAATCGGGGTACTTGCCATATTTAGTCAAGTACCTAAGTTATTCCGGAATCTAACACCAAATAAGGGAAGAACCCTAAAATAGTAAGGGAATAAGGTAAGAATCCCATTAGGACCGAGATTTGGGTGAGGCGGAGGTGTTAGGGTTTAACAGGGGAGGGGAAATGAGGCGGCGGTTTTTAGAAAAGTGAGGATTAGGGCAGAGAGGAGGGATATAAGGGAAGGAGGTCATTAGTTGTGGGCCGTTGATCATTTTTGATTAACGGCCAGGATTTAGGCGTACTGGGGTTGGGTTTAATGAATGGGTAAGGGTAATTGGGCTTGGGCTGGTTTCGACATTGACAACTCTTTTAAAAAGGGAGGAGGGGTTATTAAAAAAGAGTCGCCGCCTAACAGATTAAGGTACGTTAGGGCACCTATTGCAAATGACTCGGGTTTACTAGTTTGCGTCACCAAAGATCGGCTAAGGGCTCAAATTACCTCGAGTTGAAGGTGTTAGGCACTAGAGAAGAATGATCAGAATAGTTCAAAGAAGACTAGGGACCAAATCCTAGTGTGTCAGAGTTCACGAGGGTCTCATATGAACCCTTAGCAGTGCTCACACTAGGGCGGCCAAGGGACAAAAGCTAATTTGCTTTGGCTTTTAGCTAGCAAAGAGTGAGAATTCAGGAGAGTAGGATGGGATTAGGGGGTACAGAATCACATATAGAACACAAACAAATAGCAACACATTTGAACCTAGGCAGACTTAATCCAGTTTTTAGAAGTTAACACAGTCACATGCTAATAAGACCAGTTCATAAACATGTTCACAGTGATAACAAAGACCGGAGATCAGACTAAGTCACAGAAAGAAAGCCCATTGATTAACAGTAGGTTAGGAACACACTAATTAGTATTAGGAACTGATTAAACAATTCAGTAGAGGTATCATAGCATAGTGAGCACAGAACCAAACAAGTCACATGGTGACTTGTTCAATAAACAAACTGATGAATCTGTTAAGGCACACATAACTAAACAATCCTTAGGAAAGGTATAAAGGCGTTTAAGGCTAAAGAATAGCCCTAAATTACACAGAGTTAGGCAGATTCAAACTAAGTTCAACATGTCTTAAATACAGGTAATAGCATTTGGGATAACATGGTTTGATAACAGTAACACATTAAGCGTGTAATCATAATGGAATAGCAAAGGATTCAATAAACTCACCAGTTAAGATGAAACATGAAAAAGAAATCCAACAGTGTAACAATTATTACCAACAGAAGCAAAACAGTTGAGGATTTCTGGCCTTGGCTTCCAGCCGGCCAGGAATGAAAAGCACATAGTAGTATTGCTAGGAGTGAAAGAACTTGAGTTCTAAAGTTTATTTCAAAGGGGAGTGGGGAGGGGTTCGAATAATGTTCTAGCATTAAAGAATTCATCACTTAAATACTGAGGTCAGTGTTTAAATCAGTAGAGTTGAACCCTAAGTTTTAGGTGAAAAAATGCACAAAACCAGTAGAAAATAAGGTAAAAAATCACATCAGACAGACAAGAGATCATTGTAAAAGGAATACTCAATCGAGCGAGATTTGATTCAAGTAAAAAGGGTTGGAAACCCTAAATTAGGTAAACCCCGAAATTAGCAGAGAATAATGACAAAGAATCATGTATTAACACATACAAATGAACGTAGACCTGGATTATTCAAAAGATACATGAAATTGAACAAGATTAGTTTGAGTAAAAAGGGACTAAAACCCTAGTTTTGGGTAAAACACAAAATAAGCAAGAATAAAGGAAAAGTACACATATTAGCACAAAATAAACATATATAAGAACTTAAAAAGGAAACTTAATAACGAACCATATTTGATTCAAGTAAAAGGGGTTTGAAACCCTAAATTAGGTAAGTCACAAAATCGGCAAAAATCAACAGACCCATAAGTAATAGAGCAAAAATAGATGAAGAAATGTTAAAAAAAAATAGAGTTTGAACCAGATTTGGTTCAAATCAAAGAAGATCTGAAACCCTAACCTTTAGGGCTTAGTGCGAATCAAGAGAGATATGAGAGAATCATCACAAATAACGTACTTGGACTCGAGATTCGTCCGGATTCAAAAGATAAACACAGATTTGGACGGAATCAAATCAGGGTACTTGCCATATTTAGTCAAGTACCTAAGTTATTCCGGAATCTAACACCAAATAAGGGAATAACCCTAAAATGGCAAGGGAATAGGGTAAGAATCCCATTAGGACCGGGATTTAGAATAGGGTAAGAATCCTATTAGGACCGGGATTTGGGTGAGGCAGAGGCATTAAGGTTCAACAGGGGAGGGGAAATGAGGGCGGCGGTTTTTAGAAAAGTGAGGATTAGGGTAGAGAGGAGGGATATAAGGGAAGTAAGCGTATTGGGGTGTGGTTTAATGAATGGGTAAGGGTAATTGGGTTAGGGGTATTGGGATTTGGCTGGTTTGGGTAGTTTTAGGTCCGAATTAGTTATAGAATTAGGGCTAGATTTTAAATACCCGATTTGAACAAATAATAATTTATAAAAATAATAGATAAATATCAAAATATATTATTTGTGCATGAAAATGATTAAAAATAATTGTTTAACATTATAAAAATATAAAAGTTATTTTGTTGCATAAATAAAGTAATTATAAGTACATATGGGCTATTATTGCAAAATATACAATTTAGCCTAAAAATACAAATATAATTGTAACAAAAATGTAAATAAAATATTTAAAATCTAATATGGGTGTAAATGAAAATTTTAGATGATAAAATCTTCATTAAAATAATTTATAAGGTAATTAATAGATATTTATATAATAAAATGTAGGAATAAATTGATTTAAAGCCTTTAAAAATCATAGAAAATTATGAAAAATGCTTGTATATGCTTGTAGATCAAATGATGGTGCATATGCACTATTTTGAAAGTATATATATATATATATATATATATATATATATATATATATATATATATATATATATATATATATATATATATATATATATATATATATATATATATATATATATATATATATATATATATATTTGAAAAATACGAGGGTAAAATTGGGTATCAACAAACGTGTCCTATTTCGACCGAGACTCGGTTATTTCGGATCGAAGACGCCCTCAACTCATATAAAATCCAACCTAAACCTATTTTGAGGGAGGGGACGTGACTTTGAGAGAAAAACAAAAGTACGAAACACTCGTGAGCACGGATTTGATCAATTCTTCCATTCTTCTTCTAGTATTCATTGATTTTATATTTGAAAACATTACTTTTGATGATTGTATGAACATGAGTGGCTAAGAACCCTATTGTTCTGGGGTCATGGGTGCTACATGAATGTTGACGTTTGAAGTTTAAATTGACGAGTTTGATTTTATCATATTGGATACTTTATTTAATTATGCTTTTAATTATTTTACTGAGTAGCTAACAGTGAAATACTATCTATGAATCTAGAGTTTAACTCAAAAGTGGGAATTCTAGATTGCATATAGAATTAAATAGATCAAGTTCTTGAATCCGGGCATCGGGGAACGGATTCGCAATTAGGATAGAAATACACCTAATTGCCTTGCTTGGTTGAAATACAGGAAGTATAAATGCATTCTTGTTAGTCATAATTCCATAAACATATAAGCATTAAGTTAGCTTGAATAGGCGAGTAAGAACTCGACAGATTCTTATGAGTAATATCAACCATGTCAATCAACAATCCAGATAAATCAATTAGTCATTTTAACCCAAGAACGCAACAATATTATTAGCTAGCCTATGACCCCGGAATATCCTCTCCTACTGATTTTTATTTGAAATTGCTTAAGTATTGCGGTTGATTTCGACTTATTTCATTGCTTGGTAGTTTCTTAGGTAGTAAATTAGTCACTTACACATTTTGTGAGACATCTCTTGAATCGATAAGTTATTTGAGTTTGAACGATACTCTACTCACTACTCTATTACTTGATGACCATGTATACTTGTGTGAGAATGTATTTGGTCGCAATAAGTTTTTGGTTCCGTTGCCGGCGACTTAGAAATTAGCTACTTGTCTGAGTTAATTTTATTAGTTATTTGTTCAAGTTTTAATTTTCAGTTTGCCTTGTTTGTGTTAACGCAGGCTCTTCTCTTGAATGTGGAGGAGTATAAGCACAAACAATCTCCTTCCTCTTGATCCTGAAATTGAACGAACACTTCACAAAGTGAGGAGGGAAGTCGAAACTAGAACTAGAATAGAAAGAGAGTTGGGCATCGTAGTTCAACCACAACCAATAGAGATGGCAGGTAATGAAGAGCGTCCGGTGATAGAAGCTGCAAGGCCCAATCTTGCTAATATGACTCTGGCTATTGTGAAGCCTGATATCACGGGTCATTTGAACCCAAATAGTATATGGTACAATTGATTCAGTCCACAGGGCAATATGTGGGTCTATCTCATGAAGACCCGCAGAGGCACATTCAGAACTTCTTGTAAATTACGGACACTTTCAATTATCCAAACGTTTCCAAGGATTGCGTCAGGCTGACACTCTTCCACTTTTCACTGCTGGGGAAGCTAAGGAATGGTTGCAAAAGAAGCCCGCGAACTCCATCCACACTTGGGATGATCTAGCAAGAAATTCTTAATCAAGCTTTTCCCTACTAAGAAGACAAAGTCGATGAGGAGCCTGATTCTTGGGTTCCAAAAACGGGATGGCGAGACTCTTCGTCAAGCTTGGGACAGATACAAGAAGCTACTTAGAGACTGTCCATATTATTGTCAGACTGATGAGGTGTTGGGTCATACTTTTGTTGATGGGCTAGACGAGACATCAAAGATAAATCTTGACTCAGTTTGTGGGGGGGTAGTTGCATGGCGAGGCCGTATAGTGAAATCTAGCTCTTGCTAAACAATTTCACTGCTAATGATCATAATTGGCAAGGAGATGGGGAATCATGAAGAGCAATTAAACAGAAAGCAGTTGGTGTAATTGAGCATGATGACTTCTCAACCATGAGAACATATATAACAAAATTGGCAAATCAGATGAATAAAATGACAATGCACCAAACACAATAGATGCAACATGTACAACAGATGTCGACTTGCTGTGAATTATGTGGTAACAGTCACACGAGTGACATGTGCCCCACGAATCCTGAATCTATCTACTATGTGGGGCAATAAAGCAGATGTGCGATAAATCAGCATGCACAATATGGGAACACTTACAATCCAAATTGGAAGAATCATTCTAACTTCTCTTGGGGTGGAAATCAGCCGACTCAAAATCATTATAGGCCCCAGGGAAATTTTAATCAACCTCAAAAGCCACCCCATCAAATAGAAGAGAGTATTAATGACTTATTGAAGAAGTTGTTGCTTGATAATCAACAACTTAGGACTGATTTCAGAAATCTTGAGAGACAAATGAGGCAGTTAGTGTCAAATCAAAATACCGGACCTGCATGCGCTCTTACCAGTAATACATGGAAGAACCCTCAAGTTAATGCAGTTACACTTAGAAATAGGAGGGAATTAGAAGAAGTGCCAAAGAAGAGAAGGACAATCCTATACCTGAGGGGGAGTTGATTCCTAAAGCAACACATGAGTCAAAGAATGATGACGCAAGTTCAGAGCCAGTGAATGCTACAAGGCCGCCACCACATGTTGAGCCATGTTCAATTGAATGTTCCATTGGTGGATGTACTTCGCGAAATTCCAAAGTATGCTAAGTACATCAACGGTATAGTAGCTCACAAGAGGAGATTGACTGAATTCGAGACAGTCACACTTACTGAGGAGTGCCCTTCAAGGGTCCAAAACAAGCTTCCTTAAAAGCTTAAGGATCCTGGCAACTTTACCATCCCTGTGCGGATTGGTAATATCGATGTGGGTCGTGCTCTTTGTGATTTGGGGACTGAGCATAAATCTGATGCGCATGTTCTTATTCAAGCAATTGGGTTTGGAAGCTCCAAGACTAACCACTGTGATGTTGTAACTAGCGGACATATCCATAGCCTACCCTGAAGGAGTGATTAAAGATGCATTGCTACAAATTAGGAAATTCATCTTCCCAGCGGACTTCATTATCCTAGATTATGAGGCCGATGAACAAGTTCTAATCATATTGGGACGACCTCTCTTGGCTACAGGTGATGCGATTATTAAAGTTAGAGAGGGAAAAATGATTATGAGGGTGGACAACGAGGAAGCAGTTTTTAATGTCTACAAGGCGATCCAACTTCCCCACCATTACGAGGAGCTCTCTATGATATCTGTTGTAGAGGTGTATGGGCAACTTATCGACACGAGTGTATATATAGACGATTCTATAGAGAAAACACTCATGTTGTTCGATAGCTTGGAGATTGATTACGAGGTTGAGGAGATGATGCATATACTAGATGCA
This sequence comes from Nicotiana tomentosiformis, assembly GCF_000390325.3. Classification (NCBI taxonomy): domain Eukaryota; kingdom Viridiplantae; phylum Streptophyta; class Magnoliopsida; order Solanales; family Solanaceae; genus Nicotiana; species Nicotiana tomentosiformis. The sequence continues at coordinate 130,502,076 of NC_090818.1, forward strand.
TCATGTGCATACATGCATGGATTAAACCCCTTTAAGCCCCTAAATAGGCCAAGTGTGCCTCCTCCAAAGCTGTCGATTGAAGAAGCTCCAAAATTGGAACTTAAACCATTGCCCCCTCACCTTTAATATGATTATTTGGGTGGTTTTGACACTTTACATGTTATTGGTTCTTCTGACTTATCTAAATTGCATAAAGAAAAGCTGTTGAGAGTGCTACGTGAGCACAAACGAGCAATTGGGTGGACGATGTCTAACATTAGCGGCATTAGTCCAACTTTCTGCATGTATAAAACCCTCATGGAGGAAGGGCACAAGCCAAGTGTAGAGCAACAACGCCGCTTAAATACAATCATGAAAGAGGTGGTAAGAAAAGAAGTGATTAAGTGGCTTGACGCAGGTATTGTATTTCCAATCTCTGATAGCAAATGGGTAAGCCCCGTCCAATATGTGCCTAAGAAAGAGGGGATGACTGTAGTGGTTAATGAAAATAATGACATGATTCATACAAGAACTGTGACTGGGTGGAGAATTTGCATAGATTATTGAAAATTAAACAATGCCACCCGAAAGGACCACTTTCCCATCCCTTTTATTGATCAAATGCTTGATAGATTAGCCGGACAAGAATACTACTATTTCCTAGATGACTATTCGGGGTATAATCAGATTCCTATTGCCCCAGAGGACCATAGAAAGCTACATTTATATGTCCCTATGGCACATATGAGTTTAAGAGAATGCCCTTTGGTCGCTGTAATGCATCTGTGACTTTTCAAAGGTGTATGATGATTGTTTTTACTGACATGGTTGAAAGATTTATAGAAGTGTTCATGGATGACTTTTCTATTTTTGGGTATTCTTTTGATAATTGTTTAATGAACCTTGATAAAGTGCTTGCTAGGTGTGAAGAGACAAACTTGGTGCTAAACTGGGAAAAATGTCATTTCATGGTATGAGAAGGTATAGTCTTGGGGCACAAGGTGTCCAAAAATGGTTTGCAGGTGGACAAAGCAAAGGTGGAGGCGATTGAAAAATTTCCCCCACCGACGTCCGTCTAGGGCATTCGCAGTTTCTTGGGCCATGTAGGTTTTTATCGTCATTTCATTAAAGATTTTTCAAAAATTTCTTCTCCTTCGTGCAGGCTTCTTGAGAAATATATCCCCTTCAAGTTTGATGATGCATGTCTGAAAGCATTTGAGGAGCTGAAGAGAAGACTGGTGACTGCGCCAATTATCATTGCCCCGGATTGGGCGTAGCCATTTGAGTTGATGTGCGATACGAGTGACATAGCAATCGGAGTTGTTCTGGGGCAGAGGAGGGAGAAAATCTTTCAATCCATTTATTACACGAGAAAAACTCTGAATCCAGCCCAGATGAACTACACTGTTACTGAAAAAGAGTTGCTTGCAGTGGTGTGGGCGTTTGACAAGTTCAGATCCTATCTAGTGGGAACCAAAGTCATCGTCTACACAGATCACTCAGCTATAAGGTACTTGTTTTAAAAGAGAGACGCCAAGCCGAGGCTAATTCGATGGGTTCTCTTCTTGCTAGAATTAGACTTGGAGATTCGAGATCGAAAAGGAACAAAGAATCAAGTGGCTAATCAATTGTACAGATTAGAAAATCTGAACCATGTGGCGAAGGGAGGTTCGATTATGGAGACATTTCTGGATGAGCATTTATTGGGAATCACCTCAAGTGAAGCCCCGTGGTATGCAGACTACGTGAATTTTATTGCAAGTGGGGTGACGCCACCAAAATTGACATCCGATAATAGAAGAAGATTTCTACATGATGTGAGGCTCTACATGTGGGATGATCCATTCCTATATAAGCAGTGCGCAGATCAGTTGGTACGAAGGTGTGTCCCTGAGGAGGAGATGAATGCAATATTGCATGACTGTCATACTTCTCTATATGGAGGTCATCACGGTGGGGATAGAACTGCCCCAAAAGTGTTGCAATCGGGTTTCTATTGGCCAAAATTTTTTAAGGATGCACACGCCTTTTGTTAAAAAGTGTGACGGTGCCAAAGAACCGGAACAATCATGAAGAAGCACGAGATGCCTTTGCAAAGTATTTTAGCAGTAAAGCTCTTTGATGTTTGCGGGATTAGTTTCATGGGACCGTTCCGATTCTCTAATGGTCATAGGTACATCTTGGTGGCGGTCGACTATGTGTCTAAGTGGGTGGCGACCATTGCTCTTCCTACTAATGACACAAAGGTAGTGGTAAACTTTGTAAAGAAGCACATCTTTACACGCTTTGGGACTCCAAGAGTGCTGATAAGTGAGAGAGGAACTCACTTCTGTAACAAATTATTGAATAATATTCTAGCAAAGTATGGAGTTAAGCACAAGGTTGCTACTGCCTATCACCCCAAAATGAGTGGTCAAGTGGAAGTGTCAAACAGAGAGGTGAAGTAGATTCTTGAGAAAACAGTAAGTGGAAATAGGAAGGACTGGGCGGGAAAGCTAGATGATGCATTATGGGCATATCGAACTGCATATAAGACCCCCATAAGTACTTCTCCGTATAAGTTGGTTTATGGGAAGGCGTGCCACCTGCCCGCCGAGCTTGAACACAAAGCCAATTGGGCGATTAAAAAGCTAAATATGAATATGGACTTAGCCGGCGAGAAGAGGGTGTTACAACTCAACGAGCTTAATGAGTTTCGATTGCACGCGTACGAAAATGCCAAATTGTATAAAGAAAAGACCAAAAGGTGTCATGACAAACACATCCATCATCATGAGTTTGAGCCAGGTCAAGAAGTTCTCTTGTTTAATACGAGGTTGAAACTTTTCCCCAGAAAGCTTAAGTCTCAATGGGCAGGTCCTTTCATTGTGGTAAGTGTGAAGCCTCATGGAGTGGTGGAATTGCATGATACGAGCTCAAGTGGTACCTTCTTGGTAAATGGACAGAGAGTAAAACATTATTGGGGTGGTGCCATTGCATGTCACAAGACCTCGATAGACTTGGTCGATGCTTGAAAATGTGTTGAGTCGTGCCGCGACGTTAAATCAGGCGCTTGTTGGGAGGCAACTCAATTTTAATGCTTTCATAGCTTAGTTTTTTGTTTTCTTTTAGTCAGAGTAGACTAGTTTTTGTTGTTGTTTCCTTTGTATTATATAAATCATAGGCAGGAATAATGTGGGGTGTATATAATGTATGTATTGAATTCTCGGGTTAAGGGTTGTTTATAAAATAAAAAAATAAAAAATAAAAAAAATAGCGAACGAGCGCCCAGGCCAGTGCCTCACGCTGCTTGGGGCGCAGTTTACAGAAACATCACAACCCCCAACGCCAAGCCCAGTGTGGGGCGCTGTGCTGGGGGGTCAAGTAAGGTGGATTTGTTTTTTAATTTTTGTTTTTTTGTATAATGTTTTAAGTTAATCCGACCCATATAACCCGACCTAACTACCCATACACACACACATAATAACCCATACCCAAACCATTCTCCCAACCAAATTAAATTAACTCTAACCCAAAACCCCCCATCTCTTTCACCGTAACTCTCACAAGCGACCCCCCTACTATGTCTCTCTCCTCGCTGCTCTCTCTCCTTCTCTCTCAAATTCTCCAATTTTTGTTGCTCACTTTCATCTCAAGACTCAAAGGTATGTTCTTCTTGTTCTCTCTTTTCTTGTATTTTGAAATTTCTTAGTGTACTTCTAGTCCTTCTTCTCCAACAACCCCGAATCCCCTACCCTATTGTGCACGAAATTAGTTGCCAATATTAGTTGTGAAGTTGTATTTGAAGTAGTAAACTTCAATTCCCTATACGGTTAAGTGAATTTAGTAATGTGAATTTTAGCATTGCTCGCTTGTACTACGGTTAAGTTATGGCCATGTTCGACTACTTAAATTGTGATGAAACATTGGTGCACTTTGAACCACTCTTGTGAGTAGATTATACATAACCTTCAGTTTTAAGTGTGGGGTCATCTTGGCTTCTCACAATGACCTTGGGCGAATTTCTTGATCCATTCTCACAATGACCTTGGGTGAATTTCTTGATCCATTCTCACATTTGTGTTTGTCGTGTGTAGGTTGTTATGGCTCATGATAGTGCCGCAAAAGGCAAAAGGGGTAGGAATGTCCTCCACTACTGGCCCCTCCCAAAAAATTCAAGCAATGTGAGGTATCTTCAAGGCAGGCTAAAGGGAAACAAGTTGCCAAAGGATCACAACATGCACCTTTGCAACCGAGGCATCTTTTGAAACTAGTTAGTGATGCTGCTATTGCATGGCCTAGGGACTTCGTGCCATATGGGCGGTACATCTCCGAAATGGGGATTAATGTGAAATCTCTAGAAAGAAATTTTCCGGATTTGCTTGCCCTGTTGGTAGAGATGAAGATGGAGAAACTCATAGAATGCCCGAGTCCTGCGAATTTGAACATGGTGTGCGAGCTATACACCAATTGGAACGCGAACTTGTTCCAATCATGTGTCCCAGGGAAGGATATACCACTAGATAGGAGATCCTTCTGTGAATTTTTGGGAGTTGATAACTCGAATCCACGGAGGCTCCAAAAGTTCGTCAAAATCCCACGTTAGCGAGAAATACATCACACTCTTTGTGGCGTTGATTCTAATTCCAAGTGGACATGGACTAAGGGAGATGCACACCTTGAGATGCTCCATTTTGACTTCAACAAGACGACTAAGGTATGGCAAAACTTCGTGCAGGCTATATTGATGCCCGTCGAGCATAACCGTGAATGCACTCGAGCTCGAGTGTGTGTGATTTTCTTTCTAATGACTGGGCGACCCATAAATGTGGGTGAGATCATGCTAGGGGAGATGGACCGCACCCGCTTTGGGAAAATGATCAAACGGTTATTCTTTGGCAACCTCCTGACGCAATACATGCTATCCTGTGGGGTACCGGAGTACCCGGGCTATGATGAGGTAATGGAGGCACCAAAGGCATTGCTAGAAATTGCATCCTTGCTGGAGTCCACATCAAAGCTAATCCAGGTTGTGAGGAATGAGAGGGATGAAAACTTCAACAAGTATCTTTATAGTTCCCTCAATGTGATAATGTGCAGGCTAGGGATCTCAGATGAGGAACGAATGCGGTTGCGCAATGATCTCTCTAGTTCTTCCAAGGAGATGTTGGGCATTGCACCGGGTAGTCCTATTCACCAATCTGGGGATGATAACACATACAAAGGATCCGATGATGAGGATGAGATGGGTGATGAAGTCACGGGGCCCATGGCTTTGGTGCCCCTAGGAGCGGATGATGATGATGAGCCCAGAGCCGCAGCTGGTGGGCACCCTGAGGAGGCGGCCTCCGACTAGCAGGGAGTTCTTTCTTTCCACCTTACTTTGTTTTGAATTTGTTATGCATCAGAGACTATGCATTGTTTAAGTGTAGGGTAGGGGAATACTTCCTGACTTGTAATTGTATAAAGTTTTTATTGTTAGTGTGTTGTTGTTTGTTTAGCTTAGTTTAGAACTCACATAGTCTTTGGACGCCGGTTCTTTTCCAAAGGTGTAGCTCAAACCGGGTGTTTGTTTTATGGAGTAGGATAGGGAGAAAACTGAGGTGCTCTGATGTACCTGTTGACATGTTTGGTGTTGGCACATTAAGCTATGGCATGCGATCTAACTTCCTGAATATTTTATTTAAATTATAATGCCTAAGTAAATTAAGTAGCCTACTCTATGACGCCTTGTTCTCAGTTGGTTGACTTGTATGCCACCTAGTGCATTATTGCTTAAAAAATCTCAACTCGTTATGCTTGCTTGACTTGAGAGTCGCATAGAACCGTCTTGATTGATTCAAGTGCAATATGTGTGTAAGGGTTGGTGATATTCTGTGCTATCTTGTGTAGTCTAGGATATGACGTAGGCATTTCTTGCTTGACTATAGAGGTGCTTGTCACTCACAAATAAAATTTTCCGTTGCTAGCCCCTTTGAGCCTATAGACCTTTTCTTTGGCACCCACACTACAAGCCGTATTCCTATTTTATTCTTAATTTGAGCTTGTTGAACCTTTACCTCCTAAGGTACTTAGTCGCTAAAAAAAATAAGGTGAGATATTAGGGAGTGACTTTCGAGTGGAACCATGGAAAGGCCCTTAAGGTGCAGTAAAATTATGAAAAAAGGCCACTAGCCGATGAACCTTAATGTATGGAGTGTGTGGAGAAAAGAAAAAAACAAAGGGAGAAAGAAAAAAATTGCAAGAAAAAAATAGTAGTTCAAATAATGTAGAAAAACACACACTTCCTAATCTTTCGAATTCGTACTAGTGGGAATATAGATGTGCTTAATTGAAAAGAGGGCTATATTATATATGGTGTATGACAAGTGAATTGGTTGAAAAGAAGATGTGCTCGATGTTTGAGTGTGGTGTATTAAAGTGCTTAGGAGGGTTTGTCATTATTCCTAAATGTATCCTACCCATCCCTTAGCCTACATTACAACCTTAAAGTCCTAATTGATCCTAGATTTGGCTAGCTTAGATTAGTAAAGATGTACACTACGGGCAATCTTATGGTACAACCATAGGATGCACATGAATTCTTTGTGAGAGTGAGTGGATTTTGTTCAATTGTGTGATGTCCTCAATTTATCTTCAATGGCATATTTGAACGTATGTGCTACTTTTATATTCACTCTTTTGCTTATGGTGAGGGCACTTGGTCTCATGACGGATTGGTGATGTTGTACTTCTTTTGTTGGGTGAGTGCGTGAGTTGAGGATGCTTAGTGGTAACGAGTCGTCTCTTGAGGTAGGGTGGTTGTAGAGAGGTGGCTTGAATTGGTTGAATAGCATTGTGTATACTTGGGCTAGTTGGAAAAGAAAAAACGGGAAGAATGTGAAATTCGTGTGTTCATGCTTAATTGACGGTATCGACCACAGTCAAAGGGTAGAGTGTGTGATGGAATTAAATGTAAATTGCTTTTTCATAGTGGCAGGTACGTTTTGGGGTGTTAATATAGTTCCATTGCTCGAGGAAGAGCAAGAGTCTAAGTGTGGGGTGTTGATAATCAACTTAATGTTGCATATTTTGATGTATATTGCCTCACATTGTACTCATGTCCCATAAATTTCGGATGTATAATATAATGATTTGTGCTAATTTGTGGTATTTCTATGTGTAGGAAACATTCGGATGCGATTTGGGACGAAAGTGCGCGAATTGGAGAGCAAATGGAAAGAAAAGGCGAAATGGCCCAGTTGAGCGCCACAGGCAGCGTAGGGTGCTACCCGTGGCGCACAAAACAGAATGCTGAAAAGTTGAGCGCTAGGGCCAGCGCCCCACACTGCCCTGGATGCTCAAGACGTGAAATTGTCCTATTTCGACTAGGACTTGGTTATTTCGACCCCAAGACGCCCCCAACTCATATAAAAGCCAACCTAAACCTATTTTGAGGGAGAGGACGTGACTTTGAGAGACAAAAGTATGAACACTCGAGAGCACGAATTTGATCAATTCTTTCAATTTTCTTCTAGTATTCATTGATTTTATGTTTTAAAACATTACTTTTGATGATTGTATGAACATGAGTGGATAAGAACCCTATTGTTATGGGGTTATGTGTGCTACATGAATGTTGGCGTTTGAAGTTTAAATTGATGAGTTTGATTTTATCATATTGGGTTTTTTATTTAATTCTGTTTTTAATTATTTTGCTGAGTAGCTAACAGTGAAATACTATCTACGAATCTAGAGTTGAATGATAAGAAAAAAATATCATGTATAAATTTAGTTATTATCTTTAAAGTTTAGTAGTAATATTTTTACTTTCTTTGCATTGAAATAATTAACTAATATAAAAAGAAAAATGATTGACCTTGGAGAAATCTGAACACAAAGAGCTAAAGTTTACAATGAAGATTCATGGTGTTGAAAGAAGAAAGGAAAAAATATGGAAGAGAGGATCACGTATCTTGATTTTAGAATTGGATTTGTAAAAGCATTTGGATTGTATCAATTATGAGGAGAAAAGGGACCCATGTACCTAAGGTCTTTCTTCACTATAAAAATTAAAAGAAAAAGAAAGAATTACTAATAAAAAAGAGAAAAAGCAGCCCATGTGCTACTGCCAACTTGGATAAATTGGCGTGAATTCATCTTTTAAATCTAAAGTAGCTTGCAACTTGCCAAGTTGAAATAACAAGTTGCCAAACATTCAATGCACACTACTCTTGGAAACATCTATAAATAGAAACACAATTAGGTGCTCCAAGACATGAAATGAAGGGGGAGAAAGCTTAGAGCTACGGTTTGGAATTCATTTCTTTCGGGCTTCTTATTTTCTTTCTTCTTCAGTTGTTTCTTCTTTTAGCCATTACACTCACATCATTTCTAGTTCCAAATAAATTGTAATGTTGGAATTTACTCTAGTTTCAGTTTTTAATTAAATAGGAAAAATTATTCTCTTGAATATTTCTTTCTATTTTCTTATTTAATGAGCAAGAATATTTACGTTGTCAGTACTAACTCCATTATGGAGTAACTTTTCTTGTGTTGGAAAAATGTCGGATCTTAATATTTCTATATAATAGTAGATATTATTCCTCAATTTCACATACTTGAGCTGGAGCTTTTCATTTAAATTTTATCTGCTTTATAGTTAGGTGTTATTTAATTTGTTAACATCTATCTATTTCGTACTATATATTAACTTCTTACTGATTCTGTAATTGAAAGAGGCGGAAGAAGTAATATAGTTAATTTTGGTATTGATAAATGTTAACTTTTGTTTAGTGACATCTAGCTCTTATACGTTAAAATTGTCTCTACACTATTTGTAATCGAAAGAGGCGAATATTGTAGTAATTAATTATAACAAGTAGGGTAACCGAAAGGGACTTACTAAAAAGATCATATTTTAGTTCAAGTATATATTTCTGGTTCTTTAATATTACTATTTTAACGATTAATTTGTATAACCGAGATGAGTGCAATTAATTGTTCAACTATAGTAATAATATATAAATGTAACCGTGAGAGGCATTTATATATTTATGAGAAATAAAAATAGAAGAATAAATATATCTACTGTATAATAAAATTATTAAGTAAAGTCAGGATCCCAACACCTTTTTATTATATTTCTGAAAATAAAATAAAATATTTTCTATTGCTCTATTCATGAATTTTTAGTTAGTTAATTCACAACTCAACTCTTTGTGATTTTTTCAAATAGTAATTAAAACAAGAAACATCTGTAAAATAGATAAACCAATCTCTGTTGGTTCGATATCTTTCTATAATATTATTTGACAGAGTACGAGTTAGAATTTTATACACGCCAGACAGTCAAATTTTTGGCGTCGTTGCCGGGGAATTGCAACATCTATTTCAGATTAATTATTTTGTTTTTAATTTGAGAACTTATTATTATTATTATATTTATTATTATTATTATTATTACTAGTATTATTTTTATCTTTTTTTTTTGTTACTACTGTAACTATTGTTACTAGTAATGTCTTTCTAGTTTTCTCTTATTAACAATATTACTACTTACTGTTTTCGTATCATTCTTTATCTTTTTAATTTTTATTTTACTTTACAGTATCATAATATTGTTTCTAGGATCAGCTAGCTCTTTTCATTAAAAACACACACACTTATTTTCTGTTTTTAATTAGTATCACTAGTTATATTAACTACTACTACTACTATTTTAATTTTTATATACTTTTTTTTATTTTTAGTGTCACCAATACTATTTTAGGAACTAAGTTTGATTTTATTTCAAAGAAAAAATAAAAAAAATCTTTGCTTTAAGGATTTTAGGTAGTTTATGGCCCGCTCTTCTATAAAAGAGTTGGCGAATTACGACCCAGAAATTGAAAAATCTCTTCGATTGCGCAGGAAAGGACAAACATCATCTTCTCAAAGTATAGCTTGTGAAGAAATGGAGAATGAAGAGCTTAACAATAACCAACTTCCACCATATCAAGTGGAAGAAACTTTCGATGAGGTGGCTCCACGACGTGACAGAATACTCAGAGATTATGCAAGACCGAATCATTTTGAAGGAGAATCAAGTGTGAAGAGACCACCAATTGTAGCAAACAACTTTAAAATTTGCACAGGCTTGATTCAAACTATTCAAAAGTCATGTCAATTTACTGGTAATGCGAGTGAAGATCCTCATACCCATCTAATTGATTTTCTTGAATTAGTTGAAACATACAGGTATAATGGAGTCACAACAGACGCTATCAGGTTGCGGCCTTTTCCTTTTTCATTAAAAGGTGAAGCAAAAATATGGTTGCGAAGTCTGCCAAGAGGTTCAATCACTACACGGGATCAAATGACTCAGAAATTTCTTAATAAATATTTTTACATGCAAAAACATTTAAAATGAAGCAAGAAATCAATTATTTTGTACAGACAGATGCCGAATCTGTATACCAAGCATGGGAACGATTAAAAGTAATGTTAAGAAAATGCCCACACCATGGTATTCAAGATCTTGATATCTTATATATTTTTTTATTATGGTCTTAAACCCTCTGCTAGAAATGTAATTGATGCAGCATTAGGAGGATCCATAATGAGCAAAACCACTAAAGAAGCCATGCAATTGCTCAATAAAATTTCAGAAAATGCTGTGCAATGGCCCTCAGACAGAATGATTGTTAATAAAGCAGCATGAGTTAATCAAGTTGAAGCTTGGAATTCATTAGCGCAACAAATTGCAACTCTGATACAAAAAGTTGAGGCCTTTCAGGTAAATACTCAATCATCATCTCAACATGAGAATTGTGACGTTTGTGGAGGTAATCATCCCAATCACGAGTGTCAAGCTTCAACACAACATGAAAAACAAGTAAATGTTATTGGTTATAGAACTAGTTACCCATTCGGTAGTCCCATGGCACGAAAATATCCGAGTAGCCCAAATGGTGCTGAAAATCCTCAAAGTTTTTTCAATCAAAAGCAGCAGGTGCAGGGACCCCCTGGTTTTCAAAATCAAAATAGAGGGCAACAAGATTTTCAACAATATCAACAATAGTCCCATAGAGCTCATCAGAAAAGCCTTGAAGACATGATGTACAAATTCATTAAGGCTATTGACGAGAAGGTTGGAAGTCAAAATTCAACCATCAAGAATTTGGAAATCCAGATGAGCCAATTATCAACCCTCATGTCTAGACAAATAAAATGTGATCTACCAAGTAACACCGAGAAAAATTCAAAGGAACACCTCAAATCCATCTCTCTGCGGTCAGTTAAAACTCTTGATGATCCATATGCAGATAGACAAGGAAAGCCACAAGAAGTGGAACAGGTAAATGAAGGTGATAATAAAAGAGACTCTGAACTTTTAAAAGAACAAAAAGATAAAAGAAACAAGGTACAAAAAAATGAATTGATACAAATCCTCACTCTGTACCCCTCCCTTTTCCCCAAAAGCTAAACAGAGAAAAGCTTGACAAACAATTCTCAAAGTTTTTAGAAATTTTAAAGCAGCTTTACATTAACATACCTTTTACAGATACTTTGAAGCAAATGCCGTCATATGCTAAATTTCTTAAAGAAATTTTGTCAAGTAAAAGAAAATTGGAAGAAGTTTTAGTGGTTAAGCTTATAGAAAAATGTAGTGCTATACTTCAAAATAAGCTTCCACAAAAACTTGGTGATCCACGCAGTTTTACAATTCCTTGTACTTTGGGAGGTGCTCATTTTGAAAAAGCATTATGTGATTCAGGTGCTTCAATAAATCTAATGCCTTTTTCAATTTTCAGGAAATTAGAACTTGGTGAAATGAAGGACACTGGTGTGTCTCTGTAATTGGCTGATCAAAGTACTAAAAAACTGAAAGGAATACTAGAAAATATCCTCATTAGAGTTGATAAGTTTATATTCCCAGTAGATTTTGTCGTACTTAAAATGGAAGAAAATACTGAGGTACCATTGATTTTAGGTAGACCATTTCTTACAACAGGAAGAGCAATAATTAATGTCCATTAAGGACAACTAATTTTGCGAGTTGATGGGGAAAGAGTAATTTTTGATATGCAGAAAATAATGAAATATTCTGAAGATGAGTCATCCTCATCTTGTTTTCTAATTGATTTGTTGAATGACATTACAGATGAATATAAAGATGATCATTTGATTACTGATTCATTGAAAAGATGTTTGGCAAAGTCAGGTACCACAAGTGATGATGACACTACAATCAGAAAAGAAGCAGAAATGCTGGAAAAAGATTCAGAAAATGACAAAGTCTCACAAGAAGAAGTTCAACCAAAAATTAAACTCAAAACTCTTCCTTATCGTTTGAAATATATTTTTTCTTAAACCTGAATTATTTCCAGTAATCATTTCATCCTCTTTGAATGCAGAACAAGAAAGAAAACTGATTGAGGTATTGAGAGAAGTAGTGAAACTTCTAGCGGCGGGTATCATTTATCCGATATCTAACAGTCCTTGGGTAAGTCCGGTGCAGGTAGTACCAAAGAAAGGAGGTATGACAACGATAAAAAATGAAGATAACGAACTCATACCTACCAGAATAGCCACAGGGTGGAGAGTTTGTATTGGCTATAGACGACTTAATGAGGCTACAAGAAAAGATCATTTTCCTTTACATTTTATTGACCAAATTCTTGAAAGAGTTACAGGTCATGGTTTTACTGTTTTCTTGACGGATATACTGGGTATAATCAGATACCAATTACTCTAGATGTAACGACCCGATCGGTCATTTTGAGCTCTAGCGCGTCGTTCGGTGGTTTGAGGCCTTGGGTAGCTTCACTTCAGGTATTATTACTTGTATGTGTGGTCAGAATTGAATTTTGGGAAGTTCGGAGTTGATTTGGAATGAAAATTCTCATTCCGGAAGATTTAAGTTGGAAGAGTTGACTAAAGTTTAACTTTTGAGTAAACGACCTTGGAATCGGGATTTGAAAGTTTCAATAGGTTCGTATGTTGATTTCGGACTTGGGCGTATGTCCGGATCGGGTTTTGGGTAACCCGAGAGCATTTAAGTGCTTATTATGGAAAGTTGGCATTTTGGAAGAATTTCATAAATTTGGGTTGAAATGTATTTTGATGTTATCGATGTCCGTTTGGGATTCCGAGCCTGAGAATAGTTCAGTATAGTGATTTTGGTCTTAGGAGCATTTCCAGACATTGATTTGGAAATCCGTAGGTCGATTCGGCGTCAATTGGCGAAAGTTGGAAATTGGATGAATTTTGGAATAATTTGACCGGGAGTGGACTTTTTGATATCTAGGTCGGATTCCGATTCCGGAAGTGGGAGTAGGTCCGTTATGTCAATTATGACTTATGCGCTAAATTTGAGGTCAATCAGACTTGATTTGATAGGTTTCGGCGTCGAATGTAGAAACGTGAAGTTCTAAAATTCACTAAGCTTGAATTGGGGTGCGATTCATGGTTTTAGCATTGTTTGATGTGATTTGAGGCCTCGAGAAGGTTCGTGTTATGTTTTGGGACTTGTTGGTGTGATTGGATGGGGTCCCGGGGGCCTCAGATGTGATTTGGAGTGGTTTCAGACCAATTCTAGCTGTTTTGGTTGCTGCTGAGCCCTAGCGCGTCGTTGGGCAGTTTCAGGCCTTGGGTAGCTTCGCTTCAGGTATTATGACTTGTACGTGTGGTCGGAATTGAATTTCGGGAAGTTCAGAGTTGATTTGGAAAGAAAATTCTCATTTCAAAAGCTTTAAGTTGGAAGCATTAACTAAGATTTGACTTTTGAGTAAACGACCTTGGAATCAGGATTTGAAAGTTCCAATAGGTTTGTATGATAATTTTGGACTTGGGCGTATGTCCGAATCGGGTTTTGGTTGACCCGGGAGCATTTCGGTACTTATTATGGAAAGTTGGCATTCTGGAAGAATTTTATAAATTTAGGTTGAAGTGTCTTTTGATGTTATTGATGTCTGTTTGGGATTCCGAGCCTGTGAATAGTTTCGTATGGTGATTTTGGTCTTAGGAGCGTGTCCGGACGTTGATTTGGAAGTCCGTAGGTCGATTCAGTGTCAATTGGCGAAAGTTGAAAATTGGATGATTTTTGGAAAAATTTGATCGGGAGTGGACTTTTTTATATCTAGGTCGGATTCCGATTACGGAAGTGGGAGTAGGTCCATTATGTCAATTATGACTTGTGTGCTAAATTTGAGGTCAATCAGACTTTATTTGATAGGTTTCGGCGTCGAATGTATAAGCTTGAAATTCTAAAGTTCACTAAGCTTGAATTGGGGTGCGATTCATGGTTTTAGCGTTGTTTGATGTGATTTGAGGTCTCGAGCAGGTTTGTGTTATGTTTTGGGACATGTTGGTATGATTGGACGGGGTCCCGTGGGCCTCGGGTGTGATTCGGCGTGGTTTCGGATCAATTCTGGCTGTTTTGGCTGCTGCTGTTGCTGGTTCTGGTTTTGTCCTTCGCGAAAGCGAAGGGAGTCCCGCGTTCGCGAAGAAGGGTTTTTGGGTGGTTGATTTTTGTTCATCGCGAACGCGACACAGGGGTCGCGAACGCGGAGAAGGACCTGAGGAACCTATGCGAACGCGAAGGGGAGATCGCGAACGCGTAGAAGGAAAGGGGGAGCTGGGCATGGAGCAGGTTGGCCTTCGCGAACGCGGTTCATGGACAACGAACGCGAAGGGGCAGGGGTCTGAGGGTTCGCGAACGTGGCGTAGGTGACGCGAACGCAAAGAGAAATTGTGAGGCAGTGGCATTTGGCCTTCGCGAACGCGAGGCGCTTCACACGAACACGAAGAAGGGTCGCCTCGGCAGTGTATAAGTTTGCCAAAATGGGTTTTGGCTCATTTTATTTCAATATTCTATGGGAGCCGAGCTAGGGGCTTTTTCGGAGGAGCTTCTTCGTCACCCATCACAAGTTTTGGAGCGGCGAGCGCCGGTTTGAGTTGTTAGAAAAACTTTGGAGTCGGTTATGGAACTTCAGAGCGAGATAAGTCTCTTTTCTAACCTTGTAAGATGGAATTAACCCCATAGATGAATTGATTTAATATGTGCTTCTATTTGTGGGGGCTGCGTACATACGAGGTGATGAGAGTCCGTACGTAGCTACTAATTATGCTTATGTACGAGTAGTCTAGGACCCAAATCATGTTATACTTGCGATGTTTGCACCCTACTTGTTAATTTGATCGCTTAGATCATATTGGAACTTGATAAAGGAATTGTAAAAGGTTAAATTTTATTTACTTGAGTTTTGGACGGTCACTTGACTGTTAATGAGAATTGGTGTTTCTTTGAATATTAGCCTCTTAATAATCTTGAATCTGTTGTTTATAAAGTATTTTCTCTTCCCCTGGAGCGGGCCGAACGTTTTGGTAGCAGATAGATGCATCTACGGTTCGTGCCGTTCGACCCTCGGCAGTGCACAGTTTATATATTTGTATGTTGGATCGGGTCGTACGACCTCTGCATAATTCGTGCGTAATAATTCTTGGATTCCAATTATAATTGATATTGTTTCATTGGCTTGAGAGATTAATTTGTTAAATGATGAAAATTAATTTGATTTACTATCAGTGAAAGAATTATTTATTTATTTCTTGTTATTGAGTTTTCAGATGTATTTACATAATCCATGCTTAATTATAATTTTAGTATTTTATTGTTAGCCCATAGTAAACGTCAAAGCTGACCCCTCATCACTATTTCTTCGAGATTAGACTAGATACTTACTGGGTACACGTGTTTTATGTACTCATGCTACACTTGCTGCACATTTTATGCAGGTACATATATGTCTAGTGGTCATATGGGTGCAGAGGCGCGCTATTGCGGGGACTTAGGTGAGTTGCATCCCATGTTACGAGTCCGCATCACACAGAGTCTCCACCAGAGTTATTTACATTCTCCTGTCTAATTTGTATTCCAGACAGATGTTGTATTTTATCATATTTCTTAGTTGATGCTCATGCACTTATGACACCGGATTTTGGGGGTTCCTATTGGATGTTTAGTATGGTAGTTCACGTAATTATCATCGTTTCACCCTGTAAATTCCATTTCATACTATTTAATTAATGGAAATTATGATTTCAAAAGGAATAAAAATGAGTAATTAAGTGGATCAATCATCGTTGACTTGCCTGACAGCGGCGTTAGGTGCCATCACGACCTATAGTGGATTTTGGGTCATGCCAGCTTGGTATCGGAGCATTAGGTTCACTTGGGTCTCACGAGTTATGAGAAAGTCTAATAGAGTCTTGCGGATTGGTACGAAGACGTATGTACTTATCTTCGAGAGGCTACAGGGCTGTTAGGAGCACTTCCCTTCTTGATTCCTCATTGTGCAATTTGATTCCTTCGAGGCTTATGCCTTATTTCCTTCCTATTCATTCTTGTACGGTGTTGAGCACTCGTGTCAATTGGGTATCGAGGAGTTGCAGTGGTACTACAGACGTGGAGCAGGATGTTTCTCCCTGCGCATTCGAGCAAGTTATTATCGTCTTCTTGCGGAAGGATGTTCTGTCATTTCAGCTCAACAGTTGTATTTTCAATGGGATCGAGGCTACGCACAAATTGCTATGATGTTCAGACGTTGTTATCGCACAATGTTGGTGTAATGGTGGTGGTGTTTGTTTATGTGTCGAGGCAGTGAATGACTTGAAATGAGGATTTCTCAGCACATGATTTAGAGGTACACCGTTTATCTCCAGCAAAGGAAAGGCAATCGAACTATGAATGTTCAGGTTTGGGTTGATGGAGTAACGAGACTTGGTATTTTCAAGCGCAGTGGAATTTTCATCTGTGATGTGGTGTCATTGTCCTTATTTGAATGTATTAAGTTCGCCGGTGTTATGGTATTCTTCAATTCGCCTTCAGGGCAGGGTATTGTGAAAGGACACTGGGGAAGCGGTCGTCAGATATAGCATGCGCAGCGGTTCAGAATCGAATCGGTATTTCTAATGTGATGACTCGAGAAGGATGATCTTCTAGGAGGTTTAGAGTTGGTAGCAATTCACTAGTTCCGGTGCTACAATTATGGACTTGATTTAAGGCAACATTTGGGCAACGAAGAATGAGAAAGGACATGGCGAGATGTGTCTCGCGGTGGTTGAATTACTAGCAGGTCAAGTATGAAAAGCAGAGGTCGAGCAGTTATTTAAAGAATATGGTTTAGCTGAAGTAGGAGTGATAGAGTAGCGTATGGATTTTGTGGTAGGATAGCCACATGACTTGAGAAAAGTTTAGAGTGATTTGGGATTCATGGTGGACAGTGACTAGGTCTACATACCTAATTTGGAATGCTGGCTACTATACTGAGGAATATTGGATACGACAAAAATAAGTTTGCTTGATATGAAGGGGAATGCAACAAGACTTCGGATTGTAATGTATTGTCGCACTTTTAGTTGATGTCAATGGGGGGTGAACGGACTTGTACAACTGGTAAACGAGCACGGGCTCAAGAGAGTTTGCTGATTTCGTAGTAATTGTACTTAGTGCAACATCGTTGGAAGATATCGGCATGGAATTTCCACATTTTGGTTATCTCTTGTGAGCAGGTTAGCGGTTGCGTGGTGTTGATGAAACTTCTACGAAGAATTTTACTGGCTATCCGGTAAGAAGTCGAATATTTGAATGTGGGTAGGTATTCAGAATTTTCATGAAATATTTAACAGAAAGATTTCGAGAAATTTGGCGGCTTGATTGTGCGAGATCATAGTAATTGGTAAGGAGGAATCTTGGTGGGTTCCAGGGTTATGAAATTGTAGCTTCAAGCTAAGTGGAGGAGCCCCACTGTCTATGGTTGGATCACGTGGTTGTCTGCTTGTGCGGTTTCTGGTCATCAGTGTATTGGTGGGTTATTATGACTAAGGAAAGAAAACATCAGTGGTAATTCGAGCAAAGGATTTAAGGAATGTGTGTTATACTTGGCCTTATCGATTCATGTTCAGGTTTTGGGAAGACTTTAGAGTTTATGACTCTTGTGGGGGTTATGTACAAGGAAAAGAATTCAGTCGGGTGCTTCTTTGATAGGGTGTTCCCGTGCTAACATCGCACTAGAGTTTGGCTTATATTCGGGACCAATTCAGAGTGGGTGACTCTCAATAGTGGTCCTAGTGGGTTCAAGAATTTAAGTGTAGTGCCTAAGGACTTGGGATGTTCTATGTTATCATTGGGTATGCAGTGTAGAATTGTAGGAAAAGAGGAAATAATTTCGGATTTGCGGAAGGTCTTACAGAATGGGTGAACCAGTTGGAGATGCTATTGTGCACGTAAGAAGAATATGAGATGATTCATGAGTAATAAGACGATGTGGTCTCGTGATACGGGTCACTCGGGACAAGTGAGGATTTGGTTTGTTACATTTTAATGAAGCTATTATTATTTCTAAGGCATGTCAAGAATAAATTGGAAGAAGTTGGGTTGGTTATTAATGGTTGAATCAGTATGATCGTGGCATCGATCAGTTTCTTCAGAGTGAAGTTATACATGTAGTTTGTAGTTGTACACTTGGGCTTGAGCACCACCACAACTTGGTTGATTTGGGAGGTATTTGATTCGAATGGCTTTATTGTGTAAATGGATTTCGGAAGAGTTATGGCGGTCTAGATCACGACTTGAGGTTTGTATTTTCTACGGTTTGAGAATTCAGTTGCGTGTTGCGTTGGTTCTTCTGAAATGAGCTGAGTGAAAAGTTTTCTAGCCAAGGAAGTGTTTATTTTACTAGTAGTTCAGGAGTTATGATGAGTTCTGTTAATCTCGTATAGCGTCATGATAAGTGCAGTGAGCGGTATGGGGACTGGAAGCTAAAGGTCACGGTTGCGGTTCAGTGTTAATAGAATGTTACGAGCTCATTTGAGCAGGAGTGAATTTAGATGTTCAGAGTAAGATGACATTTTCTTTAGTGTCACCTGAGGTTGGTGTTCTGTGGAAGAGGCTTTATGTATTGACTTGTGGATTTTTGATTCGTTTTACATAATTTGAACGGTTGGTGGTATGGATGTGTAAACCTTGTTACCTGAGCGGAAGGTCATAGGGGTGTACCCCACGGGGGATTTGTATAAGTATGACATGTTGGTCACTTGATTGTTATAGATTGAAACCAAGTATGGAGGTTATGGTAATATTGCAAATGCGACAGTTGATACCTACGAGGCGTTCTATTCCTTGGGTTTCAGACCGTGTGAGTTTGTTTCAAATTTGACGGTTGTTCTTATGCGTCATGAATAGGTCATTGTGGGTCTTTGAAAGGTTATTTTCCCAGCATGGTATGATCATAATCGGCTTGAGGTCCGTTGATGGGTCTAAATGTGGATGTGTGCTCTACACCAGGCCGGGTGGGTTCAATTAGCATAGTGTTTCTTATGGAGGAGTCTTCAGACATTGGATGTTATTTTTGTTGTCACCTATTTCATGTAATACTCTATTGTGCCATGTGGGTTGTAAGACAACTTGATTATTTGCACATGTGTTGAGGTCCCACGCAGCTGTAGTGTTATGTGAGCAGGATGCCTCTCGAGATGCATGTCACATATCGCACTTTAGTTGTGCTTGAGTTTTGTAACGCATGGCACTATCCATCTCCAAGGATTTGTATTATGCCCTTGGCGTGCTTGTGGTTGATATTTGGACATTTTGTGAGTATAAGCGTTACGACTTGATGTGTGTTTTCTTTAGATTATCATGTGCGGGTCGGGTGGCACGTTGCCACTGGTATATTATTTGGATCGGGTGGCACACTGCCACGAGTATGTTGTGTGGATCGGGTTGCGTGCCACAACATCGTCATGTTTGGATCGGGTTGCACGCCGCAACAGTGAGATGCTAAGCACGATTCTTTATATTCATTTTGGGTGTCATGTTTTTTACCTCTGAGAAAGGCTCATAGTATTTGATGGCCGTTTTATTTGTTACACTGGCTGGATAGTTCTTTTCCAGAGTTCGTTCTTCCTTATGTGTCATATTCCAGTTGTAGCTTGTGGGCGCATTAATGGCGTCATATGAAATCTTTGATAGTGTCTGCGGTGGCTTATTGCCGGAGTAGCTTGTACTGGGTGAGACAAGATTATTGGACCTGGGATCAGTACGATCAGATTTATATAAGGCATATTAAAGGGCAAATATCGTTATTTAGTTCAGAATGAGGTAATGGTTCTTGTCAGGAGGAGAGACTCAATGATTTGTTGATTCGACAGGTGGTGATGAATTTCTACACATCTCTTCCATCGTGGCAGTATTGCAAGAGTTGGAACATGACTTATATTCGTCATGAGGTGTGTTGTGGGCATCGAATTCGTGAAATTTTGACTATTGTTGTTAGAGGATGTTATTATGGTCATGTGAATTATGCGGTGCATGGTGTGAATTCAGTAAGGGTATACAATCATGTTTGGGTATAGGGTGTAGTGACTGATATAATGTTCGTATGTTGAAAGCAGGCCTTGTAGAGGATTTCAGATGTTGGAATTTGGTCCTAAGGCTTATTTGACTAAATAATAGGGAGGATCTTCAGACTGGTTCGAGCTAATGTGCTCAACTGGGTTGTGGTGGCACGGGTAGGTGCACGAGGTGTTGAACAGCGATTTCGGAAAGCTCCGGAGCAGTTCTTAGCACGTTCGAGGACAGACATATGTTAAGTAGGGGAGAACGTAATGACCCGACCGGTCGTTTTGAGCTCTAGCGCATCGTTCGGCGGTTTGAGGCCTTGGGTCTTAAGGTATTATGACTTGTACGTGTGGTCGGAATTGAATTTCGAGAAGTTCGGAGTTGATTTGGAAAGAAAATTTTTATTTCGGAAACTTTAAGTTGGAAGAGTTAACTATAGTTTAACTTTTGAGTAAACAATCTCGAAATCGGGATTTGAAAGTTCCAATAGGTTCGTATGATGATTTCGGACTTGGGCGTATATCCGGATCGAGTTTTGGGTGACCCGAGAGCATTTCAGTGCTTATTATGGAAAGTTGGCATTTTGGAAGAATTTCATAAATTTGGGTTGAAGTATATTTTGATGTTATTGATGTCCGTTTGGGATTCCAGGTCTGGGAATAGTTCCTTATGGAGAATTTTGTCTTAGGAGCGTGTCCGGATGTTGATTTGGAAGTTCGTAGGTCAATTCGGCGTCAATTGGCGAAAGTTGGAAATTGGATGATTTTTGGGAAAATTTGACCGGGTGTGAACTTTTTGATATCGGGGTCGGATTCCGATTCCGGAAGTGGGAGTAGGTCCATTATGTCAATTAAGACTTGTGTTCAAAATTTGAGGTCAATCGGACTTGATTTGATAGGTTTAGCTATCGAATGTAGAAGCTTGAAGTTCTAAAGTTCACTAGGCTTGAATTGGGACGCGATTTGTGGTTTTAACATTGCTTGATGTGATTTGAGGCCTTGAGCAGGTTCGTGTTATGTTTTGGGACTTGTTGGTGTGATTGGACGGGGTCTCGGGGGCCTCGGTTGTGATTCAGAGTGGTTTCAGACCAATTCTAGCTGTTGTTGTTGTTGCTGGTTCTGGTTTTGTCCTTCGCGAACGCGAAGGGAGTCCCGCGTTCGCGAAGAGGGGTTTTGGGCGGTTGATTTTTGTTCATCGCGAACGCAACACAGGGGTTGCGAATGCGGAGAGGGGCCTGAGGAACCTACGCGAACGCGAAGAGGTGATCGCGAACGGGTAGAAGAAAGGGGGAGCTGGGCCTGGAGCAGGTTGGCCTTCGCGAACGTGGCTCATGGACCGCGAACGTGAAGGGGCAGGGGTCTGAGGCTTCGCGAATGTGGCGTAGGTGACGTGAACGCGAACGCGAAGAGGAATTATGAGGCAGTGGCATTTGGCTTTCGCGAACGCGAAGAATGGTCGCCTAGGCAGTGTAACGAGTTTTAGCTCATTTTATCTCAATATTCCATGGGAGCCGAGCTAGGGGCGATTTTGGAGGAGCTTCTTCGTCACCCATCACAAGTTTTGGAGATGCGGGCGTCGGTTTGAGTTGTTAGATAAGCTTTGGAGCCGGTTATGGAACTTCGGAGCGAGGCATGTCTCTTTTCTAACCTTGTTAGAGGGAATTAACCCCATAAGTGAATTGATTTAATATGTGCTTCTATTTGTGGGGGCTGCGTACACACGAGGTGATGAGAGTCCGTATGTAACTACTAATTATGCTTATGTCCGGGTAGTCTAGGACCCAAATCATGTTATACTTGCGATGTTTGCACCCTACTTGTTAATTTGATCGCTTAAATCATATTGGAACTTGATAAAGGAATTGTAAAAGGTTAAATTTCATTTACTTGAGTTTTGGACGAGTTACTTGACCGTTAATGAGAATTGGTATTTCTTTGAATATTAGCCTCTTAATAATCTTGAATCGGTTGTTTATAAATATTTTCTCTTCTCGTGTTGAGGGCCGAGTGCCTCGGTAGCAGATAGATTCATCTATGGTTCGTGCCGTTCGACCCTCGGCAGTGCACATTTTATATATTTGTATGTTGGATCGGGCTGTATGACCTCGGCATAATTCGTGCATAATAATTCTTGGAGTCTAATTATAATAGTATTGTTTCATTGGTTTGAGAGATTAATTTGTTAAATGATGGAAATTAATTTGGGATTTACTATCAGTGAAAGAATTGTTTATTTATTTCTTGTTATTGAGTTTTCAGCTGTATTTACATAATCCATGCTTAATTATAATTTCGGTATTTTATTGTTAGCCCATAGTAAGTGTCGAAGCCGATCCCTCGTCACTACTTCTTCGCGATTAGACTAGATACTTGCTGGGTACACGTGTTTTACGTACTCATGCTACACAAGCTGTACATTTTGTGCATGTGCATATATGTCTAGTGGTCTTGTGGGCGTAGAGGTGCGGCTATTGCGAGAACTTAGGTGAGTTGCATCCCATGTTACGAGTCCGCAACACACAGAGTCTCCATCAGAGTTATTTAAATTCTCCTGTCTAATTTGTAATCTAGACAGATGTTGTATTTTATCATATTTCCTAGTTGATGCTCATGCACTTGTGACACCAGGTTTTGGGGGTTCCTACTGGATGTTTAGTATGTTAGTTCACGTAATTATCATTGCTTCACCCTGTAAATTCTATTTCACACTATTTAATTAATGGAAATTATGATTTCAAAAGGAATAAAAATGAGTAATTAAGTGGATCAATCATCGTTGGCTTGCCTGACGGCGGCGTTAGGCGCCATCACGACCTATAGTAGATTTTGGGTCGTGACACCAGAGGATCAGGAGAAAACCACATTCACATGCCCCCAAGTATGCTTACAGAAGAATGCCATTTTGACTATGTAACGCTCCTGCTACATTTCCGCGTTGCATGTCGGCAATTTTCTCAGATATGACTGAAATATTTCTTGAGATCTTCATGGATGATTTCACACTTTTTGGTAAGACATTTGAAGATTGTCTCTATCATTTAACTTTGGTGCTTAAAAGATGTGAAGAAACAAATCTAGTTCTTAACTTGGAGAAATGTCACTTTATGGTAACCGAAGGAATTGTTTTAGGACATAAAATTACTGCTAATGGAATAGAAATTGATAAGGCGAAAATTGATCTTATAGCAGGATTACCTCCTCCTCCTACCACTGTTAAAGGTATTAGAAGTTTCTTAGGCCATGCAGGTTTTTATAGAAGATTCATAAAAGATTTTTCAAAGATTGCAAAACCTCTGACTAACCTATTGATGAAAGATGTGAAGTTTGAATTTTCAGATGATTGCAGAAAGGCATTTGAGATTCTCAAGAAATAGTTGACTAATGCTCCAATAGTTGTTTCTCCTAATTGGAGCCAATCATTTGAAATAATGTGTGATGCAAGTGATCTAGTAGTTGGAGCGACATTGGGACAAAAGAGAGACAAGATTTTCAAGCCTATCTACTACGCCAGTAGAACCCTCAATGAAGCACAAAAGAATTATGCCACAACTGAGAAGAAGCTACTTGCAGTAGTATTTGCATTTGACAAATTTCGGTCCTATTTGATAGGAACGAAGGTTACAATATTTACTGATCATGCTGCTTTAAAGTACCTCTTAGCAAAGAAAGATGCTAGACCCAGATTGCTAAGATGGATACTTCTTTTGCAAGAATTTGATCTTGAAATAAAAGATAGGAGAGGTTCAGAAAATTAGGTAGCTGACCATTTATCATGTTTGGAAAATCCTCCAACGGAGACAACAAATATCAAGGAGGAATTTTCCGATGAGCATGTTTATACAATCGCAACAATTACAAATCAGACACCTTGGTTTGCTGACATTGCCAACTACTTAGTTGGAGGATGGATCCCAAAAGATTTGTCTTACGAACAACGGAAAAAACTCAAAAAAGAAATAAGATATTATTTTTGGGAAGATCCTTACTTGTTTAAATTTTGTGCAGATATCATGATTAGGATATGTGTACCGGTAACAGAGATGAACAATATCCTAAGCCACTGTCATGATGGAGCTGTGGGAGGACACTATGGAGGAAGACGAACATCCGCAAAAGTGCTTGAAGTTGGTTTTTTCTGGCCCACTTTATTTAGAGATGCGAGGAATTATGTCGCCACTTGGACAAATGCTAGAGAAGCAGTAACATTTCAAAAAAGTATGAGATGCCTCTTAACTCTATCCTTGTGTGTGAAATATTTGATGTTTGGGGCATTAATTTTATGGTCCTTTTCCTTCTTCAAATAGATGTGCATATATTTTAGTTGCTGTGGACTATGTTTCAAAATGGGTAGAAGCAATGGCTACTAGAAAAAAATGATGCTCATGTTGTTTGTGCTTTTCTCAAGAAAAATATATTTTCTAGATTTGGAACTCCACGAGTTATCATAAACGATCAAGGAACTCATTTTGTAAATAAACAATTCGCTTGTTTGTTGTCAAGATATGGAGTAACTCATAAAACATGAACTCCATATCATGCTTAAACAAACGGGCAAGTTGAAGTATCCAATACAGAATTAAAAAGAATTTTAGAAAAAACTCTTGGTTCTTCTCGAAAAGATTGGTCTTTAAAGTTAGATGATGCTTTATGGGCATACATAACTGCTTTCAAAACTCCCATAGGTACATCTTCGACAAACACGCTTAAACAATCCTTTTTTCCTAATTTTATAAATAAGTCGAGCTGGCGACGTTAAACTCAGAACTATTTTCTCTCCCTCTCTTTAATCTTTTAAGTAATTATTAGTAGTAACATATAATATTTCCTTTATAGTAAATTTATATAATAAAATTAGTTTTTTTTCCTTCTTAAAAATATAATAATTAATAATTGCATGTTTGTATTATATTATATATATGTTTGTATGTCACGACCCAATTCTGGTTTAGGCCGTGATGGCGCCCGACACCGTTGCTAGGCAATCCGACAATGGACAATCTAGTGATTTCCATTTTTAATAAGTTTTTCAAACAACTAACTTTCCTTAAATTTTTAAAAAAAGATTTAACAAATAACGGAATTTAAAGTGAGCAAAACGAAAGTAGCTAAATTAAATCATAACCGTAGAAATACAACCCAAAAATCATAAGTCTACTAGTGTATGCCAAGACCGGGTGTCAAAGTGTATGGTCTACTAGTAGAATATACAAAAGAATTCTAATCTACTGCTTGAAATGGAATCGACAGAACAAATAAACAAAAGAAAGACTCCAGCTGCTGCAGAACGACTCGGAAGGGTAGCTCACCGTATAGTCTCGTAGCAAGGATCAAATATGCGCACCAAACTGGTAACCAGATGTACTTGCCTCAGATCCTGCACAGTCAAGTGCATAAGTGTAGCGTGAGTACATAAACAACATGTACCCAGTAAGTATCCAGTCTAACCTCGAAGAAGTAGTGACGAGGGGTCGACTTTGACACTTACTATGGGCCAACAATGATATATCAAATTTGATACTAAGCATGGATTTCATGAACAATACTGAAAGCTCAAAAATCAGAAAATAGTAAATTCTTCTTTCGCAAATATTAAATCCCAAGTTTAGTTTCATTATTTAACAACTCTTATTTCAAGGCATTTTAAGCAATATAATCATGAATAGTTCCAAAGATTTTCATGCGCATATTATGCCGAGGTCGTACGGCCCGATCCCAATTAATATTTAAATTGTACATTGCCGAGGGTCGAACGACACGAACCATAGATGCATCTATCTGCTACCGAGGCGTTTGACCCTGTAACGACCTGACCAGTCTTTTTGCTTTATAGAACCCCGTTCCCCTAAATAAGACTTCCCGTACATGCTTTTACTATTTTATGACTTGTGGGAATGGTTAGTTCGAGATTTGGAAGGGTTCAGGTTGAAATCGGAACACTTGGTTCCTTAAGGTTGGCTTAAAAGGCCAAGTTTGACTTCGGTCAACATTTTGAGTAAACAGACTTGGGCGTATGTTCGGATCGGGTTTTGGATGACCTGGGAGCGTTTCAGTGCCTAATAGTGAAAGTTGGTTCTTGAAGGTTTTAAAGGTTCTTTAAATTTGGTTTGGAGCGAGTTTTGGTGATATCGAGATCCAAACGGATTTTCGAGATCATGAATAGTTCCGTAATGTCATTTAAGACTAGCACGTAAAATTTGGTGTCATTCCGAGTAGTTTACGTACGTTTCGGCGCATTGGAAGTAAATTGAAGAACTTGAAGTTCTAAGTTTCATTCAATTGGTTTTGGGGTGCGATTCTTAGTTTTAATTTTGTTTCAGGCGTTCCGAGAGTTCGAGCGAGTCCGTTTTATGATTCCAAACTTGTTGGTATATTCGGGCGGGGCCCCGGGGCCCCCGAGTGTCAATCAGACGAGGCTCAAATCAAAATGAGAATTTGGAGCAACAGTTGATGCACCAGATCTGTCAAAACCGTACCTGCGCTTGGAGGTACCCGTCCCTCCTCTGCAGAACCGTACCTGCGGCCAAAGGAGGGAAACCCAGGTTCCACAGATGCGGCCCATCCTCTGCAGAAGCGAGACCGCAGAAGCAGGTACCCGTCTGCAGAAGCGGCCCTAGTCGGACCAGTGAATTCCGCAGAAGCGGACCCTTGTCCGCAGAAGCGAGGGCGCACAAGACTCATTTATTACGGGTTAGGACCATTTTATCACATTTTTTCTTCCACTCTTGGGCGATTTGAGAGCTTCTAAGGAGGGGATTTCGACCTAACTTTGTGAGGTAAGTAATTTCTTCTAAATATAAGTTTAGTACATATATTATGGGTAGATTTCCACATGAAAATTGGTAGAAATCATGGGTTGAGATGGGAAAAAACCTAGGGTTTAATAAAAATGAGATTTTACTACAAAAATGATTATGAAACTTAGTGAAAATCACATATTATGTTCCTAAGGTTATGGGTAACAACTTTCTTCAAATATTTTCGGAATCCGGGCGTGTGGCCCCGGGGGGGGGGGGAGGGAGGGTGAATTTTAGGAATCTTGCAATTTTGGTTGGGTAATCACTTTAATAGTGGAGATATGAACTTTTGAGCAATAGATTGATCGATTTTTATAATGTTTGGCTAGTTCCGAGTCGTTTGTCATCAAATTTGGAGGTTTGAGCGCATTATTGAATTGGGAAGTAAGCTTTGAGACGAGGTAAGTCTCTTTTCTAACCTTGTAAGAGGGAACTTACCCCATAGGTGAACTTAATTAATGTGTTGTTATTTTTGGGGGTCTACGTACGCACGAAGTGACGAGAGTCCGTATGTAGCTACTATTCCTGTTTATGTCCGGGTAGTTCTTGATTTACACTATGCTTGTGGACACCGTTATTTGATTATATTTGTTAACTGTATCAAATGGAACTGAGTTGAGAATTTTTAAGGATTTAAAAGCTTCAAGTCGAACCGTCTTTATTTTGAAAAGAATCAAGGAAGGGTTATGATTTATTGATAAATTTATATTTGACCGCGTCGCATGTATGATTCACGAGCGGGGTAATAGATGTATCTATGGTTCGCACCGATCGACCCTCGGCAGTGCACATTTTACATTTATGTTGGATCGGGCCGAATGTCCTCGATGGTATTCGTGTGTGATAATAGAACTGGAAGTTCCTTTCATAATTGGTATAAATTCATTGTTTGTGTGATCACATGTTTTAAAGGAAGGAATTTATTCAAGCTCTTAAATATTTCTGAAGACTTTGTTTAGTTATTTCTTGTTCCGAGTCGGCGAGTCTTATTATTGTATATCATGTTTAATTAGAATTTCTTATTATCATGTTATTGGCACTAGTAAGTGTCGGAGTTGACCCCTCATCACTACTTCTTCGAGGTTAGACTAGATACTTACTGGGTACATATTATTTATGTACTCACGCTATACTTCTGTACTTAATTGTACAGGATCTGAGGCAGGTGCATCTGGTTACCAGTCTTGTGCGCAGATTTGATCCCCATCTCGAGACTTCACGGCGAGCTGCCTTCCGAGCCGTTCTGCAGCAGCTGGAGTCTCCCTTATGTTTTATTTTTCTGTCTCTTTCATTTCAGATAGTACGCTAGTGTCCTTTTGTATATTGTACTAGATTGCCCACACACTTGTGACACCAGGTCTTGGCACACACGCTAGTAGACTTATAATTGTTTTTTTGGATTTGTTTACATGATTACAATTCGTACTCGTTTGCTTCCGTTTAATTCTGTCACATTCGCAAATTTCTAAATCTCTTTAACAAATGAGGAAATGTTATCCACTTAGTACTTTATTTCAAATGGGAAACCATTAGTTTGATTAGTGCTCGCTTGCCTAATAATGGTGTTGGGCGCCATCACGACCTAAGATGGAATTAGATCGTGACAACATGATATCAGAGCATTAAGTTCACGTAGGTCTCACAAGTTATGGGCAGACCTAGTAGAGTCTTGCAGATCGGTGCTGAGACGTTCGCACTTATCTTCGAGATGCTATATGGTGTTAGGAAACTACTCTTTGTTCATTTCCTATCATGCAGTTGGTGGTATACTAAAACCCTTTCTCTCATTCTCTCACAAATGGCGAGGACGCGTACAACGGACATTGCAGACCCGGGAGGAGTTGCTCCTCTCGTTGCTAGAGGCCGAAGCAGAGGTCGGGGGAGGACACCGACCCGAGGTAAGGGACGAGGGCGTCCTAGAGCTGCCCCGGTAGCACCACCGGCAGATCCAGTGAAGGATACCATCATTGAGGAGCAGAGCGAGGTGCCCGCCACAGAGCCAGCCCCGGTAGATTTCATGTCAGCACCGGATTTTTAGGAGGTCATGGGCCATATGCTGCGGTTCATGGACACTATGACTCAGGCTGGTTTATTTCAAGCAGACCCAACCATATCTCAGGCGGGAGGGGGAGCACAGACCCCTACAGCCCAGGCTCCGAGGCATGCAACTGCAATATATCAGACTTCGGGTACACTACCCGTGGGCGGAGCCTAACCAGTTGCAGTGGTTGCACCTGGGCCTAGATCAGCTGCGAAAGGTGATCTGCAAAAGCTATTGGACAGATGGACCAGGCTACACCCTCCTATCTTCGGGGGTGAGCGGCATGAGGACCCAAGACTTCATTGACCGGTGCAGGGAAATAGTGCACAACATGAGGATATTAGAGTCCCATGGGGTGGATTTTACTACTTTCCAGCTGGAGGGTAGGGCCCGTAGTTTGTGGCAGTCTTATCTACTTATCAGACCAACGGGTTCTCCTCCCATGACTTGGGACCAGTTTACACAGCTATTCTTGGACAAGTATATTCCACCCTCTTAGAGGGAAGAGTTGCGAGGTTAGTTCAAGCAGCTTGAGCAGGGTCAGATGTCAGTAATCAATTATGAGGCGAGATTCTCTGAGTTGTCTCGCCACACACTTATGATACTTCCTACTAACACAAAGAGAGTGCAGAGATTTGTTGCGGGGTTGCACCTTGGTATTCAGGCTAGTATGGACCGAGAGGTTTAGATAGGTATTGATTATCAGTTAGTAGTGGAGAATGCTCGGAGGATTGAGGGCTACCACTAGAGGGGTATAGGGCAGATGCAACAGTACAAGAGGACCCATTTCTCTGGAGAGTTTATAGGTGCCCCGGCTAGGGGAAAAGGTCAGTTTGGGAGGGGTTAGCCTAGCATGCCCACATATCCAGCACCACCATGTCCTCGGGGTGCTCCAACGCGACCCTATTTTAGTGCTATGCTAGAGAGTTCTTATCGCCCACCATCTCATCAGGGTTCTTCTAGTGCCTATTTCAGTGCTATGCCGGAGAGTTCATACCGCCCACCAGCCATCCATAGTTCTTCTAGTAGGTATTCAGGCCATCAGGATCAGACTTCAGGGCAGAAGTTAACAATACCGAGAGGTTGTTACGAATGCGGGGATCTGGGTCACATGAAGAGAACCTGTCCCAGACTTCGAGGCAAGGCAATACAGTAGGGTCATCAACCCATAATTGCAGCACCAGCCGTCCGACCACCCAAAGGTGGGGGACAGACGGGTAGGGGCTATCCTAGAGGTGGAGTCCACGCAGGGGGAGGTCATCCAGTTATTGTTCAGCCAGGTGGAGGCCCGTTAGCCGGTGCCCCAGCTAGATTCTATGCTTTTCCAGTCAGACCAGATGCAGTGGCCTCAGATGCCGTGATCACAAGTATTATTTCTGTCTGCGGTGGGGATGCTTTGGTATTATTTGATCCAGGGTCTACCTATTCATATGTATCATCTCTGTTTGCTCATTTCCTGGGTATTCCTCGTGAGTCCTTGGTTACTCTTATTTTTGTGTCCACTCTTGTGGGCGATTTTGTGGTTGTGGATTAGATCTATCGGTCCTGTGTGGTCACATTCTGTGGTTACGAGACTAGAGAGGACCTTCTGTTACTTTATATGACCGACTTTGAGGTCATCCTGGGCATGGACTGGTTATCCCCATATCACGCCATCCTTGATTGCCATGACAAGACTATTACCTTAATAATGCTAGAGTTGCCTAGATTGGAGTGGAAGGGTTCGTCTGTCAGTACATCTAGTCGGGTTATCTCTTTTCTGAAAGCTCGACATATGGTCGAGAAAGGTTATTTGGCTTATCTAGCCTATGTTCGGGATACCACCGCAGAGTCTCCGGCAATTGATTCAGTGCCAGTAGTCCGGGAGTTCGCCGTTATGTTTCCTTCTAACCTTCCAAGAATGTCACCAGATCATGATATTGATTTTTGTATTGACTTGGATCCAGGCACTCAGCCTATATCCATCCCACCGCATCATATGGCTCTGAAAGAATTGGAGGAGTTGAAGGAACAACTTGAGGAGTTGCTAGCGAAGGGGTTCGTTAGGCCGAGTATATCACCTTGGGGTGCACCCGTATTATTTGTGAAGAAAAAGAATGGGACTATGCGGATGTGCATTGATTACCGCCATTTGAACAAACTCACCATTAAGAACAAGTACCCGCTGTCGCGTATTGATGATTTGTTTGACCAATTGCAGGGTTCTAGGGTGTTTTCTAAGATCGACTTGAGATCGGGATACCATCAGTTGAAGATTCGGGACTCAGATGTTCCAAAGACTGCCTTCCGTACTAGATATGGCCATTATGAGTTTCTAGTGATGTCCTTCGGGCTTATATTGATTCCTTTGTTTATTGTGTTCATTGATGACATATTGATTTACTCACGTAGCATGGAGGAACATGAGAAACATTTGAGAGTGGTGCTTCAGACCTTGAGGGAACAGAAGCTATATGCTAAGTTCTCCAAATATAAGTTTTGGTTAGATTCTTTGGCATTCTTGGGGCATGTGGTATCAGGCGAAAGTATTAAGGTGGATCCCAAGAAGATTGAGGTGGTTCAGAGTTGGCCTCGTCCTACTTCAGCGACTGAGATTAGGAGTTTCTTGGGGCTAGCAGGTTATTATCGCCGATTTGTGGAGGGCTTATCATCCATTGCAGTACCTTTGAATAGATTGACCCAGAAGGGTGCTCCGTTCCGTTGGACCGATGATTATGAGGTGAGATTTCAGAAGCTCAAGACATCTTTGACTACAACACTAGTTCTAGTGTTGCCTTCCAGTTCGGGGATGTATACGGTGTATTGCGATGCTTCACGTGTTGTATTGGGTTGTGTATTGATGTAGGAGGGGCGAATTATTGCATATGCTTCACGTTAGCTGAAGCCCCATGAGAATAATTATCTTGTGTATGATTTGGAGTTGGCCGCGATTATTCATGCTCTTACGATCTGGAGGCATTATCTATATGGGGTGCCTTGTGATATTTACACTAATCACCGCAGTTTGCAACACTTGTTCAATCAAATGGATCTCAATTTGAGACAATGCAGATGGCTTGAGTTACTGAAGGACTATGACATCACTATTCTTTATCATCCGGGCAAGGCGAATGTGGTCGCGGATGCCTTGATCAGGAAGGCAGAGAGCATGGGTAGCTTGGCATTCATTTTGGCAGAGGAGATGCCACTAGCTTTGGACATTCACTCCTTGGCCAACAGACTTGTGAGGTTGGATATTTCAGAGCCCAGCCGAGTTCTTGCATGTGTTGTTGCCCAGTCTTCACTATTGGATCAGATCAAGGCTCGACAGTTTGATGATCCGCACTTGGCAGTTCTCAGGGAGACAGTACTATAGGGTGTTTCCAAGGAGGTTTCTATTGGCGAGGATGGTGTCCTGTGACTCCAGGGTCGCCTATGTGTTCCTAATGTCGATGGCTTGAGGGAGAGGATCCTAGAGGAGGCACACAATTCTCGATATTCCATTCATCCAGGTGCTACGAAGATGTATCGGGACCTGAGACAACATTATTGGTGGCGGCGGATGAAGAAAGACATAGTTGAGTATGTAGCTAGGTGCCTAAATTGCCAGCAAGTTAAGTATGAGCACTAAAGGCTAGGTGGCTTACTCTAGCAGATGACTATACCGGAGTGGAAATGGGAACGCATTACTATGGACTTCGTAGTTGGGTTGCCACGGACCTTGCGGAAGTTCGATGCAATTTAGGTCATTGTTGACAGTTGACCAAGTCAACACACTTCATTCTAGTTGCAACTACTTATACTTCAGAGAGGTTGGCCCAGATTTATATTCGGGAGATAGTTCGGTTGCACGGTGTGCTTATTTCTATCATATCAGACAGAGGCCCTCAGTTCACTTCGCATTTATAGAGAGCCGTACATGAATGAGTTGGGGACCCGTGTAGAGCTCAACACTGCATTTTATCCACAGACCGACGGGCAGTCGGAGCGGACAATCTAGATCTTGGAGGATATGCTCAGAGCATGTGTTATCGACTTTGGGGGACAGTGGGATCAGTTCTTGCCTTTGGCAGAGTTTGCTTACAACAATAATTATCAGTACAACATCGAGATGGCTCCATTTGAGGCTTTATATGGTCGATGATGTCGTTCTCTGATCGGGTGGTTTGAGCCCGGCGAGGCTAAGTTATATGGTACTGATTTGGTGAAGGATGCCCTGGAAAAGGTAAAGTTGATTCAGGAGCGACTTCACACAACACAGTCCATATAGAAGAGTTACGCTGATAATAGTCACGTGATGTATCATTTATGGTAGGCGAGAAGGTTCTCTTGAAAGTCTCGCCGATGAAGGGCATTATGAGATTAGGGAAGAAGGGCAAGTTGAGCCCAAGTTTGACTTTGGTCAACATTTTTAGTAAACGACCCCATAATCGGGATTTGATGATTCCAATAGGTTTGTATGATGATTTCAGACTTGGGCGTATGTTCGGATCGGGTTTTGGATGACCCGGGAGCGTTTCAGCGCCTAATAGTGAAAGTTGGTTCTTGAAGGTTTTAAAGGTTCTTTAAATTTGGTTTATAGCGGGTTTTGGTGATATAGAGGTCCAAACGGAATTTCGAGACAAGGAATAGTTCCGTAATTCCATTTAAGACTAGCACGTAAAATTTGGTGTCATTCCGAATAGTTTACGTACGTTTCGGCGCATTGGAAGTAAATTGAAGAACTTGAAGTTCTTAAGTTTGATTCAATTGGTTTTGGAGTGCGATTATTAGTCTTAATGTTGTTTCGGGCGTTCCGAGAGTTTGAGCGAGTCTGTTTTATGATTCAAAACTTGTTGGTATGTTCGAGCGGGGCCCCGGGGCTCCCGAGTGTCAATCGGACGAGGCTTGAACCAAGATGAGAATTTGGAGCAACAACTGATGCACCAGATCTATCAAAACCGTACCTGCGCTTTGTCAGCCGCAAGTGCGGGCCAAGCCTCGCAGAAGAGGCCAAAGGAGGGCAGCCCAAGTTCCGTAGATGTGGCCCATCCTTCGTAGAAGCGGGACAGTAGAAGCAGGTACCCGTCTGCAGAAGATGCCCCAGCCGGCCCAATGAATTTCGCAGAAGCGAACCCTTGTCCGCAGAAGCGAGGGCGCAAGTGCGGCCCGGTGACTGCAAGTGCGGAAATCGCTGGAGGCAGTGAGCCTCATTTATTACGGGTTATGACCATTTTATCACATTTTTTCTTCCACTCTTGGTCGATTTGAGAGCTT
Source organism: Nicotiana tomentosiformis (assembly GCF_000390325.3). Classification (NCBI taxonomy): domain Eukaryota; kingdom Viridiplantae; phylum Streptophyta; class Magnoliopsida; order Solanales; family Solanaceae; genus Nicotiana; species Nicotiana tomentosiformis. The sequence continues at coordinate 130,536,465 of NC_090818.1, forward strand.
CTAAGGAGGGGATTTCGACCTAGCTTTGTGAGGTAAGTAATTTCTTCTAAATATGAGTTTAGTACATATATTATGGGTAGATTTCCACATGAAAATTGGTAGAAATCATGGGTTGAGATGAAAAAATACCTAGAGTTTAATAAAAATGAGATTTTACTACAAAAATGATTATGAAACTTAGTGAAAATCACATATTATGTTCCTAAGGTTATGGGTAACAACTTTCTTCAAATATTTTCGGAATCCGGGCGTGTGGCCCCGGGGGGCCCGGGGGTGAATTTTAGGAATCTTGCAATTTTGGTTGGGTAATCACTTTAATAGTGGAGATATGAACTTTTGAGCAATAGATTGATCGATTTTTATAATGTTTGGCTAGTTCCGAGTCGTTTGGCATCAAATTTGGAGGTTTGAGCGCATTATTGAATTGGGAAGTAAGCTTTGAGACGAGGTAAGTCTCTTTTCTAACCTTGTAAGAGGGAACTTATCCCATAGGTGAACTTAATTAATGTGTTGTTATTTGTGGGGGGCTAGGTACGCACGAAGTGACGAGAGTCCGTATGTAGCTACTATTCCTGTTTATGTCCGGGTAGTTCTTGGTTTACACCATGCTTTTGGACACCGTTATTTGATTATATTTGTTAACTGTATTAAATGGAAATGAGTTGAGAATTTTTAAGGATTTAAAAGCTTCAAGTCGAACCATCTTTATTTTGAAAAAAATCAAGGAAGGGTTATGATTTATTGATAAATTTATATTTGACTGCGTCACATGTATGATTCGCGAGCGGGGTAATAGATACATCTATGGTTCGCGCCGATCGACCCTCGGCAGTGCACATTTTACATTTTTGTTGTATCGGGCCGAACTTCCTTGATGGTATTCGTGTGTGATAATAGAACTAGAAGTTTTTTTCATAATCGGTATAAATTCATTGTTTGTGTGATCACATGTTTTAAAGGAAGGAAGTGATTCAAGCTCTTAAATATTTCTCAAGACTTTGTTCAGTTATTTCTTGTTCCGAGTCGGCGAGTCTTATTGTTGTATATCATGCTTAATTAGAATTTCATATTATCATGTTATTGGGCCTAGTAAGTGTCGGAGTCGACCCCTCGTCACTACTTCTTCGAGGTTAGACTAGATACTTACTGGGTACATATTATTTATGTACTCACGCTATACTTTTGTACTTAATTGTACAAGATCTGAGGCAGGTGCATCTGGTTACCAGTCTTGTGCGCAGATTTGATCCCCATCTCAAGACTTCACTGTGAGCTGCCTTCCGAGCCGTTCTGCAGCAGCTGGAGTCTCCCACTTACTTGTGACACCAGGTCTTGGCACACACGCTAGTAGACTTATGATTTTGTTTTTGGATTTGTTTACATGATTACGATTTGTATCTGTTTGCTTCCGTTTAATTATGTCACATTCGCAAATTTCTAAATCTCTTTAACAAATGAGGAAATGTTATCCACTTAGTACTTTATTTCAATCGGGAAACCATTAGTTTGATCAGTACTGGCTTGCTTAATAATGGTGTTGGGCGCCATCACGACCTAAGATGGAATTGGGTCATGACAGGCCCGCTCCACAAATAGAAAACATTTCAAATAACACAAAAATTCTCGTTTATAGTCAAGTGTTCCATTCGCAACTTTAAGTAGATGAATTTAACTTTTTACAATTCTTTTATCAACTTCCAATATGACTTAAGCAATTAACTCAACAAGTAGGAGTGCAAACATTTCGAGTATAGCATGGTATGGGTCCTAGACTACCCGGACGATAGCATAATTAGTAGCTACTTACGGACTCTCGTCACCTCGTACGTACATAGCCCCCACACGTAGGAGCACATATTAGTTATAGTTTACCTATGGGGTTAATTCCCTCTTACAAGGTTAGAAAAGAGACTTACCTCATTTCAAGGCCTACTTTCCGGTCCAAGATTTGTGCCTCACCCTCAATTTGGCGCCAAACGGCTCGAAACTAGTCAAATGTTATATGAAATAATTAATACATGCTTAAAAGTTCATACCCTAACTATCGAAATGATTTCCCAAGCCTATTTGCAAAAATCCTAAAACTCACCCCGGGCCCACATGCCCGGATTCTGAAAATGTTTGAAAATAATTGTTACCCATAACTTTATGAACTCAAATATATGATTTTTACTAAATTCCATAACAAATTTCGTGGTTAAATCTCATTTTATCAAAAACCTTGGTTTTCATTTAAACCCATGATTTTTCACTAATTTACATATTATTAGCTACCCTTAATCTATGTATTTAACTCAAGATTGGTAGAAATCACTTACTCCAAGTGATAAGTGAAATCCCCTCCTTAAAAGCTTCAAATAGCCCAAGAGTGAAAGAAAAATGTGATAAAAATGGCCTAAGTCCCGTATTAAATGAACCCTCACTGCCCAACGATTTTCACACCTGCGGTGCCTTGGCCGCATTTGCAGTCTCGCACTTGCGGCAATTGCCTCGCAGATGTGTTTTTCCCTCACCTGGCTTTACTCCGCATCTGCGGACAGAAGGGGCTGCTTATACGAGCCTAGCCGCACCTACAACCACAACTCTCGCACCTGCGGTCACGCAGGTGCGCCCAATCTTCCGCATCTGTGGTTCTGGGCTGCCCTCGATATTTCGCTTTTGGGGCTCGTGGCTCGCATCTGCGAGCCAGCACCTGCGGCTGACCAAGCGCATGTGCGATTATGATAGATCTGGGAGCTTCAACTGTTGTTCTAAGCTCCCAACTTGGCCCGAGCCTCGTTCAATAGGCACTCGGGGTCCCCGGGGCCCCGCCCGAACATACCAACAAGTTTAATATCATAAAACGGACTCGCTCAAACTCTTGAAATGTCCGAAACAACATTAACACTAAGAATCGCACCCCAAAACTCATTGAATCAAACTTATAAACTTCAAGTTCTTCAATTTACTCCAAATGCGCCGAAACGTACATAAATTACCCAGATTGACTCCAAATTTTGCGTGCAAGTCTTAAATGACATTACGGAACTATTCCCAATCTCGAAATTCCGTTTGGACCTTGATATCATTAAATCCGCTCCAGACCAAATTTAAAGAACTTCTAAAACCTTCAAAGAACCAACCTTCACTATTAGGCGCCAAAACGCTCCTGGGTCATCCAAAACCCGGTTCGAACATACGCCCAAGTCCGAAATCATCTTACGTACCTATTGGAACCGTCTAATCCCGATTCCTAGGTTGTTTACTATAAATGTTGACCGAAGTCAAACTTGGCTTTTTTAGCCAACCTTAAGGAACCAAGTATTCCGATGTCAACCCGAACCCTTTCAAATCCCGAACTAACCGTCCCGCAAGTCATAAAATAGTAAAAGCACGTACATGAAGTCTTAATTAGGGGAACGAGGTTCTAGAAAGCAAAACGACCGGTCGGGTCGTTACATTTTCCACCTCTTAAACAAACGTTCGTCCTCGAACGGGTTTAGATTCATACCCAGAGTGCTGAATAAGTGTGGATATCTTCTCCGCATGTCCTCCTCGGACTCCTAGGTCACCTCCTCGATTGGTTGGCCCCTCCACTGAACCTTTATCGCGGAAATCCTCTTGTATCTCAACTGACGATCCTGCCTATCAACAATGGCAACTGACTTTTCTTCATAACCTAGACTCTCATCTAACTGAATCGTGCTGAAGTCTAACACATGCGACAAGTGAGGATGATACCTCCAGAATATTGACACGTGGAAAACCTGGTGAACTCCCGATATACTGGGAGCAAATCAAGATCATAAACAACCTCCCAACTCGCCCCAACACCTCAAATGGGCCTATAAACCTTGGGCTCAACTTGCCCTTCTTTCCAAATCTCATAATCTCCTTCATCAGTGGGACTTTCAAGAGAACCTTCTCACCCACCATAAACGATAAATCATGTGCCTTCTGATCCGCGTAACTCTTCTGTCGGGACTGAGCTATGTGAAGCCGCTCCTGAATCAACTTTACCTTTTCCAAGGCATCCTTCACCAAATCAGTCCCTTACAACCTAGCCTCGCCGGGCTCAAACCACCCAATGGGGGAATGATACCGCCGACCATATAAAGCCTCGAATGGATCCATCTCGATGCTGGACTGATAGCTGTTGTTGTAAGCAAACTCGTCCAAAGGCAAGAATCGATCCCATTGCCCTCCAAAGTCAATCACATATGCTCTGAGGATGTCCTCCAATATCTAAACTGTCCGCTCCGACTGACCGTTGGTCTGCGAATGAAATGCTGTGCTGAGCTCTATGCGGGTCCCCAACTATCTCCTGGATATAAATCTGGGCTAATCTCTCTGAGGTATATGTAGTCATCACAGGAATAAAGTGTGCCGACTTGGTCAATCTTTCTACAATGACCCAAACTGCATCAAACCTCCGCAAAGTCCATGGCAACCCAACTATGAAGTCCATGGCGATGCGCTCACACTTCCACTCGAGTAAAGTCATCTACTGGAGTAGGCCTCCTGGACTCTGGTGCTCGTACGTAACATGCTGGCAATTTAAGCATCTAGCTATATACTCAACTATGTCTTTCTTCATCCGCCGCCACTAATAATGCTGCTTCAGGTCGCAATACATCTTCGTAGCACCTGGGTGAATGGAATATCGGGAACTGTGCGCCTCCTCTAGGATCCTCTCCCTCAAGCCATCGACATTAGGAACACATAGATGACCCTGGAGTCACAGAATACCATCCTCGCTAATAGAAACCTTCTTGGCACCACCCTATAGTACCGTCTCTCTGAGAACCGCCAAGTGTGGATCATTAAACTGTCGAGCCTTGATCTTCTCAATTAGGGAAAAATGGGCAACGACGCATGCAAGAACTCGGCTGGGCTTCGAAATATCCAACCTCATGAGTCTGTTAGCCAAGGACCGAATGTCCAAGGCTGGTGGCCTCTCCTCTGCTGAAACGAATTCCAAGCTACCCATACTCTCTCCCTTTTTGCTCAAGGCATCCGCGACCACATTTGCCTTACCCGGATGATAAAGAATAGTGATGTCATAATCTTTCAGTAACTCAAGCCATTTGCGCTACCTCAAATTGAGATCCCTTTGCTTGAACAAATGCTGCAAGCTGCGATGATCAGTGTAAACCTCACAAGACAACCCATAAAGGTAATGCCTCCAGATCTTAAGAGCATGAACAATCACGGCTAACTCTAGGTCATGCACGAGGTAATTCCTTTCATGAATCTTCAGCTGACGCGAAGCATATGCAATAACTCGCCCCTCCTGCATCAGTACACAACCCAAACCAACGTGTGACGCGTCGTAATAAACTGTATACATCCCCAAACCAGAAGGCAACACTTGAACCAGTGCTGTAGTCAAAGCTATCTTGAGTTTCTGAAAACTTGCCTCACAATCCTCGGACCAACGGAACTGAGCACCCTTCTGGGTCAATCTAGTCAAAGGTGCTGCAATAGATGAAAAGCCCTCCCCAAACCGGCGATAACAACCTGTTAATCCCAGGAAAATCCTGATCTCAGTCACCGATGTGGGACGAGGCCAACTCCGAACTACCTCAATCTTCTTGGGATCCACCTTGATACCCTCGCCTGATACTATATGCCCCAAGAATGCCACAGAATCTAACCAAAACTCACACTTGGAGAACTTAACATATAGCTTCTGTTCCCGTAAGGTCTGAAGCAATACTCTCAAATGCTGTTCATAAGGCTGGCAAGTGGGCCGGTCCAGGATCGTGACCGGCCCAGGATCGTAACCCATGTGGGTAGTGGGCCTAAACGGGCTGAACCGTTTAAGACCGGGACCGGGGGAGGTGGGCCTGACAAGTAGGCCGGTTCTTATCTTGAGGTCCGCGAGACCGGACCGGTCCTAGCGGGCCTAAACGGTCCCAAATGGTCCCAAATGACCATAATTTTTTAAAAACAATCTCCCCGTTTGGGCATTTAAAATCTAGCCGCTCTGCCAAAATAGCCGTTGGCTATTTATAAAATAGCCATTTAACCCCCCTCCCCCCAACTTTGTTTTAACCCCAAACTTTTTATAATTATACTTTTCCCTATTTTTAACTATATATACCTCCTCATTCTTTCATTTTTACTCATAAAATCATCAATCTCTCTCTAATTTTCTTCTATAGTTGCTTACTTTATTGTTACAATTTGTGAAAAATTGTGAAGTTGGTGAATTGAAGTCTTCAACGATAATTAATTTTCAACAAGTTGTTCGTCAATACGGTAAACTCGTTCCAACTCTTAAGTTTTAATATTATAATTTTGTTTGTTTTATTTACTTTGTATTGCTTGATTAATTAAGATGGCTTATTCCTTAAAAACAATGTGTAGTAAAAATAAGGGAAAATCCAAGAGTCGTGAATCTAGTGGCCAATCTGTTCCTCCTCCATGTCACTACCCAAAATCCCAACCTGTCGTGATGACACCTATCTCGATACTAGGCAAGCCGATAATTTCGATAAACCACAATTCCTCTTAAGTTTAAAAATGCAATAATTTAATACAATACAAAATCTCACAAATACTGACATGAACACTCCCCAAAACATGGTGTCACTGAGTACATGAGCATCTAATATGAATACAAGTCTAGAAAATACGGTCTATAATAGTCTGAGACCAAATATAGTAAACAAGGAGATAGAGAAAGAGAAATAAGGTCTGCGGAACGCGACAGCTACCTCAAATTCTCCTGAAAACCAACTGCGCGAAATGATCAGCACCCGCTATATCCGGGAACACCTGGATCTGCACATGAAGTGCAGGGTGTAGTATGAGTACAACCAACTCAGCAAGTAACAATAATAACTAAGGAACTGAAGCAAATGACGAGCTACACAGTTATAGTTCACTTTCAGTAATTCCAGTAAAGAATAAACATGCTTTCAAATCCGGCAGTTTAAGTCAAATCAATTTTATACAATTCAATTTTATGTAATCCGGATATAAAATCTTTCAGAAATTTCACAGTAATGACAAATAGCAACCAAGTGGTATCCCAGGGTTTCATACCCTCAGGACCAGATTTAAAATTGTTACTTACCTCAAAACGTGAAATTCTTTACTCTGCTATGCCTTTGCCTCACAAATCGGTCTCCGAATACCTTGAATCTAGTCACGAATAATTCTTTTCGGTCATTAAAATTTATTGGAATTAATTCCATAAGAATATACTAATTTTCCATAAAAATTCGAAATTTAGCTCAAAAATCGCCCGTGGGGCCCACATCTCAGAACTCGACAAAAGTTACAAAATCCGAAAGCACATTCAACCACGAGTCTAACCATACAAATTTTATCAAAATCCGACCCCAAATCGACCCTCAAATCTACAAATCTTATTTTCAAATTTCTAAGTTCCAATCTCTGATGTAATCTAGTCGGATTATTCGATGATAATATAATATTATGGAGTAGAAATGATTACAAGGGACTTACCTCAAGTTTTTCTTGAAAATCTATCATAAATTGCCTCTCCTCAATCTCCAATTTGTCAAAAATGGCGAATGGGACCAAGTCCCTACTTTATAATTCTGCCCAGACTGCCTCGGTTCTGCTTTGATCTTGGCCTTCGATCGAGATCCTCGATCCTGGGCCGCGATTCTGACCCTCGATCCTGGCACTCGATCATATCCCTCGACCCTAGCCTTCGATCTTGTCTTCAACCCCGATCTTCGATCGTGGCCCTCGACCATGAGCTCGATCGTGGCTTCGATCCTGATTCTCGACCCTGCCTTCGATCGTGGCCCTAGACCCTGGGATAGATCATGGCTTGAGATATTTGAGAGGCATCGACCTCCACCATGTAGTGGTGCTGAGTTAGCGAATACCCAAGGTTTTCTGGATAAGTATCAGCGGATGCTTCGGACATAGGGTATTCTAGAGACCAGTGGGGTCTCATTCACTACTTTTCAGTTTTCTGGGGTTTCCTTCAGATGGTGGGAGTCTTATGAGAGTTGTAGGCCAGTCGGTGCAGCACCCCTTACCTGGAAGCAGTTCTCCGATCTATTCCTGGAGAAGTTCGTACCTCATTCCCGCAGAGAGGAGCTGTGCAGGCAGTTCAAGCAGCTTCGTCAGGGCAATATGTCCGTGACACAATATGAGATGAGATTTTCAGAATTGGCCCGTCATGCTATCTGGTTGATTCCCATAGACAGGGAATGGATGAGGAGGTTCATTGATGGCCTCACTTTTCAGCTACAATTACTCATGACTAGAGAGAGAGTGTCTGGTGCTACTTTCGATAAGGTTGTTGACATTGCTCGTCAGATTGAGATGGTTCGCAGCTAGGAGCGGGTTGAGAGGGAGGATAAGAGGCCTCATAGTTCCGGTGATTTCAGCGGTGTTCCTTCAGGGGGTCAATTTTACCGTGGTAGGGTCCGTTCTTACAGACATGCCCAGGCGGTTCGTCCAGCTCATCGTGGTGCATCAGCTAGACATGGTTCTTACAGTGCTCACTCAAGCTAGTCTTCATTCAGTTTACTACCAGCGCAGAGTTCTCATCATGCCTCATCTAGTCAGGCTTCTACAGGTAATTCTTCGGGTTATCACTAGCAACAGTTCCGTCAGATGAGGGGTTGTTTCAAGTGCGGAGAATTGGGTCATTTAAAGAGAGATTGTCCTGGATTGTTGAGTGGGGCTCCACAGCAGAGTTCTCGACTAACAACACCAGCACCAGTAGTTACACCACCTCCCAGCCAGCTCGGGGTGGGGGTCATGCAACTAGGGGTCGCCCAAGAGGGGGAGGCCGGTCAGGTGGCGGTCAGACTCGATTCTATGCTTTTCCTGCTAGGCCAGATGTTGTTGCTTCACATACAGTAATCACAGGTATTGTTTCAGTGTTCCATAGGGAGGCTTCTATATTATTTGACCCTGGTTCCACTTATTCATATGTATCATCATATTTTACTCATTATTTGGACATGCCCTGTGCGCCCTTAGTTTCACCTGTTTGTGTATCTACACCTGTGGGTGATATTATTACTGTGGACTTTAGGTCATGACAGGTCGAGATAGGTGCCATCACGACAGGTTGGGATTTTGGGTCATGACAAGTTGGTATCAGAGCCAGGTTACATAGGTCTTATGAGTCATGAGCAGGTTTAGTAGAGTCTTACGGATCGGTACAGAGACGTCTGTACTTATCTTTGAGAGGCTGTAGAACCCTTAGGAAAATTTCACTTTCTTGTATTCTGTCGTGCGAATTTGTAGATTTTTGAAACTAAATTTCTGCTATTCTATTCTCTTACAGATGGCGAGGATACGTATTACCGGATCGGACGGTCAGCCACCAGTTAGGGCCGTGAGAAGTCGGGGTCGTGGTAGAGGCCGGGGTTGAGGTAGAGGTTGAGGTATAGCTCATACCATAGTTGAGCCAGCACCTGTAGTACCACCAGTTGCTCCAGCTCAGGAGCATATTCCGAGTATAGCTGAGCCAACAAGATTAGCTCAGGCACCAGCTGTGCCCATTGAGATTCCAGGCCTTCTGAAGACTTTGGTCCAGATATTGGCAGCCTGCACTGGTCTTGCTCAGATGGTTTCGGCTCAGGCCGCACCTGCCACTTCTCAGGCCGGGGGAGGTACTCATAGCCCAATTACATGTACTCCAGACCAGGTAGTGCAGGGACTTCAGATACCGGGGGCACTACCAGCCCAGCCGGTTGCTGCTGCCTCAAGCCCCGGTAATTCCTGTTATGGCAGATGATGAGTAGAGGAGACTTGAGATATTTGAGAGGCATCGACCTCCACCATTTAGTGGTGCTGAGTCAGAGGATGCCCAGGGTTTTCTGGATAAGTATCAGCGGATGCTTCGGAGAGCGGGTATTCTAGAGACTAGTGGGGTCTCATTCACTACTTTTCAGTTTTCTGGGGTTTCCTTCAGATGGTGGGAGTCTTACGAGAGGTGTAGGCCAGTCGGTGCAGCACCCCTTACCTGGAAGCAGTTCTCTGATCTATTCCTGGAGAAGTTTGTGCCTCAGTCCCGCAGAGAGGAGCTGCGCACGCAGCTCGAGCAGCTTCGTCAGGGCAATATGTCCGTGACATAATATGAGATGCGATTTTCAGAATTGGCCCGACATGCCATCTGGTTGATTCCCATAGACATGGAACGGATCAGGAGATTCATTGATGGCCTCACTATTCAGCTGCGATTACTCATGACTAGAGAGAGAGAGTGTCTGGTGCTACTTTTGACGAGGTTGTTGACATTGCTCGTCAGATTGAGATGGTTCGCAGCCAGGAGCGGGTTGAGAGGGAGGATAAGAGGCCTCGTAGTTCCGGTGATTGCAGCGGTGTTCCTTCAGGGGGTCAGTTTTACCGTGGTATGGGCCGTTCTTACATACACGCTCAGGTGGTTCGTCCAGCTCATCGTGGTGCATCAGCTAGACATGGTTCTTACAGTGCTCACTCAAGCTAGTCTTCATTCAGTTTACTACCAGCGCAGAGTTCTCATCATGCCTCATCTAGTCAGGCTTCTACAGGTAATTCTTCGGGTTATCAGGAGCAACAGTTCCGTAAGATGAGGGGTTATTTTGAGTGCGGAGAATTGGGTCATTTAAAGAGAGATTATCCTAGATTGTTGAGTGGGACTCCACAGCAGAGTTCTCGACCAACGACACCAGCAGTTACACCACCCGCCCAGCCAGCTCGGGGTGGGGGTCAGGCAGCTAGGAGTCGCCCAAGAGGGGGAGGCCGGTCAGGCCCGATTCTATGCTTTTCCTGCCAGGCCAGATGTTGTTGCTTCAGATGGAGTAATCACATGTATTGTTTCAGTGTTCCATAGGGAGGCTTCTATATTATTTAACCCTGGTTCCACTTATTCATATGTATCATCATATTTTGCTCATTATTTGGACATGCCCTGTGCGTCCTTAGTTTCACCTGTTTGTGTATCTACACCCGTGGGCGATATTATTACTGTGGAATTTGGGCCGTGACAGGTCGAGATAGGTGCCATCACGACAGGCTGGGATTTTGGGTCATGACAAGTTGGTATCAGAGTCAGGTTACATAGGTCTCACGAGTCATGAGCAGGTTTAGTAGAGTCTTCCGGATCGGTACGGAGACGTCTGTACTTATCTTTGAGAGGTTGTTGAACCCTTAGGAAAATTTCACTTTCTTTTATTCTGTTGTGTGAATTTGTAGATTCTTGAAACTAAATTTCTGCTACTCTATTCTCTTATAGATGGCGAGGACACGTACTACCGGATCGGACGGTCAGCCACCAGTGCCACCAGTTAGGGCCGCGAGAAGTCGGGGTCGTGGTAGAGGCCGGGGTCGAGGTAGAGGGCGAGGTATAGCTCGTACCACAGTTGAGCCAGCACCTGTAGTACCACAAGTTTCTCCAGCTAAGGAGTATATTCCGGGTATAGCTGAGCCGACAAGATTAGCTGAGGCACCAGTTGTGCCCATTGAGATTCCAGGCCTTCGGGAGACTTTGGCCCAGATATTGGCAGCCCGCACTGGTCTTGCTCAGGTGGTTTCGGCTCAGGCCGCACCTGCCATTTCTCAGGCCGGGGGAAGTACTCATACCCCAGTTGCATGTACTCCAGACCAGGTAGTGCAGGGACTTCAGATACCGGGGGCACTACCAGCACAGCTGGTTGCAGCTGCCTCAGGCCCCGGTAGTTCCTGTTATGGCAGATGATGAGCAGAGAAGACTTGAGATATTTGAGCGGCATCGACCTCCACCATTTAGTGGTGCTGAGTCAGAGGATGCCCAGGGTTTTCTGGATAAGTGTCAACGGATTCTTCGGACAGCGGGTATTCTAGAGACCAGTAGGGTCTCATTCACTACTTTTCAGTTTTCTGGGGTTTCCTTCAGATGGTGGGAGTCTTACGAGAGGTGTAGGCCGGTCGGTGCAGCACCCCTTACCTAGAAGCAGTTCTCCGATCTACTCCTGGAGAAGTTAGTGCCTCAGTCCCGCAGAGAGGAGTTGCGCAGGCAGTTCGAGCAGCTTCGTCACGGCAATATGTCTGTGACATAATATTAGATGAGATTTTCAGAATTGGCTCGTCATGCTATCTGGTTGATTCCCACAGATAGGGAACGGATCAGGAGATTCATAGATGGCCTCACTTTTCAGCTGCGATTACTCATGACTAGAGAGAGAGTGTCTGGTGCTACTTTCGATGAGGTCTTTGACTTTGCTCATCAGATTGAGATAGTTCGCAGCCAGGAGCGGGTTGAGAGGGAGGATAAGAGGCCTTGTAGTTCCGGTGATTTCAGCGGTGTTCCTTCAGGGGGTCAGTTTTACCGTGGTAGGGGTCGTTCTTACAGACACGCTCAGGCGGGTCGTCCAGCTCATCGTGGTGCATCAGCTGGCCCTGGTTCTTACAGTGCTCACTCAAGCTAGTCTTCATTTAGTTTACTACCAGTGCAGAGTTCTCATCATGCCTCATCCGGTCAGGCTTCTACAAGTAATTCTTCGGGTTATCAGGAGCAGCAGTTCCTCAGATGAGGGGTTGTTTCGAGTGCAGAGAATTAGGTCATTTAAAGAGAGATTGTCTTAGATTATTGAGTGAGGCTCCACAGCAGAGTTCTCGACCAACGACACCAGCACCAGCAGTTACACCACCCGCCCAACCAGCTCGGGGTGGGGGTTAGGAAGCTATGGGTCGCCCAAAAGGGGGAGGCCGGTCAGGTGGCGGTCAGGCCCGATTCTATGTTTTTCCTACCAGGCCAGATGGTGTTGCTTCAGATGCAGTAATCACAGGTATTGTTTCAGTGTGCCATAGGGAGGCTTCTATATTATTTGACCCTAGTTCCACTTATTCATATGTATCATCATATTTTACTCATTATCTGGACATGCCCTATGAGTCCTTAGTTTCACCTGTTTGTGTATCTACACTTGTGGGCGATATTATTACTGTGGATCGTGTGTATCGGTCGTGTGTGGTAACTATTGGGGAACTGGAGACTAGAGTTGATCTCTTATTACTCGGTATGGTTGATTTTGATGAAATCTTGGGTATGGATTGGTTGTCTCCATGTCATACTATTCTGGACTGTCACGCAAAAATTGTGACGTTGACGATGTCAGGGTTGCCAAAGGTTGAATGGAGAGGTTCTCTAGATTTTGTTCCTAGCAGGGTAATTTCTTATTTGAAGGTCCAACGTATGGTTGATAAGGGATGTCTGTCATATTTGGCCTTTGTGAGAGATGTTGATGATGATAAACCTATTATTGATTCAGTACCATTCGTGTGAGACATTCTGGATGTATTTCCTGCAGACCTGTCGGGTATGCCACCCGATAGGGATATTGATTTCGGTATTGACTTGGTGCAGGGAACTCAGCTTATTTCTATTCCTCCATATCGCATGGCACCAGCTGAGTTAAAAGAATTGAAAGAGCAACTTCAGGAACTCCTTGAAAAGGGTTTCTTAGGCCTAGTGTGTCACCTTGGGGTGCACCGGTTCTATTTGTGAAGAAGAAAGATGGTACTATGCGGATGTGCATCGATTATAGGCAGTTGAACAAAGTTACAATCAAAAATAAATATCCCTTGCCACGTATTGATGATTTATTTGACCAGCTTCAGGGTGCGAGGGTGTTCTCCAAAATTGTTTTGAGATCTGGGTATCACCAGTTGAAGATTCGAGATTCGGATATTCTAAAGATGACATTCAGAATTCGTTATGGCTACTATGAATTTCTTGTAATGTCTTTTGGACTAATCGATGCCCCAGCAACATTTATGCATTTGATGAATATTGTATTCCAGCCATATCTTTATTTATTTATAGTGGTATTTATTGATGATATTCTGGTGTACTCGCGTAGCCAGGAGGAACATGCAGCACTTGGGTATTGTATTACAGAGGCTGATGGAGGAGAAACTTTATGCCAAATTCTCTAATTGTGAGTTCTGGATTAGTTTAGTGGCATTCTTGGGACATATAGTGTGCAATGAAGGAATTAAGTTGGATCCGAAGAAAATAGAGGTAGTTCAGAATTGGCCCAGACCATCTTCAGTTACTAAGATTAGGAGTTTTCTCGACTTGGCCGGCTATTATCATCGCATCGTGGAGGAATTCTCATCTATTGCATCGCCTATGACTAAATTGGCCCAGAAAGGTGCTCCATTCAGGTGGTCGGATGAGTGTGAAGAGAGCTTTCAGAAGCTCAAAATATCTTTGACTACAGCTCCAGTATTGGTGTTGCCTACAGGTTCAGAGTCTTATACTGTGTATTATGACGCGTCGCGTATTGGTGTCACAACACCAAATTCCCTCCGTAGGATGTCGTGATGGCACCTAGTCTCTAAGACTAGGTAAGCCTATCAATGCGGAATAATAATAAATATATGAAATAAATAAACTACAATTCAAACAATTTCAACTCCCAAAAACCGGTAGAAATAAGTCACAAGATTCTAAGAATTTATTCTCTATGTCGCTATACATCAGAGTCTAAAGCAAATAAGGAAGACAACATAGTAAGATAGAAGGGGACTCCGGAGTCTGCGGACGCTGGCAGATATACCTCGAAGTCTCCTCATACAGCTAGTTTATTGATGCCTGGTCTGATAAGGTGTACCTGGATCTGCACAAAAAGATGTGGAGAAGCGTAGTATGAGTATACCACAGTGGTACCAAGTGCCAAGCCTAACCTCGGTAGAGTAGTGATGAGGTCAGGTCAAGCCCTACTAGAGAATAAATAATGGCATGCTAAATAATTGCATAGAGTAGTGCCACCAGAAACTGCTCTACCAACCTTCATTCAATCCGTCATAACTTTCTGTACAAATGTCCAAATAATGAATGGTTTAATTTTCTGGAAACTAGAATCAGACGACTACAACTTTATGTTTTGAAAATTTTCTGCTTCCTTATGAAATGCGAGATATAAGCTTCCAAAATTGGCTCCACGCACCAGAAAGTTTTGGCAAAATTTCTGCAACAGAAATTCCCAACACTCTTTGTCCGAAATCCATTCTGTTTACCTTCCGAAATCCACCCAAGACCCTCGGGACCTTAACCAATTATTCCAACATATCCCAAAATACCATACGGACTTAGTCGAGGCTTAAAACCACATCAAACAACATCAAAACGACGAATCGCACCTCAAATCAAAATCTATGAACTTTAAACTTTCAAATTCTATATCTTGTGCCGAAACACATCGAATCAATTCGGAATGACTTTAGATTTTGCTCACAATTCATAAATGACATAACATACCTATTCCAATTTCCAAAATTGTATTCCGACCTCAATATCAAAAAGTCAACCTCCCGGTCAAACTTCCCAAAAAATCAACTTTTGGCATTTCAAGTCTAATTCTACTACGAACTTCCAAATAAAATTCTGAGCACGCTCCTGAGTCCAAAATCACCATACGGAGCTGTTGAAATCATCAAAATTCTCTTCCGGGGTCTTTTGCACATAATTTGACATCCAGTCACTATTTGAACTTAAACTTATAATTTTTCATCAAAATTCCATATCTCGGGCTAGGGATCTCAGAATTTGATTCTGGGCATACGCCTAAGTCCCAAATCACGATACGGACCTATCGGAATAGTTAAAACACTGATCCGAGTCCGTTTGCTCAAATGTTGACCAAAGTCAACTCAATTGAGTTTTAAAACTTTAATTCATATTTAATCCATTTTTCACCTGAAAACTTTCTAGAAAATTTTACGAACTGCGCACACAAGTTGAGGAATGATAAATAGTGCTTTTTGAGGTCTTAGAAACTAAAATTAATTATTAAATTTAAAGATGACATTTTGGGTCATCACAATTTGTCTCGGCGCAGTGCTGATGCAAGATGGTAGAGTGATTTCCTATGCATCCAGACAGTTAAAGGTACATGAGAAGAATTATCCAATCCATGATCTTGAGTTAGCAGCCATTGTTCATGCCTTGAAAATTTGGCGGCATTACTTGTACGGTGTCCAATATGAAGTATATACCGATCATCGGAGTCTACAACATTTGTTTAAACTGAAAGATCTTAACTTGCGGCAGCGAAGGTGGTTGGAGTTTCTTAAGGATTATGATATCACCATTCTCTATCACCCTCGGAAAGGCCAATGTGGTGTCCGATGCCTTGAGTCGTAAGGCAGAGAGTTTGGGCAGCTTAGCATACTTATCGGTAGCAGAGAGGCCTTTAGCCTTGGATGTTCAGGCCTTGGCTAATCAGTTTGTTAGATTGGATGTTTCCGAGCCGAATCGAGTTTTGGCCTGTGTGGTTTCTTGGTCTTCTTTATATGAATGCATCAGAGAGCTCCAGTATGATGATCCACATCTGCTTGTCCTTAAGGACACGGTTCAGCACGGTGATGACAAAGAAGTCACTATTGGAGATGACGGTGTATTACAGATGTAGGGCAGGCTATGTGTGGCTAATGTAGATGGTTTGCGTGAGTTGATTCTCCAGGAAGCTCACAGTTTGTGGTACTCTATTCATCCAGGCGCCGCGAAGATGTATCAGGATTTGAGGCAGCAGTATTAGTGGAGGCGGATGAAGAAAGATATAGTTGGGTTTGTATCTCGGTGTTTAAATTGTCAATAGGTAAAGTATGAACATAAGAGGCCAGGAGGATTGCTTCAGAGACTTGAAATTCCGGAGTGGAAGTGGGAGCGTATTACCATGGACTTCAAAGTTGGGCTCCCACGGACCTTGAGAAAGTTTGATGTTGTTTGGGTGATTGTAGATCGGCTAACCAAGTCAGCACATTTTATTCCAGTTGGTACTAAGTATTCTTCGGAGAGGTTGGCTGGGATTTATATTCGCGAGATTGTTTACCTACACGGTGTGCCGGTGTCCATTATTTCATATCAGGGTACGCAGTTTACCTCACAGTTTTGGAGGGCAGTGCAGCGAGAATTGGGCACACAGGTTCAGTTGAGTACAGCATTTCACCCTCAGATGGACGGACACTCCGAGCGCACTATTCAGATATTGGAGGATATGCTACGCGCTTTTGTCATTGATTTTGGGGGTTCTTCGGATCAATTTATGCCACTCGTACAGTTTGCTTACAACAATAGCTACCAGTCAATCATTCAATTGGCTCCGTATGAAGCTTTATATGGGAGACGGTATCAGTCTCCGGTGGGTTGGTTTGAGCCTGGTGAGGTTAGAATATTGGGTACTGACTTGGTTCAGGAGGCTTTAGAGAAGGTCAAGGTGATTTAGGAACGGCTTCGCACGGCGCAGTCTAGGCAGAAGAGTTATGCCAACAGGTAGGTCCGCGATATTAATTACATGGTTGGGGAGAAGGTTCTGCTCAATATTTCACCCATGAAGGGTGTGGTGAGGTTCGGGAAAAGGTCAAGTTGAGCCCTCGGTATATTGGGCCTTTTGAGATACTTAAGAAAATTGAGGTGGTGGCTTATGAACTTGCTTTACCACCTAGTCTATCAGGTGTTCATCCAGTGTTCCATGTATCCATGCCCCGAAAGTATGTCGGGGATCTGTCTCATATTCTGGATTTCAGTACAATACAGGTGGACGGTAATTTGACTTATGATATGGAGCCGGTGGCTATTTTAGACCAGCATGTTCGAAAGCTGAGGTCAAAGAGCATAGCATCAGTGAAGGTGCAGTGGAAAAGTCAGCCAGCCAGGGAAGCTACTTGGGAGATTGAGCAGGAGATGCGGAGCAAATATCCACACTTATTTGAGACTCCAGGTATTATTCTAAACCCGTTCGAGGACGAACGTTTGTTTAAGAGGGGGAGAATGTAACGACCCGGCCGGTCATTTTGAATATTATGACCACATTCCCTCATTTATTTCTCAATTTATGCCTTGCAATTGATTTATGACTTATCGGGTTAGTTGGTTCGGGTCCGGAAGGAATTCGGAATGAAATGAGACATTTAGTCTCATAATTGAAAATTTAAGTTATAAAGGTGGACCAGATATCGACCTATCTATAAACGACCTTGGATTTGAATTTTTATGATTCTAATAGCTCTGTATGGTGATTTTGGACTTAGGAGCGTATCTAGAATATTATTTGGAGGTCCGTAGAGGAATTAGGCTTGAAATGCCTAAAGTTTAATTTTTGGGAAGTTTGACAGAGGGGTTGACTTTTTGATATCGGGGTCGGAATCTAATTCTGAAAATTGTAATACCTATGTTATGTTATTTATGACTTGTGTGCAAATTTTGAGGTCAATCGGACTTGATGTGTGCAAAATTCGTATGATTTTTTAGGACTTGTTGGTATATTTGGTCGAGGTCCCGAGGGCCTCGGGTGAATTTTGGGTGGTTAACGGATCAATAATTGAACTACAACAGCTGCTGCAATTTCCTTCTATTGGAAATTTCTTCTACCAGAATCGAGCCCAGAAAATCGAGCCCAGAATCGAGCCCAGGGTCGAGGGCCACGATCGAAGGCAGGGTCGAGGATCAGGATCGAAGCCATGATCGAGCCCAGGGTCGAGGGCCACGATCGAAGGCAGGGTCGAGGATCAGGATCGAAGCCACGATCGAGCTCAGGGTCGAGGGCCACGATCGAAGACAAGGGTCAAAGATATGATCGAAGGCCAGGGTCGAGGGCCATGATCGAGCGCCAGGATCGAGGATCTCGATCAAAGGCCAAGATCGAGGCAGAACCGAGGCAGTATGGGTAGAAATATAAAGCAGGGACTTGTTTACTGTATTTGGTCTCAAACTATTATAGACCGTATTTTCCAGACTTGTATTCATATTAGATGCTCATGTACTAAGTGACATTAGGTTTTGGGGAGTGTTCATGTCAGTATTTGTGAGATTTTGTATTATATTAAATTATTGTATTTTCAAACTTAAGAGGAATTGTGGTTTATCGAGATTATCGGCTTGCCTAGTATCGAGATAGGCGCCATCACGATAGGTTGGGATTTTGGGTCGTGATAAGTTGGTATCAGAGCCAGGTTTCATAGCTCTCACGAGTCATGAGCAGGTTTAGTAAAGTCTTGCAGATCGGTACGTATACGTCTGTACTTATCTTCGAGAGGATGCAGAACCCTTAAGAAAATTTCACTTTCTTGTATTTTGTCGTGCGAATTTGTTGATTCTGGAAACTAAATTTCTACTATTCTATTCTCTCACAGATGGTGAGGACACGTACTACCGTATTGGATGGTCATCCACCAGTGCCACTAGTTAGGGCCGCGAGAATCCGGGGTCGTGGTAGAGGTCGGGGTCGAGGTAGAGGTCGAGGTGTAGCTCGTACCATAGTTGAGCCAGCACCTGTAGTACCACCAGTTGCTCCAGCTCAGGAGCATATTCTGGGTATAGCTGAGCCGACAAGATTAGCTCAGGCACCAGTTGTGCCCATTGGCATTCCAGGCCTTCAGGAGACTTTGGCCCAAATATTGGCAGCCTGCACTGGTCCTGCTCAGGTGGTTTCAGCTCAGGCCGCACTTGCCACTTCTCAGGTGTCCATCCAGTGTTCCATGTATCCATTCTCCAAAAGTATGTCGGGGATCCGTCTCATATTCTGGATTTCAGTACAGTACAGCTGGACGGTAATTTGACTTATGATGTGGAACCGGTGGCTATTTTAAACCGGAAGGTTTGAAAGCTGAGGTCAAAGAGCATAGCATCAGTGAAGGTGCAGTAGTGAGGTCAGCCAGCCGGAGAAGGTACTTGGGTGATTGAGCAGGAGATGCAGAGCAAATATCCACACTTATTTGAGACTCCAGGTATTATTCTAAACCCGTTCGAGGACGAACGTTTGTTTAAGTGGGGGAGAATGTAACGACCCGGCCGGTCATTTTGAATATTATAACTCGTTCCCCCATTTATTTCTCAATTTATGCTTTGCAATTGATTTATGACTTATCGGGTTAGTTGGTTCGGGTCCGGAAAATTCGGAATGAAATGAGACACTTAGTCTCATAATTGAAAATTTAAGTTAAAAAAGTGGACCGGATATGGACCTATGTATAAACGACCTCAGATTTGAATTTTTATGATTCCTATATCTCCGTATGGGGATTTTGGACTTAGGAGCATATCCAGAATATTATTTGGAGATCCGTAGAGGAATTAGGCTTGAAATGCAGAAAAGTTTAATTTTTGGGAAGTTTGATCGAGGGGTTGACTTTTTTATATCGGGGTCAGAATTCGATTCTGAAAATTGTAATACCTCTGTTATGTCATTTATGACTTGTGTGCAAAATTTGAGGTCAATCGGACGTGATTTGATAGGTTCCGGAATCAGTTGTAGAAATTAGAAATTTCAAAGTTTATTAGCGTTGTTTGAGGTGATTTAAGGATTCGACTTAGTTCGTATGATGTTTTAGGACTTGTTGATATATTTGGTCGAGGTCCCGAGGGCCTCGGGTGAGTTTCGGATGGTTAACGGATCAATAATTGAACTACAACAGCTGCTGCAATTTCCTTCTGTTGGAAATTTCTTCTGCCAGAATTGAGCCCAAATAAATTGAGCCCAGGGTCGAGGGCCACGATCGAAGGCAGTCTCATCATCTGCCATAACAAGAACTACCGGGGCCTGAGGCAGCTGCAACCGGCTGGGCTGGTAGTTCCCCCGGTATCTGAAGTCCCTGCACTACCTGGTCTGGAGTACATGTAACTAGGGTATGAGTACCTCCCCCGGCCTGAGAAGTGGCAGGTGCGGCTTGAGCCGAAACCACCTGAGCAAGACCAGTGCAGGCTGCCAATATCTGGGCCAAAGTCTCCCGAAGGCCTGGAATCTCAATGGGCACAGCTGGTGCCTGAGCTAATCTTGTCGGCTCAGCTATACCCGGAATATTCTCCTGAGCTGGAGCAACTGGTGGTACTACATGTGCTGGCTCAACTGTGGTACGAGCTATACCTCGACCTCTACCTCGACCCCGGCCTCTACCATGACCCTGACTTCTCGCGGCCCTAACTGGTGGCACTGGTGGCTGACTGTCCGATCCGGTAGTACGTGTTCTCACCATCTGTAAGAGAATAGAATAGCAGAAATTTAGTTTCTAGATTCTACAAATTCGCAAAACAGAATACAAGAAAGTGAAATTTTCCTAAGGGTTCTACAACCCCTCAAAGATAAGTACAAACGTCTTCGTACCGATCCACAAGACTCTACTAAACCTGCTCATGACTCGTGAGACCTATGTAACCTGACTCTGATACCAGCTTGTCACGACCCAAAATTCCAACTTGTCGTGATGGCACCAATCTCGACCTGTCACGACCCAAAGTCCACAGTAATAATATCGTCCACAGGTGTAGATACACAAACAGGTGAAACTAAGGACGCACAGGGCATGTCCAAATAATGATCAAAATATGATGATACATATGATTAAGTGGAACCAGGGTTAAATAATATAGAAGCCTCGCTATGGCACACTGAAACAATACCTGTGATTACTGCATCTGAAGCAACAACATCTGGCCTAGCAGGAAAAGCATAGATTCGGGTCTGACCGCCACCTGACTGGCCTCCCCCTCTTGGGCGACCCCTAGCGGCCTGACCCTCACCCCGAGCTGGCTGGGCGGGTGGTGTAACTGCTGGTGCTGGTGTTGTTGGTCGAGAACTCTACTTTGGAGCCCCACTCAACAATCTAGGACAATCTCTCTTTAAATGACCCAATTCTCCGCATTCGAAACAACCCCTCATCTGACGGAACTGTTGCTCCTGATAACTCGAAGAATTACCTGTAGAAGCCTGACCGGATGAGGCATGATGAGAACTCTTCGCTAGTAGTAAACTGAATGAAGACTAGCTTGAATGAGCACTGTAAGAACCATGCCTAGATGATGTACCACGATGAGCTGGACGAACCGCCTGAGCGTGTCTGTAAGAACGGCCCCTACCACGGTAAAACTGACCCCCTGAAGGAACACCGCTGAAATCATCGGAACTACGAGGCCACTTATCCTCCCTCTCAACCCGCTCTTGGCTACGAACCATCTCAATCTGACGAGCAATGTCAACAACCTCATCGAAAGTAGCACCATACACTCTCTCTCTAGTCATGAGTAATCGCAGATGAAAAGTGAGGCCATCAATGAATATCCTGATCCATTCCCTATCTGTGGGAATCAAACAGATAGCATGACGAGCCAATTCTGAAAATCTCATCTCATATTGTGTCACAGACATATTGCCCTGACGAAGTTGCTCGAACTGCCTGCGCAGCTTCTCTCTGCTGGACTGAGGCATGAACTTCTCCAGGAATAGATCGGAGAACTGCTTCCAGGTAAGGGGTGCTGCACCGATCGGCCTACAACTCTCGTAAGACTCCCACCATCTAAAGGAAACCCCAGAAAACTGAAAAGTAGTGAATGAGACCCCACTAGTCTCTAGAATACCCGCTGTCTGAAGCATCCACTGACACTTATCCAGAAAACCCTGGGCATCTTTGGACTCAGCACCACTAAATGGTAGAGGTCGATGCATCTCAAATATCTCAGGTCTCCTCTACTCATCATCTGCCATAACAGGAACTACCGGGGCCTGAGGCAGCTGCAATCGGCTGGGATGGTAATACCCCCGGTATCTGAAGTCCCTGCACTACCTGGTCTGGAGTACATGCAACTGGGGTATGAGTACTTTCCCCGGCTTGAGAAGTGGCATGTGCGGCCTGAGCCGAAACCACCTGAGCAAGACCAATGCAGGCTGCCAATATCTGGGCCAAAGTCTCCCGAAGGCCTGGAATCTCAATAGGCACAGCTGGTGCCTGAGCTAATCTTGTCGGCTCAGCTATACCTGAAATATGCTCCAGAGCTGGAGAAACTGGTGGTACTACAGGTGCTGGCTCAACTGTGGTACGACCTCGACCTCGACCTCGACCGCAGCCTCTACCACGACCCCGACTTCTCGCGGCCCTAACTGGAGGCACTGGTGGCTGACCATCCGATCCGGTAGTACGTGTCCTTGCCATCTGTAAGAGAATAGAATAGTAGAAATTTAGTTTCAAGAATCTACAAATTCACACAACAAAATAAGTACAGACGTCTCCGTACCAATCCGCAAGACTCTACTAAACCTGCTCATGACTCGTGAGACCTATGTAACCTGACTCTGATACCAACTTAACACGACTCAAAATCCCAACCTGTCGTGATGGCACCTATCTCGACCTATCATGACCTAAAGTCCATAGTAATAATATCGCCCACAGGTGTAGATACACAAACAGGTGAAACTAAGGACGCACAGGGCATGTCTGTGGGAATCAACCAGATAGCATGACGAGCAAATTCTGAAAATCTCATATCATATTGTGTCACAGACATATTGCCCTGACGAAGTTGCTCGAACTGCCTGCGCAGCTCCTCTTTGCGGGACTGAGGCATGAACTTCTCCAGGAATAGATCGGAGAACTGCTTCCAGGCAAGGGGTGCTTCACTGACCGGCCTACACCTATCGTAAGACTCTCACCATCTGAAGGAAACCCCAGAAAACTGAAAAGTAGTGAATGAGACCCCACTAGTCTCTAGAATACCCGCTGTCCGAAGCATCCGCTGACACTTATCCAGAAAACCCTGGGCATCCTTTGACTCAGCACCACTAAATGGTGGAGGTTGATGCATCTCAAATATCTTAAGTCTCCTCTGCTCATCACCTGCCATAACAGGAACTACCGGGGCCTGAGGCAGCTGCAACCGGCTGGGCTGGTAGTACCCCCGGTATCTGAAGTCCCTGCACTACCTGGTCTGGAGTACATGCAACTGGGGTATGAGTACTTCCCCCGGCCTTAGAAGTGGCAGGTGCGGCCTGAGCCGAAAACACCTGAGCAAGACCAGTGCAGGCTGCCAATATCTGGGACAAAGTCTCCCGAAGGCCTGGAATCTCAATGGGCACAGCTGGCGCCTCAGCTAATCTTGTCGGCTCAGCTATACCCGGAATATGCTCCTGAGCTGGAGAAACTGGTGGTACTACAGGTGCTAGCTCAACTGTGGTACGAGCTATAACTCGCCCTCTACCTCGACACCTGCCTCTACAACGACCCCGACTTCTCGCGGCCCTAACTGGTGGCACTGGTGGCTGACCGTCTGATCCGGTAGTACGTGTCCTCGCCATCTGTAAGAGAATAGAATAGCAGAAATTTAGTTTCAAGAATCTACAAATTCGTACAACAGAATACAAGAAAGTGAAATTTTCCTAAGGGTTCTACAACCTCTCAAAGATAAGTACAGACGTCTCCGTACCGATCCGCAAGACTCTACTAATCCTGCTCATGACTCGTGAGACCTATGTAACCTGACACTGATACCAGCTTGTCACGGCCCAAAATACCAACCTGTCGTGATGGTACCTATCTCGACCTGTCACGGCCCAAAGTCCACAGTAATAATATCGCCCACGGGTGTAGATACACAAACAGGTGAAACTAAGGACGCACATGGCATGTCCAAATAATGAGCAAAATATGATGATACATATGAATAAGTGGAACCAGGGTCAAATAATATAGAAGCCTCCCTATGGCACACTGAAACAATACCTGTGATTACTGTATCTGAAGCAACAACAACTGGCCTGGCAGGAAAAGCATAGATTCGGGTCTGACCGCCACCTGACTGGCCTCCCCCTCTTGGGCGACCCCTAGCTGCCTGACCCCCACCCCGAGCTAGCTGGGCGGGTGGTGTAACTGCTGGTGCTGGTGTCGTTGGTCGAGAACTCTGCTGTGGAGCCCCATTTAACAATCTAGGACAATCTCTCTTTAAATGACCCAATTCTCCGCACTCAAAACAACCCCTAATCTGATGAAACGGTTGCTCCTGATAACCCGAAGAATTACCTGTAGAATCCTGACCGGATGAGGCATGATGAGAACTCTGCGCTGGGAGTAAACTGAATGAAGACTAGCTTGAGTGAGCACTATAAGAACCATGTCTAGCTGATGCACCACGATGAGCTGGACGACCCGCCTGAGCGTGTCTGTAAGAACGGCCCCTACCACGGTAAAACTGACCCCCTGAAGGAACACCACTGAAATCACCGGAACTACGAGGCCTTTTATCCTCCTTCTCAACCTGCTCCTGGCTGCGAACCACCTCAATCTGACGAGCAATGTTAAAAACCTCATCGAAAGTAGCACCAGACACTCTCTCTCTAGTCATGAGTAATCGCAGTTGAAAAGTGAGGCCATCAATGAATCTCCTGATCCGTTCCCTATTTGTGGGAATCAACCAGATAGCATGACGGGCAAATTCTAAAAATCTATTCTCATATTGTGTCATGGACATATTGCCCTGACGAAGCTGCTCGAACTGCCTACGCAGCTCCTCTCTACGGGACTGAGGCACAAACTTCTCTAGGAATAGATTGGAGAACTGCTTCCAGGTAAGGGGTGCTGCACCGACCGGCCTACACCTCTCGTAAGACTCCCACCATCTGAAGGAAACCCTAGTAAACTGAAAAGTAGTGAATGAGACCCCACTAGTCTCTAGATTACCCGCTGTCCGAAGCATCCGCTGACACTTATCCAGAAAACACTGGGCATCCTCTGACTCAGCACCACTAAATGGTGGAGGTCGATGCCGCTCAAATATCTCAAGTCTTCTCTGCTCATCATCTGCCATAACAGGAAGTACCGGGGCCTGAGGTAGCTGCAACCGGCTGGGTTGGTAGTGCCCCCGGTATCTGAAGTCCCTGCACTACCTGGTCTGGAGTACATGCAACTGGGGTATGAGTACTTCCCCCGGCCTGAGAAGTGGCAGGTGTGGCCTGAGCCGAAACCACCTGAGCAAGACCAGTGCAGGCTGCCAATATCTGGGCCAAAGTCTCCCGAAGGCCTGGAATCTCAATGGGCACAACTGGTGCCTCAGCTAATCTTGTCGGCTCAGCTATACCCGGAATGTGCTCATGAGCTGGAGAAACAGGTGGTACTACAGGTGCTAGCTCAACTGTGGTATGAGCTATACCACGCCCTCTACCTCGACCCCGACCTCTACCACGACCCTGACTTCTCGCGGCCCTAACTGGTGGCACTGGTGGCTGACCGTCCGATCCGGTAGTACCTGTCCTCGCCATCTGTAAGAGAATAGAATAGTAGAAATTTAGTTTCAAGAATCTACAAATTCGCACAACAAAATACAAGAAAGGGAAATTTTCCTAAGGGTTCAACAACCTCTCAAAGATAAGTACAGACGTCTCCGTACCGATCTGCAAGGCTCTACTAAACCTGCTCATGACTTATGAGACCTATGTAACCTGACTCTGATACCAACTTGTCACGACCCAAAATCCCAACCTGTCGTGATGGCACCTATCTCGACCTGTCACGGCCCAAATTCCAAAGTAATAATATCGCCCACAGGTGTAGATACACAAACAGGTGAAACTAAGGACGCACAGGGCATGTCCAGATAATGAGCAAAATATGATGATACATATGAATAAGTGGTACCAGGGTCAAATAATATAGAAGCCTCCCTATGGAACACTGAACCAATACCCGTGATTACTGCATCTGAAGCAACAACATCTGGCCTGGCAGGAAAAGCATAGAATCGGGCCTGACCGCCACCTGACCGGCCTCCCCCTCTTGGGGTACCCCTAGTTGCCTGACCCCCACCCCGAGCTGGCTGGGCGGGTGGTGTAACTACTGGTGCTGGTGTCGTTGGTCGAGAACTCTGCTGTGGAGCCCCACTAAACAATCTAGGACAATCTCTCTTTAAATGACCCAATTCTCCGCACTATAAACAACCCCTAATCTGACGGAATTATTGCTCCTGATAACCCGAAGAATTACCAGTAGAAGCCAGACCGGATGAGGCATGATGAGAACTCTGCGCTGGTAGTAAACTAAATGAAGACTAGCTTGAGTGAGCACTGTAAGAACCATGTCTAACTGATGCACCACGATAAGCTGGACGAACCACCTGAGCGTGTCTGTAAGAACGGCCCCTACCATGGTAAAACTGACCCCCTGAAGGAACACCGCTGAAATCACCAGAACTACGAGGCCTCTTATCCTCCCTCTCAACCCGCTCCTGGCTGCGAACCATCTCAATCTGACGAGCAATGTCAACAACCTCATCAAAAGTAGCACCAGACACTCTCTCTATAGTCAAGTGTAATCAAAGCTGAAAAGTGAGGCCATCAATGAACCTCCTGATCCGTTCCCTGTCTGTGGGAATTAACCAGATAGCATGATGGGTCAATTCTGAAAATCTCATCTCATATTGTGTCATGGACATATTGCCCTGACGAAGCTGCTTGAACTGCATGCGCAGCTCCTCTCTGCGGGACTGAGGCACGAACTTCTCCTGGAATAGATCGGAGAACTGCTTCCAGGTAAGGGGTGCTGCACCGACTTGCCTACACCTCTCGTAAGACTCCCACCATTTGAAGGAAACCCCAGAAAACTAAAAAGTAGTGAATGAGACCCCACTAGTCTCTAGAATACCCGCTGTCCGAAGCATCCGCTGACACTTATCCAGAAAACCCTGGGCATCCTCTGACTCAGCACCACTAAATGGTGGAGGTCGATGCCTCTCAAATATCTCAAGTCTCCTCTGCTCATCATCTGCCAAAACAGGAACTACCAAGGCTTGAGGCAGCAGCAACCGGCTGGGCTGGTAGTGCCCCCGGTATATGAAGTCCCTGCACTACCTAGTCTGGAGTACATGTAATTGGGCTATGAGTACCTCCCCCGGCCTGAGAAGTGGCAGGTGCGGCCTGAGCCGAAACCATCTGAGCAAGACCAGTGCAGGCTGCCAATATCTGGGCCAAAGTCTTCTGAAGGCCTGGAATCTCAATGGGCACAACTGGTGCCTGAGCTAATCTTGTCGGCTCAGCTATACCCGGAATATGCTCCTAAGCTGGAGCAACTGGTGGTACTACAGGTGCTGGCTCAACTATGGTACGAGCTATACCTCAACCTCTACCTCGACCCCGGCCTCTACCACTACCCCGGCTTCTCGCGGCCCTAACTGGTTGCTGACAGTTTGATCCGGTAGTACGTGTCCTCGCCATCTGTAAGAGAATAGAATAGCAAAAATTTAGTTTCAAAAATCTACAAATTCGCACGACAGAATACAAGAAAGTAAAATTTTCCTAAGGGTTCTATAGCCTCTCAAAGATAAGTACAGACATCTCCGTACCGAACCGTAAGACTCTACTAAACCTGCTCATGAGACCTATGTAACCTGGCTCTGATACCAACTTGTCACGACCCAAAATTCCAACCTGTCATGATGGCACCTATCTCGACCTATCACGACCCAAAGTCCACAGTGATAATATCGCCCACAGGTGTAGATACACAAACAGGTGAAACTAAGGACGCACAGGGCATGTCCAGATAATGAGCAAAATATGATGATACATATGAATAAGTGGTACCAGGGTCAAATAATATAGAAGCCTCCCTATGGCACACTGAAACAATACCCGTGATTACTGCATCTGAAGCAACAATATCTGGCCTGGCAGGAAAAGCATAGAATCAGGCCTAATCGCCACCTGACCGGCCTCCCCCTTTTGGGCGACCCCTAGCTGCCTGACCCCCACCCCGAGCTGGCTGGGCGGGTGGTATAACTGCTGGTGCTGGTGCAGTTGGTCGGGAACTCTGCTGTGGATCCCCACTCAACAACCTAGGACAATATCTCTTGAAATGACCCAATTCTTCGCACTCGAAACAACCCCTCCTCTGACGGAACTGCTGCTCCTGATAACCCGAAGAATTACTTGTAGAAGCCTGACCGGATGAGGCATGATGAGAACTCTGTGCTGGTAGTGCACTGAATGAAGACTGGCCTGAGTGAGCACTATAAGAACCGTGGCTAGCTGATGCACCACAATTAGCTGGTCGACCCGCCTGAGCGTGTCTGTAAGAACGGCCCCTACCACGGTAAAACTGACCTCCTGAAGGAACATCGCTGAAATCACCGGAACTACGAGGCCTCTTATCCTCCCTCTCAACCCGCTCCTGGCTTCGAACCATCTCAATCTGACGAGCAATGTCAACAACCTCAACAAAAGTAGCACCAGACACTCTCTCTCTAGTCATGAGTAATCGCAGCTGAAAAGTGAGGCCATCAATGAACCTCCTGATCCGTTCCCTGTCTTTGGGAATCAACCAGATAGCATGACGAGCAAATTTTGAAAATCTCATCTCATATTGTGTCATGGACATATTGCCCTGACAAAGCTGCTTGAACTGCCTGCGCAGCTCCTCTCTGCAGGACTGAGGCACGAACTTCTCCTGGAATAGATCGGAGAACTGCTTCCAGGTAAGGGGTGCTGCACCGACTTGCCTACACCTCTCGTAAGACTCCCACCATCTGAAGGAAACCCTAGAAAACTGAAAAGTAGTGAATGAGACCCCACTAGTCTCTAGAATACCCGCTGTCCGAAGCATCCGCTGACACTATCTAGAAAACCCTGGGCATCCTCTGACTCAGCACCACTAAATGGTGGAGGTCGATGCCTCTCAAATATCTCAAGTCTCCTCTGCTCATAATCTGCCATAACAGGAACTACCGAGGCCTGAGGCAGCAGCAACTGGCTAGGCTGGTAGTGCCCCCGGTATCTGAAGTCCCTGCACTACCTGGTCTGGAGTACATGTAATTGGGCTATGAGTACCTCCCCCGGCCTGAGAAGTGGCAGGTGCGGCCTGAGCCGAAACCATCTGAGCAAGACCAGTGCAGGCTGCCAATATCTGGGCCAAAGTCTTCTGAAGGCCTGGAATCTCAATGGGCACAGCTGGTGCCTGAGCTAATCTTGTCGGCTCAGCTATACCCGGAATATGCTCCTGAGCTGGAGCAACTGGTGGTACTACAGGTGCTGGCTCAACTATGGTACGAGCTATACCTCAACCTCTACCTCGACCCCGGCCTCTACCACGACCCCGGCTTCTCGCGGCCCTAACTAGTGGCTGACAGTTTGATCCGGTAGTACGTGTCCTCGCTATCTATAAGAGAATAGAATAGCAAAAATTTAGTTTCAAAAATCTACAAATTCGCACGACAGAATACAAGAAAGTGAAATTTTCCTAAGGGTATTACAGCCTCTCAAAGATAAGTACAGACGTCTCCGTACCGATCCGTAAGACTCTACTAAACCTGCTCATGACTCATGAGACCTATGTAACCTGGCTCTGATACCAACTTGTCACGACCCAAAATCCCAACCTGTCATGATGGCACCTATCTTGACCTGTCACGACCCAAAGTTCACAGTGATAATATCGCCCACAGGTGTAGATACACAAACAGGTAAAACTAAGGACGCACAGGGCATGTCCAGATAATGAGCAAAATATGATGATACATATAAATAAGTTGTACAAGGGTCAAATAATATAGAAGCCTCCCTATGGCACACTGAAACAATACCCGTGATTACTGCATCTGAAGCAACAACATCTGGCCTGGCAGGAAAAGCATAGAATCAGGCCTAACCGCCACCTGACCGGCCTTCCCCTCTTGGGCGACCCCTAGCTGCCTGACCCCCACCCCGAGCTGGCTGGGCGGGTGGTGTAACTGCTGGTGCTGGTGCTGTTGGTCGGGAACTCTGCTATGGAGCCCCACTCAACAACCTAGGACAATATCTCTTGAAATGACCCAATTCTCCGCGCTCGAAACAACCCCTCCTCTGACGGAACTGCTGCTCCTGATAACCCGAAGAATTACCTGTAGAAGCCTGACCGGATGAGGCATGATGAGAACTCTGTGCTGGTAGTGCACTGAATGAAGACTGGCCTGAGTGAGCACTATAAGAACCGTGGCTAGCTGATGCACCACGATTAGCTTGTCGACCCGCCTGAGCGTGTCTGTAAGAACGGCCCCTACCACGGTAAAACTGACCCCCTGAAGGAACACTGCTGAAATCACCAGAACTACGAGGCCTCTTATCCTTCCTCTCAACCCGCTCCTGGCTTCGAACCATCTCAATCTGACGAGCAATGTCAACAACCTCATCAAAAGTATCACCAGACACTCTCTCTCTAGTCATGAGTAATCGCAGCTGAAAAGTGAGGCCATCAATGAACCTCCTGATCCGTTCCATGTCTGTGGGAATTAACCAGATAGCATGATGGGTCAATTCTGAAAAATCTCATCTCATATTGTGTCATGGACATATTGCCCTAACAAAGCTACTTGAACTGCCTGCGCAGCTCCTCTTTGCGGGACTGAGGCACGAACTTCTCCTGGAATAGATCAGAGAACTGCTTCCAGGTAAGGGGTGCTGCACCGACTTGCCTACACCTCTCGTAAGACTCCCACCATCTGAAGGAAACCCCAGAAAACTGAAAAGTAGTGAATGAGACCCCACTAGTCTCTAGAATACCCGCTGTCCGAAGCATCTGCTGACACTTATCTAGAAAACCCTGGGCATCCTCTGACTCAGCACCACTAAATGGTGGAGGTCGATGCCTCTCAAATATCTCAAGTCTCCTCTGCTCATAATCTGCCATAACAGGAACTACCGAGGCCTGAGGCAGCAGCAACTGGCTGGGCTGGTAGTGCCCCCGGTATCTGAAGTCCCTGCACTACCTGGTCTGGAGTACATGTAATTGGGCTATGAGTACCTCCCCCGGCCTGAGAAGTGGCAGGTGCGGCCTGAGCCAAAACCATCTGACCAAGACCAGTGCAGGCTGCCAATATCTGGGCCAAAGTCTTCTGAAGGCCTGGAATCTCAATGGGCACAGCTGGTGCCTGAGCTAATCTTGTCGGCTCAGCTATACCCGGAATATGCTCCTGAGCTGGAGCAACTGGTGGTACTACAGGTGCTGGCTCAACTATGGTACGAGCTATACCTCAACCTCTACCTCGACCCCGGCCTCTACCACGACCCCGGCTTCTCGCGGCCCTAACTGGTGGTTGACAGTTTGATCCGGTAGTACGTGTCCTCGCCATCTATAAGAGAATAGAATAGCAGAAATTTAGTTTCAAAAATCTACAAATTCGCACGACAGAATACAAGAAAGTGAAATTTTCCTAAGGGTTCTACAGCCTCTCAAAGATATGTACAGACGTCTCCGTACCGATCCGTAAGACTCTACTAAACCTGCTCATGACTCATGAGACCTATGTAACCTGGCTCTGATACCAACTTGTCACGACCCAAAATCTCAACCTGTCATGATGGCATCTATCTCGACCTGTCACGACCCAAAGTCCACAGTGATAATATCGCCCACAGGTGTAGATACACAAACAGGTGAAACTAAGGACGCACAGGGCATGTCTAGATAATGAGCAAAATATGATGATACATATGAATAAGTGGTACCAGGGTCAAATAATATAGAAGCCTCCCTATGGCACACTGAAACAATGCCCGTGATTACTGCATCTGAAGCAACAACACCTGGCCTAGCAGGAAAAGCATAGAATCTGGCCTAACCGCCACCTGACCGGCCTCCCCCTCTTGGGCGACCCCTAACTGCCTGACCCCCACCCCGAGCTGGCTAGGCGGGTGGTGTAACTGCTGGTGCTGGTGCCGTTGGTCGGGAACTCTGCTGTGGAGCCCCACTAAACAACCTAGGACAATATCTCTTGAAATGACCCAATTCTTCGCACTCGAAACAACCCCTCCTCTGACGGAACTGCTGCTCCTGATAAACTGAAGAATTGCCTGTAGAAGCCTGACCGGATGAGGCATGATGAGAACTCTGTGCTGGTAGTGCACTGAATGAAGACTGGCCTGAGTGAGCACTATAAGAACCGTGGCTAGCTGATGCACCACGATTAGCTTGTCGACCCGCCTGAGCGTGTCTGTAAGAACGGCCCCTACCACGGTAAAACTGACCCCCTGAAGGAACACTGCTGAAATCACCAGAACTACGAGGCCTCTTATCCTTCCTCTCAACCCGCTCCTGGCTTCGAACCATCTCAATCTGACGAGCAATGTCAACAACCTCATCAAAAGTATCACCAGACACTCTCTCTCTAGTCATGAGTAATCGCAGCTGAAAAGTGAGGCCATCAATGAACCTCCTGATCCGTTCCATGTCTGTGGGAATTAACCAGATAGCATGATGGGTCAATTCTGAAAAATCTCATCTCATATTGTGTCATGGACATATTGCCCTAACAAAGCTACTTGAACTGCCTGCGCAGCTCCTCTTTGCGGGACTGAGGCACGAACTTCTCCTGGAATAGATCAGAGAACTGCTTCCAGGTAAGGGGTGCTGCACCGACTTGCCTACACCTCTCGTAAGACTCCCACCATCTGAAGGAAACCCCAGAAAACTGAAAAGTAGTGAATGAGACCCCACTAGTCTCTAGAATACCCGCTGTCCGAAGCATCTGCTGACACTTATCTAGAAAACCCTGGGCATCCTCTGACTCAGCACCACTAAATGGTGGAGGTCGATGCCTCTCAAATATCTCAAGTCTCCTCTGCTCATAATCTGCCATAACAGGAACTACCGAGGCCTGAGGCAGCAGCAACTGGCTGGGCTGGTAGTGCCCCAGGTATCTGAAGTCCCTGCACTACCTGGTCTGGAGTACATGCAATTAGGGTATGAGTACCACCCCCGGCCTGAGAAGTGGCAGGTGCGGCCTGAGCCGAAACCACCTGAGCAAGACCAGTGCAGGCTGCCAATATCTGGGTCAAAGTCTCCTGAAGGCCTGGAATCTTAATCGGTACAGCTGGTGCCTGAGCTAATCTTGTCGGCTCAGCTATAACCGGAATATGCTCCTGAGCTGGAGCAACTGGTGGTACTACAGGTGCTGGTTCAACTATGGTACGAGCTATACCTCAACCTCTACGTCGACCCCGGCCTCTACCACGACCCCGACTTCTCGCGGCCCTAACTGGTGGCACTGGTGGCTGACCGTCCGATACGGTAGTACGTGTCCTCGCCATCTGTAAGAGAATAGAATAGCAGAAATTTAGTTTCAAGAATCTACAAATTCGCACGACAGAATACAAGAAAGTGAAATTTTCCTAAGGGTTCTATAGCCTCTCAAAGATAAGTACAGACGTCTCCGTACCGATCCGTAAGACTCTACTAAACCTGCTCATGACTCGTGAGACCTATGTAACCTGGATATGATACCAATTTGTCACGACCCAAAATCCCAACCTGTCATGATGGCACCTATCTCGACCTGTCACGACCCAAAGTCCACAGTAATAATATCGCCCACAGGTGTAGATACACAAACAGGTGAAACTAAAGACGCACAGGGCATGTCCAGATAATGAGCAAAATATGATGATACATATGAATAAGTGGTACCGGGATCAAATAATATAGAAGCCTCCCTATGGCAGACTGAAACAATACCTGTGATTACTGCATCTGAAGCAACAACATCTGGCCTGGCAGGAAAAGCATAGAATCAGGCCTGACCGCCACCTGACCAGCCTCCCCCTCTTGGGCAACCCCTAGCTCCCTGACCCCTACCCCGAGCTGTCTGGGCGGGTGGTGTAACTGCTGGTGCTGGTGCCGTTGGTCGAGAACTCTGCTGTGGAGCCCCACTCAACAACCTAGGACAATAATTCTTGAAATGACCCAATTCTCCGCACTCAAAACAACCCCTCATCTGACGGAACTGTTGCTCCTGATAACCAGAAGAATTACCTGTAGAAGCCTGACTGGATGAGGCATGATGAGAACTCTGCGCTGGTAGTAAACTGAATGAAGACTGGCCTGAGTGAGCACTATAAGAACCATGTCTAGCTGATGCACCACGATGAGCTGGACGACCCGCCTGAGCGTGTCTGTAAGAACGGCCCCTACCACGGTAAAACTGACGCCCTGAAGGAACACCGCTGAAATAACCGGAAATACGAGGCCTCTTAGCCTCCCTCTCATGTCTAAAATCACCATACAGAGCTATTGGAATCATAAAAATTCAAATTCGAGGTCGTTTACACATAGGTCCATATCCGGTCCACTTTTCTACCTTAAATTTTCAATTATGAGACTAAGTGTCTCATTTCATTCTGAATTCCTTTCGGACCGAACCAACTAACCTGATAAGTCATAAATCAATTGCAAGGCATACATTGAGCAATAAATGGGGGAACGAGTTTATAATATTCAAAACGAC
Source organism: Nicotiana tomentosiformis (assembly GCF_000390325.3). NCBI lineage: Eukaryota > Viridiplantae > Streptophyta > Magnoliopsida > Solanales > Solanaceae > Nicotiana > Nicotiana tomentosiformis. The sequence continues at coordinate 130,571,419 of NC_090818.1, forward strand.
CGGCCGGGTCATTACACTCCATTTCCCCCGGCTCCCCGACCCAAACCTATTACCCGTCCTACACTTGCTATTCTTGATAGCGATAATAGTTTATTATAATTTACCGAGAGTCAATTTTGTCATAATATTGCACCCAGTGAATAATTAAACCATGAATATATGAATGCTCTTTATGGTAATCCAACTATTGATGAAAATGATGATGAATAAATAGATTTTGATAAAACGCAACCGGATGACGATACACCCACCATTCCAACTCCTGAAGTTAACCCAACTAATAATAATCCAAATGATGCCCCGTCTGACCCTCCTGTTACTGCCCCTACTCTTTTTAGACAACCTTCTAAACGGACAAAAACAACTGTTGTTTGGCCATTTTTTACTCAACTAAGATAAAAAAATAGGGCTAAGTGTAAAACTTATGGCAAAGAGTTAGCTTTTAAATATGTTGGAGGTCGGGGAGGGAGGGGGAGGGGACGAGAAGTTTTACTAGACACATATTGCTACACCCTCAAGATAAAGTTTGATATTTTCGTATGAAAGCTTTGGCCGAGGGGACAAGTGTACCTAGTCAGACTGACCTTAGTACCGGGTCCATAATTTCAACTGGGAATTAACACTGTTATTGGGGGTATTTTATATTATGATCTAAAAAAAGATCGGGAAGAATTGGTAAAAATGGTTACTGTTATGTGCTTACCCTATAGTTTTCGTTCTAATCCTCACTTTGTGCATTATATTAGAAAAGTTTTTAATCCTACTTATAAAGGTTTTCCTCGCACAATCGTAAAGAGCGATATTTATAAATATAAACATGAATACGAACAATATTTGCGCTATTTATTTACTCATATAAATTATCGTGTTGCTATTACAATTGATATTGGTAGAAGTGGTAATGACTGTGATTACCTTACTGTTACCAGTCATTGGATTGATGATGATTAGATAATGCAAAAGCGCATTATTACTTATAGAATAATTAATTCACGTCACACAGGGCAATTTATTTCTAGCACGGTTACAGATATTTGTAGATATTTTTGCATTAGTGATAAAATAATGTCAGTTTTAATGGATAATGCTACTAGTAACACAAATGCCACTACACTAAGTCTTGCATTTAGTAACATTTTTCATGTTAGATGTATTTCTCATATTTACCATTTAATTGTGGGTGATGGTATGAGAATTTTAAATGTTGAAATTGAAAAGGTTAAAATGGCTCTTAACTGGCTTTTTTATTCAAACCGTAGAAGTCGACTTAGAGAATATTTTAAAAGATGCGATGAATTTGGCCTAAGAGAAAGAAAGGTTCCTAAACCTTGTCCAACTAGATGGAATTACATGTATGAAAGTTTAGTTGTTGCATATGAATATAGAAACCCAATAAACTCAACGTTTAATGCTCATGTAAGTGATGATGATGAGCACCTTACAAATGTGGATTGGGCTAATGTTAAAATGCTTGTAAACTTTTTAGAAAAATTTCATATTGCTATAAATAAATTTTCTGGGCAATATTATCCTACTATTTCTAACTGTTTAGTTTAAATTGCAGAACTTGCAAATTTGTTTGATAATTTTTCAGAGGGTGGGGAAATTTATCAACTTGCTATTGATTCTATGAGAAAAAAGTTTAAAAAATATTTTTTCCTATTCCCTCTATTTATGGTGTTGCCGCCTTGTTAAATCCTACTATGAAATTAGGAGGTCCTTAATTTTGGTATGAAACTATTTATAATGGTTTAACACTTGAAGATGAGGAGTTGTCTAAACTTCCGGACGCAATAGCCTCAATTAAAATAAATGTTCAAACTATTTATAATCCTTATCAAGTTGCATTAGATCATGCTAGACCAAATGTTCCAACTCCTTCTTCTTCTAGTTCTCAATCATCTAAAAGAACTATGGGAGTAAGAGCACTTAGTGCTTGGGCAGGGTTCAGGGGTTCTCAAGGTTCTAGTACTAGTGGTTTTTCACAACTAAATGAACTTGAAGTTTATTTGTCACATGGAATTGAGGAAGTGAATCCCGACGACTCCTTTAATATTTTGGAATGGTGGAAGGACAAAGAAAAATACTTTTCAATTCTTTCAAGGATGGCCCGAGATATTTTAACTATTCAAGATTCAACAGTGGCATCAGAGAGCGCTTTTAGTCAAGCAAGACTTCAACTCGGTGATTATAGAACGTCTATGAGGGAGAGCTTGGAAAAATCAGTATTTTTCAGAGATTGGATCCGTTCGGAAAGAAGAAATTTTGGACTTGCTGAATCACAACTAGAGGTAGACGAAGCATACGAAGAAATGCTAGCTGAACTTGCTGAGGATATTGCTTCTCCCAGAAGCGGTGATGACCAAGCTTCTTTTCTGCCACCACCAACGTAAATTCCTCCGGACCTTGAAGGATTTATGAAATTTGAAAGAGATACCATGTAACTTGTATAAACAAAAATTAATATGTAACTTGTATTTTTGGCACATCTTGATTAATTTCTTTTTCTTCTGAATGGTGGTATTAACACCTTGTTGTGCTCATTCCATAAGGGGAGGAAGACTAAGAAAGATATTGCCATATTTTTTTAGTGCTATAATAAAATTATAACGCATTGCTTTGAATATCTCTTTACAATATTTTGGTCTTTAAATTTGAATTAAACAATTTAGGTCACAATTCTATAATATAATTTACAAGGAATTGCCTTAGATATTTTTATTACCATTTTTTTCTCTAACTTCTATAAATTAAAAAAAAATATAAAGTATGCATTGGGCCCACTTAGACCTGGTACCGACCCACTTAGTTCGTGGGCCCGATCCCGGGTCGATTCCTACAAAAAGCCCGTGAATCCCAAGCCCACGAAGCCCGTTTAAGTTGGGACCGGGCCCACTTAGGACCGGCCCTCGAAGCCCACTTAGGCCCGGGCCCGACCCACATGCTAGCCATAGCTGTTCGTGCTCCTCCATGCTACGTGAGTAAATCAAGATGTCATCAATGAAGACAATAACAAAGGAATCAATATAAGGCCTGAACACCCTATTAATCAGATCCATAAACGCCGCTGGGGCATTGGTCAAGCCGAAGTACATCACTAGAAACTCATAATGGCCATATCTAGTACGGAAGGCAGTCTTCGGAATATCTGAGTCCCGAATCTTCAACTAATGGTACCCCGATCTCAAGTCAATCTTAGAAAACACCCTAGCACCCTGCAACTGGTTAAACAAATCATCAATACGCGACAACAGGTACTTGTTCTTAATGGTGACTTTGTTCAACTGGCGGTAATCAATGCACATCCACATAGTCCCATCTTTCTTCTTCACAAATAATACTGGTGCACCCCAAGGTGATACACTCGGCCTGACGAACCCCTTTGCTAGCAACTCCTCAAGCTGTTCCTTCAACTCCTTCATTTCTTTCGGAGCCATATGGTATGGTGGGATAGATATAAGCTGAGTGCCTAGAGCCAAGTCAATACAGAAATCAATATCACGATCTAGTGGCATGCCTGGAAACTCCGAAGGAAACACATTGGCGAACTCCCGAACTACTAGCACTGAATCAATCGTCGGAGACTCTGCAGTAGTATCCCTAACATAGGCTAGATAAGCCAAGCAACCCTTCTCGACCATGTGTCGAGCCTTCATAAAAGATATAACTCGACTAGATGTACTGACAGATGAACCCTTCCAGTCTAACCTCGGCAGCACTGGCATCGCTAAGGTAACAGTCTTGACATGGCAGTCAAGGATGGTATGATATGGAGATAGCCAGTCCATACCCAGGATGACCTCAAAATCGGTCATATCAAGCAACAGAAGATCCGCCCTAGTGTCATATCCACAAAATGTAACCACACAGGACCGATAGATCCGATCCACAACAACAGAATCGCCCACAGGAGTGGACACATAAACAGGAGTACCCAAGGACTCACAAGGAATATCCAGAAAATGAGCTAATAGGGATGACACATACGAATAGGTAGATCCTGGATCAAATAATATTGAAGCAGCCTGATGTTTGGCATATTTCGATATGTGTTGATGTTACTTTGCCCATGTTTTAACCACTTCTTGATGTTATTTAATCTTTAAAACGCCCAACATGGTGTAATTATTGGTTTGATGACTAATTAAGTTATGTGTGACGATTTAAGGTGTTCGGAGTGCAAAATATGAAGAAAAGGTGGTTTAGCCAGAGGAAGAAGGGTTGGATGCGTCGCATCCAACCTAGGAAAACATCATCCTGCATGCAACCTTAGCAGTGAAGTTGGGCCATAGCGTTCGCCATCGCGTGCGAAACTGGGAAGTAGAAGAGAAGGCTGGATGCGTCGCGTCCACCCTCGCATGCAAAGCTGAGAAATAGAGGACAAGGTGGATGCGTCGCATCCACCTTCGCAGGCAAAAATTGAAATGGAGGACAAGGTGGATGTGTCGCATCCACCTTAGCATCAATCCCTGAAGCCGATTTGGACTAGGAATAGGAGAGCTTTGGCCCACGACTTTTGTACGCAATATATAAGCTAAAAACGCCTCTTTTAGGTTATCTAACATAGTGGGAAGGGGGAAAAGCCACGACAAAGCTGTGGAGGCCGGAATTCATCAAGTTTCATCTTTCTCCCACCAAACTTAGTAATTTTTATGTTTCTTTATATGATTTGTTGTTTGGCTACCATGTCTATGTGGAGCTAAACTTCACATTCTAGGGTTGTGGTTCTTTCATGACTATTGTTATTCGGATATTGATTTTGACTTCTTGATTTATCATATTAGTTTATTTATTCAATCTTGCACTTAATTATTTAATTGCTTGATCACCAATTGAATATTATCTACGAATCTAGAATTGAACTCGAAAGTGGGAATTCTATATTGCATATAGGATTGAGTAGGGCAAGTTCTTGAACTCGGGCATCGGGGAACGGATTCGTGGTTAGGATAGACATATACCTAATTGCCTTGCTTGGTTGAATTACAGGAATTATAAATGCGTTCTTGTTGATTCTCACTCCATAGACATATAGGCGTTAAGTTAGCTGGAATAGGCGAGTAAGAACTCGACAGATTCTTATGAGCAATATTAACCCTGTCAACCAATAAGCTAGATAAATTAGTCGGTCGATTCAATTGAAGAATACAATAGGATTGTTAGATAGACCATAACCCTAGATCGTTTTCATTACATTGATATCATTAAAATCTGCTCTTTCTCTGTTCAAAGTTTATTATTTATATTTTTCTTATTTAATTAGTTGGAATAAAATATTTTTAGATTTAATTCTTGTTTAGATAATTAGGATAGTCTAATTTAGTTAATAGCTAATCATAAGTCCTCGTGGGTTCGACATCCGACTTTTAGTCACTTTATTACTTGACGACCGCGTATACTTGCGTGAGTGTGTTTGGTCGCAACAAGTTTTTGGCGCCGTTGCCGGGGACTTAGAAATTTGCTATTTTTCTAGATTAGACATTTTTTTTATCTATTCATGTTTTTTTTATTATTTTATTTTAGTTAGTATTTTTTATTTATTTTAGCATGGCATCTTGGAATAAAAATTGTTCGAATGATGGTTATTCTTATTTTGATGATCCTTGTCCATATTGTGGAGGACCCCACTGGTGGAAAAATTATCAGAATGTTCCCAGGAGCGAGTTGTGCGCACAATCTCAATCCTTTGAGTGGAATATTTGTAATATGTGTGGTGGTCAAGATGGCCATTGGGATGGTTGTCCTAATTTTGTTCATCCTTCTCTGAGCCCTTATTATGATCTTTCTAATGATATTTCTGAGTTTGATAGGGGCAATGAAGTGCAGGATATGGAGCCTGATGCATATATTAGGGATATTCTGAGGCAAGTAGCAGAGCAACAGGATGAACTCAAAAAAGATATGAAAAGAATGAGGGCAGCAATCACAAGAATGAAGGCCAATATGGAAGAATTGAATGAAGAGAGCGAGTACCAGCAAGAGAAAATTTTTGAAAAAGAGGAGATTTTGAGCCAAACTTGGCCGGCAGAACAGGCTGAAAAGTTAGAAATATATGAAGCTCAACATGAGGAACTTACTGATGGGATGAGACACTTTATAGAGGGAAGATCTAAACTGGGACAAGGGATCTATAAATTTGTCACTACTATTCACGACTTGCAAGATAAATTAAATGCAAAGGTTGTTGCGTCTATCGCCCAACAAAATAGTAATGAGTTGTCAGAAGCTGAAAAGGAGCTTATACGCCAAATTGAGGAGCTAAAAGTGGAGAGCCAATCATTCGAGCATATTTCTGTTGATGATGCCCATGTTGAGAAAAGTACACTAGAGCCATGCGAGGTAGCAGATAATGTTATATTTGAAGACTCTAATGTGTGCACATATGAGGATATAAATAGTAATACAATTCTAAAGTTGGGGCGTGTTGGTCCTCATTCTAAACATTTTTTGACATTGTATTTGGATGATGACATGGAAATCGAGTCATCTAAGCCTTTGGAGGAGTCAATGGAAGAGGAACATGATGCCTATATTTTTGAATTTGTCATGCCAAAAAGCAAAAAATACATTTCTCATCTAAAGGCCGAGAAGTGTAGAGTGAAAAATTTATTACTTGGCCTGGTTATCTTTGTAGCCCCACCACTGGAGCATAGCCGCAAACTGGATGCCATGTTAGGGGCTCAATTCATAAGTTCGAGGTGGAGGCAAAAAGTGGTTCACGTCGTGCCGCTACGTTAAATCAGGCGCTTGTTGGGAGGCAACCCAGCGTTACTGCTTTCTTTTATTTTTGTTCACTTTTTATTTTATTTTATTTTTATTATTTTGTAGTATTTATTTTTGTTTTGTAGGATTATGAGCATAGGAAGCAAAGCCATTAGAAGAGTGCAAAAGCGAGCTAGATGGTGAGGACTAAGTGTGGGGTGCCCACACAAAGGACGATGCCTGGGGAAGTCTGAGTACCTCGTGAGCCGCTATTGCTTCGGCCTTTGGCCTACCAGGGAGTCTCGTTTACCCTCTTATTATTTATAATGTGCATTGAGGACATTGCAAAATTTTAAGTGTGGGGTGAGGAGATCGTTTGGATGAGTTTCTGTGCTATTTTAGCTTAGTTGTAGTACTCATTCTTAAGTGTAGTAGCTTTTGTGAAAAAAAAAAAGAAATATATATATATATATATATATATATAGTATCTTTGTAGATAGTAATAATCCCCTGTGGTTTTTCTTTGTGCCTCGGTTCTTTTCCATGGGATGTAGTTTGAACCGGGTAATTTTGTTTTCTTTTTAGAGTAGAGTAGGAATGTAGGGAATAAAAGGAGGAAGAATGATGAACCTAGGTGACCTTGACTTGGTTGATAATGGCATATTTAGGCTTTTACATATGTAATATCTTCCCTTCTCACTCTGAAATTATTGATGATGCCTTGTTAAATTGGATAGCATGTTTTGTGGCGCCTATTTCTCATTTTCTTGACTTATGTTCACCTTGTGTTTAATACTTAATATCTCGTTGCTCCGTGAATACTTGCATTGCTTGAGAGTCGGAATGTGATCGTCCTTAGTGAGTCATGTGCCATGTGTGGTGAGGTTTTTTGTGTTGTCCATGTAGTGTACTTGTGTCTAGAACTTGCCCGGTATGTGAGTTGAAGCGAAATTTTAGGTGATGCTCGGTTTGAAAAATGATTTTAGGCTTTCTTTGATCTTTTTGAGCTTATTGCTTATCACAAATAAAATCTATCCCTAGTTAACCCTTTTGAGCCTGTAGACCTTTTATTTGGTACCCACATTACAAGCCTATACCCTTTTTATTCTTAATTGATATTGTTTTGATCCTTTTACCTCTTAAAGCACTTTAATTGTTAGATGAGCGCTAAAAGAAGTAAGAAGGGACTAAGTGTGGGGTGACTTTTGAGTGGAACCAATGAAAGAAAGAAGGGTGCACTTATTTTGTAAAATAATACACCACTAGCGGAAATTGAAAGAAAGAAAAATATAAATGAATAAATTGTTGTCTTGTTCTTGCTAGTGGGTATGAACTAAAGTAGTGCTTAAAGAAAAAGGGACTGTTTTGGGGGTGATATTGTTTGTGAAATTGAAGTGGGGTTGAAGAAAAAAAATGCTTAAAGTAATTTTGTGATGTATTAAAGTGCTTAGGAGGGTGAGTCACTATTCCTTAAATATATCCTACCCGTCCCTTAGCCCACATTACAACCATGAAAAAGTCCTAATTGATTTTAGATCGAGCGAGCTTACATTAGTAGAGATTTACATTAAGGGCAAGCCTATGGTACTAATTTCATGCATGTGACTTCTTTGTGAGAGTGAGCGATTTTCTTTGATATATGTGAGTCATTAAAATATATTTGATCATGAGATTCGAATGTGTGGATTGAACTCGCTCTCTTGTTCTTGTTGTGAGGGCACATGGTTTCACGAGGGATAGGTAACGTTATTAGACTTCTCTATGATGTTGGGTGTTCAAGCCATGAGTGCATAGTGACATTGAGTCGGTTTTTGAGGTTAGGATTGTTGTGAGCATGTTGTCTTTGTTCGAATATTTTTAAAGAAGGGCATAAGAAAAGGGAAGTATGTGATGCATAGCCTAGAGCCTAATTGTTGCAAATAACCACGGTCATAGGTGCAGTGTGCTTTGAATGATAAGAGCTTAATTTTATTTTGTCTACTATAGTGATGGTTTGTTCGAGGACGAACAAAGGTTTAAGTGTGGGGTAGTGATGTTTGGCATATTTCGATATGTGTTGATGTTACTTTGCCCATGTTTTAACCACTTCTTGATGTTATTTAATCTTTAAAACGCCCAACATGGTGTAATTATTGGTTTGATGACTAATTAAGTTATGTGTGACGATTTAAGGTGTTCGGAGTGCAAAATATGAAGAAAAGGTGGTTTAGCCAGAGGAAGAAGGGTTGGATGCGTCGCATCCAACCTAGGAAAACATCATCCTGCATGCAACCTTAGCAGTGAAGTTGGGCCATAGCGTTCGCCATCGCGTGCGAAACTGGGAAGTAGAAGAGAAGGCTGGATGCGTCGCGTCCACCCTCGCATGCAAAGCTGAGAAATAGAGGACAAGGTGGATGCGTCGCATCCACCTTCGCAGGCAAAAATTGAAATGGAGGACAAGGTGGATGCATCGCATCCACCTTAGCATCAATCCCTGAAGCCGATTTGGACTAGGAATAGGAGAGCTTTGGCCCACGACTTTTGTACGCAATATATAAGCTAAAAATGCCTCTTTTAGGTTATCTAACATAGTGGGAAGGGGGAAAAAGCCACGACAAAGCTGTGGAGGCCGGAATTCATCAAGTTTCATCTTTTTCCCACCAAACTTAGTAATTTTTATGTTTCTTTATATGATTTGTTGTTTGGCTACCATGTCTATGTGGAGCTAAACTTCACGTTCTAGGGTTGTGGTTCTTTCATGACTATTGTTATTCGGATATTGATTTTGACTTCTTGATTTATCATATTAGTTTATTTATTCAATCTTGCACTTAATTATTTAATTGCTTGATCACCAATTGAATATTATCTACGAATCTAGAATTGAACTCGAAAGTGGGAATTCTATATTGCATATAGGATTGAGTAGGGCAAGTTCTTGAACTCGGGCATCGGGGAACGGATTCGTGGTTAGGATAGACATATACCTAATTGCCTTGCTTGGTTGAATTACAGGAATTATAAATGCGTTCTTGTTGATTCTCACTCCATAGACATATAGGCGTTAAGTTAGCTGGAATAGGCGAGTAAGAACTCGACAGATTCTTATGAGCAATATTAACCCTGTCAACCAATAAGCTAGATAAATTAGTCGGTCGATTCAATTGAAGAATACAATAGGATTGTTAGATAGACCATAACCCTAGATCGTTTTCATTACATTGATATCATTAAAATCTGCTCTTTCTCTGTTCAAAGTTTATTATTTATATTTTTCTTATTTAATTAGTTGGAATAAAATATTTTTAGATTTAATTCTTGTTTAGATAATTAGGATAGTCTAATTTAGTTAATAGCTAATCATAAGTCCTCGTGGGTTCGACATCCGACTTTTAGTCACTTTATTACTTGACGACCGCGTATACTTGCGTGAGTGTGTTTGGTCGCAACACAGCCCTACCGCAAACAAAGATAATACATGTGATCACGACATCTGAGGCCACTGCATCAGGTCTGGACGGAAAAGAATAAAATCTGGCTGGAGCGCCACTTGGCTGGCCTCCGCCTGCCTGACCTCCACCTCTGGGACAAACTCTACCCACCTGCCCTCCGCCTCTGGCGGCCGGATAGCTGGTGTGGCTACTAGAGCTGTAATCATAGGCTACTGGCCCTGCTTCACTGCCTTTCCCCGAAGCCTGGGGAAAAATCTCCGCATATGACTAAGATCCCCGCACTCAAAACAACCTCTCGACGCGGTGATCTGCTGCCCTGAAGTCTAACCCTGATGACCTGAATACCCACCGTAAGAACCTTGAATAGCTGGTGGGCGATATGAAATCTCTGGCATGTCACTGAAGTAAGCACTAGAAGAACCCTAATGACCAGGGTACCCACTGGAAGGACCCTGAATAGCTAGCAGTCGGTAAGAACTCTTCGCCCTAGCACTGAAATAGGGTCGCGCTGGAGCACCCCGTGGAGGCGGCAGTGCTGGATATGGGGGACTACTGGGCTGACCCCTTCTGAAATGACCTCTGACCCTAGCTGGGGAACCTCTGAACTCCCCGGAGTAACGGACCCTCTTGTCCTGCTGCATATGCTCCCTACCCATCTGGCGATAGCCCTCGATCCTCCGAGCAATCTCCACTACTAGCTGGTAGGAAGTCCCCATATATACCTATCGAGCCATACTAGACTTTATACCCGAGTGCAACCCCGCAACAAACCTCTGCACCTGCTCCGCCTCAATAGGGAGTATCATGAGTACATGGCGAGATAGCTCAGAGAACCTCGCCTCATAATCAGTCACGGACATCTGACCCTGCTGGAGCTGCTCAAACTGTCCAAGAATAGGCGTGTGAAATGGTACCAAGTCATGGGAGGAGAATCTGCTGGTCTACCAAGAAGATAAGACTGCCACCACCTACGTGCTCGGCCCTCCAACTGAAAGGTAGTGAAATCCACCCCGTGAGACTCCAATATCCTCATGTTGTGAAGTCTGTCCTTTCACCTATCAATAAAGTCCTGAGGATCTTCGTGTCGCTCACTCCCAAAGACTGGAGGGTGAAGCCTAGTTCATCTGTCTAAAAGCTTCTACGGCTCGCCGGCCACAGCTAGTCTAGGCTCAGGTACAACTGTTGTGACTGGCTGGGCTCCGCCCATGGGGAGAGTGCCCGAGGTATGATATACAGCGGCTGCATGCCCAGGAGCCTGAGCGGTAGGATTTGTGCTCCCCCTCCCGCCAGAGAGGTGGCGTGGTCGGCTGGAAATAAACCAACCTGAGTCATAGTGTCCATGACTGCCGAGGGTCGAACGACACGAACCATAGATGCGTCTATCTGCTACCGAGGTGTTCGGCCAGCTACACAAATAGAAAACATTTCAAATAACACACAAATTATCATTTATAGTCAAGTGTTCCATTCGCAACGTTAAGTAGATGAATTTAACCTTTTACAATACTTTTATCAACTTCCAATATGACTTAAGCAATTATCTCCACAAGTAGGAGTGCAAATATTTCGAGTATAGCATGGTATGGGTCCTAGACTACCCGGACGATAGCATAATTAGTAGCTACGTACGGACTCTCGTCACCTCGTACGTACATAGCCCCCACACGTATGAGCACATATTAGTTATAGTTTACCTATGGGGTTAATTCCCTCTTACAAGGTTAGAAAAGAGACTTACCTCGTCTCAAGGCCTACTTTCCGGTCCAAGATTTGTGCCTCACCCTCAATTTGGCGCCAAACGACTCGAAACTAGTCAAATGTTATATGAAATAATTAATACATGCTTAAAAGTTCATACCCTAACTATCAAAATGATTTCCCAAGCCTATTTGCAAAAATCCTAAAACTCACCCCCGGGCCCACGTGCCCGGATTCCGAAAATGTTTGAAGAAAGTTATTACTCATAACCTTATGAACTAAAATATATGATTATTACTAAATTCCATAACAAATTTCGTGGTTAAATCTCATTTTATAAAAAACCAAGGTTTTCACTTAAACCCTTGATTTTCACTAATTTACATATTATTAGCAACCCTTAATCTATGTATTTAACTCAAGATTGGTAGAAATCACTTACCTCCAAGTTCTAGGAAAAATCCCCTCCTTAAAAGCTCTCAAATTGCCCAAGAGTGAAAGAAAAAATGTGATAAAAATGGCCCAAGTCCCGTATTAAATGAACCCTCGCTGCCCAACGATTTTCGTACCTACGGTGCCTTGGCCGCATCTGCAGTCTCACACCTGCGGAAATTGCCTCGCAGGTGTGTTTTTCCCTCACCTGGCCTTACTCCGCATCTGCGGACAGAAGGGGTCGCTTCTGCGAGCCTAGCCGCAACTGCGACCACAGATCTCGCACCTGCGGTCACGCCGGTGCGCCCAATCTTCCGCATCTACGGTTCTGGGCTGCCCTCGATATTTTGCTTCTGTGGCTTGTGACTCACATCTATGAGCCTGCACCTCCGGCTGACCGAGCGCAGGTGCAATTATGACAGATCTGGGAGCTTCAGCTGTTGCTCTAAGCTCCCAACTTGGCCCGAGCCTCGTCCGATCGGCTTTCAGGGACCCCCGGGGACTCACCCGAACATACCAGTAAGTTTTAAATCATAAAACGGACTCGCTCGAACTCTCGGAATGCCCGAAACAACATTAAAACTAAGAATCACACCCCAAAACATATTGAATCAAACTTATATACTTCAAGTTCTTTAATTTACTCCAAATGTGCCGAAACGTACTTAAACTACCCGAATTGACACCAAATTTTGCGTATAAGTCTTAAATGATATTACAGAACTATTCCCGGTCTCAGAATTCCATTTGGACCTCGACATCACCAAAACCCGCTCCAGAACAAATTTAAAGAACTTCTAAAACCTTCAAAGAACCAACATTCACTATTAGGCACCAAAACGCTCCCCGGGTCATCCAAAACCCGGTCTTAACATACGCCCAAGTCCGAAATCACCATATCTACATATTGGAACCATCAAAATCCCGATTCTGAGGTCGTTTACTCAAAATGTTGACCGAAATCAAACTTGGCTTTTTAGCTAATCTTAAGGAACCAAGTGTTCCGATTTCAACCCGAACCCTTCCAAATCCCGGACTAACCGTACCGTAAGTCATAAAAAAGTAAAAGTACGTATGGAAAGTATTATTTAGGGGAATAAGGTTCTAGAAAGAAAAGTGACTGGTCGGGTCGTTATAGTGTATGTAGTATGTATTAATATATTTTGCCATGATAAAGAAGCACTCCCATGATTTCGACAATGAAGGTTTTCTCCTATCATGAAAAATAACATTTTCTTTGCCATAATCTTGTCTTTTTTACATGAAAAAAAACTTTGAGAAGCCAAGAAAAAGGAAATGAGGCTAGAATCGAAAAAAAAACCCAGGGAAGCTCCTTTATCTCCTTTTACTTTTAGTTTATTTATCATGAGGACATGACATTATTTAAGCTTGGGGATAGAGGAATATGTTTATTATATAGCGTTTCTTCTAAGTTTTTTTTTTCTGTTAAACAAAAAAGGGTAAACAAAAATCTATGTTACAACTGAAAAATGTATTTTTAGTAAAATTATAAAAATAATAAATAAAAACTGAAAAATAAAATAAAATTTGAGTTGCCTTATTCCTAAGGCAACTTATTTCATGTACTTCCATGGATTTCTTGTTCGGTTCTTTGCCATGGTCGTAATATTTTGAACCGAATTTTGTTTTAGGAATTTTAATTGTTTTAATTTGTTTTGGTAAATAAGTTGGCTAAACTTGATTTAACTTGATAAGCATGAGACTTAGAAAAGATGAATTTGATTAAGTACCATTCAGGGGTTTTAAGATTGCTTTTCTAAGCTCATACTTACTTATTGGTGATTGAAATCATAGTTTTCGTTGGTCCCAAGTGCATTGTTCGGTTAGCTCATATTGTCTAGTTCTCTTGCTTACTTGAAAATCTAGAACTTGCCTTGAATGTGGTTCGAGGCAAAATTCTAGATAGATCTTTGATTTGAGAAATGAAAGTAGGCTTTTTTTGTTGAGCTAGAGCCTAAATTAACCTACCTTGATGATATTTATCCCTAGTTAGCCCAGTTGAGCTCAAATAAATATCTCTTATTTTGTTGGTCGCCAAGCTTTAACCCTTTGCCTGTTTGTTATTATGACTTGTTATTTGTTCACCCAATTCCCTTTTGGGCACTTTAAGAGTTGATCTAAATATAAAAATCTAGGATTGAGGTGTAATTGTGAAAAGAATTGGTGAATCAATAATTATTTGAACTTGTCGATCTTTTGAAATGTTGCCATGAAAAAAAAATTAGTTGCTTCCGAAATTCAAAAAAAACAAATGTTGGCAACACCATTAATCTTTTTTTGAAAGGGATGAAACAAAACAGAGGTTTATTATTTAAATGAGATGAAAGGCAATTGTACCTGAATGATAAAATAAATGTATAGTGCCTATAGGGAATTTAAGTTACTATTATCTATAGTTATCCTACCCATCCCTAAGCCTACATTACAACCTTGCAAAAGTCCTACATGATCTTAATTCAAAGACTCATATATTAGTGGAGAACCACATAATAGTCAAGCTTATGGCAATTTCAGTAGTTTGAGGTACTTCTTTATTGAGAGTGAGCGAATTTTTCTATTCATGCCCTTCTATGTTATTTATCTATATATTATGTGATATATGAGCATCTCTCTTCATCTAGTGAGACACACTTTTGATTATAAAATATTGTGATTTCCATTCTCAAAAGGTGAATTTGAATACGATTAAAGGTTGTTTAAACTGGTATATAGGTCTTACTTAATTCTCTTCTGTCAAAACTTCTCATGATTTTGCTTAAAGTGTTTAGTTACTATATTTATTTGCTTCCTTTGCTCGAGGACACGCAAACGTTTAAGTGTGGAGGAATTTGATAAGAAATAAATATCATGTATAAATTTAGTTATTATCTTTAAAGTTTAGTAGTAATATTTTTACTTTCTTTGCATTGAAATAGTTAACTAATGAAAAAGGGAAATGATTGACCTTGGAGAAATCCGGACACAAAGAGCTAAATTTTACAATGAAGATTCATGGTGTTGAAAAAAGAAAAGAAAAGATATGGAAGAGAGGAGCACGTATCTTGACTTGAGAATTGGATTTGTAAAAGCATTTGGATTGTATTAATTATGAGGAGAAAAGGGACCCACATACCTAAGGTCTTTCTTCACTATACAAATTAAAAGAAAAAGAAATAATAAATAATAAAAAAGAGGAAAAACATCCCATGTGCTACTGCTAACTTGGAGAAATTGGCGTGAATTCATTTTTTAAATCCAAAGTAACTTGAAATGTATTAATTATGTTGAAATGTATTAACTGCAAGTTAGCTGTTGTGCTTTGGAAAGATTGCCTTGGGCAAATGAAATACGCGGTGCATGGTAAGAATTCAATAAGTTATATAATCGTGTTTGGTGCAGTGTGTAGTGATTGATACAATGTTCTTATGTTGGAAACAGGCCTGGTGGAGAATTTCAGATGTTGGAATTTGACTCTAAGGCTTACTTGACTAAATAAAGGGGAAGATCTTCAGATTGGCTCATGCTAATGTGCTCAACTGAGTTGTGGTAGTATGGGTAGGTGCACAAGGTGTTAAACGGTGATTTCAAACAACTCCAGAAAAGTTCTTAGCACGTTCAAGGACGAACATATGTTTAAGTGGGAGAGAATGTAATGACCCGACCGATCGTTCTAAGCTCTAGCGTGTCGTTTGGAAGTTTGAGGCCATGAGTAGCTTCACTTAAGGTATTATGACTTGTACGTGCAGTCGGAATTGAATTTCGGGAAGTCCGGAGTTGATTTAGAAAGAAAATTCTCATTTCGGAAGCTTTAAGTTGGAAGAATTTACTATGGTGTGATTTTGAGTAAACGACCTCGGAATCGGGATTTTAAGGTTCCAACAGGTTTGTATGATAATTTTAGACTTGGGCGTATGTCCGGATCGAGTTTTGGATGACCCGGGAGCGTTTCAGCGCATATTGTGGAAAATTGGCATTTTGGAAGGATTTCATAAATTTGGGTAGAAGTACATTTCAATGTTATCGATGTCCGTTTTTGGGATTCTGAGCCTCGGAATAGCTCCGTATGGTGATTCTGGACTTAGGAGCGCGTCCGGAAGTGGACTTGGAGGCTCGTAGGTCATTTCGGGGTCATTTAGTGAAAAATGGAAATTTGAAGTGTTTGGAGAGTTTGACCGACTTTTTGATATCGGGTTTGTATTCCGGTTCCGAAAGTTGGAGTAGGTCCATAATATCATTTAAGACTTACACGCATAATTTGGCGTCATTCCGAGTTGATTTGGTAGGAATCGGACGCGCGGAAGTATTTTTAGAAGTTTTTTGAGTTCATGAGTTAATCTATTCGTTTTGGCGTCGAATTTGTGGTTTTTGATGTTATTTTACTATTTCGATCGCTCAAGCGAGTTTGTATGATGTCTTTAGACTTGTGTGGGTATTTGGTGTGGATCTCCTAGGGCTCGGGTGAGTTTCGGACATTCGGGAGGATAAGAAAAACTTTAGTTTTTCTGGTGTTTCTTGGCAGCTGTTGTAGGTCTCGCAAATGCGAGAATGTGTTTGCATTTGCGAACCTCGCATTTGCGAGGAAGGCTTCGCAATTTCGAAGAAGCCTGAGCTAGGAAGTGTTCGCATTTGCGACCTTGGCAGTGGGAGCCCAGGTTCGCAATTGCGACCTTGGCAGTGGGAGCCCAGGTTGGCATTTGCGATGAGTTTGTCGCATTTTCGAACCAGGTGTCGCAAATGCGACATAGGAGACCTGTGCACAACTCTATTAAGTGCTGGACTTAGGCCATTAACTCATTTTCTTTCATCTCTTGGGCGATTTTGGAGCTCTTGGATGGGGGTTTTCACCTAGTACTTTTAGGTATGTAATTTCTATAGAACATGAGTTAAATACATATATTATGGGTATATTAACATGTAAAAATTTGGTAAAATCAAAGGTTTAGATGAAAACCTAGGTTTTGGATAAAAATGGGATTTGACCACGAAATTGGTTATGGAATATAGTAAAAATCATACACTTGAGTTCGTGAGGTTATGGGTAACAACTTTCTTCAAATATTTTCGGAATCCGGGCATGTGGGCCCGGGGGTGAATTTTTGAAATCTTACATTTAGGGTTGGGTAATTACTTTAATAGTTGGAATATGAACTTTTGAACATGTATTGATTAGTTTATATACTATTTGATTAGTTTTTGATTGTTCGGCACCAAATTGAGGGTTTGAGCATAATCTTGGACCGAAAAGTAGGCTTTGAGGCGAGTTAAGTCTCTTTTCTAACCTTGTAAGGGGGAATTAACCCCACAGGTGAATTGAATTAAAATGTGCTTCTATTTGTGGGGACTACGTACGCACGAGGTGACGAAAGTCCGTACATAGATACTAATTGTGCTATTGTACGGATAGTCTAGGACCCATATCATGCTACACTCACAAATGTTTGTACCCTACTTGTTAATTTAATTGCTTAAATCTTATTGAAACTTGATAAAGGAATTGTAAAAGGTTAAACTTCATTTTCTTGACCGTTAATGAGAATTTGGTATTCCCTTGAATAATTGCCCCTTAATAAATCTTGAATTGGTTGTTGTAAATGTATTTTCTCTTTTGTGGAGTGGGCCGAATGCCTCAGTAGCAGATAGATGCATCTATGATTCATGTCGTTCGACCCTCGGCAGTGCACAGTTTAAATATTATGTTGGATAGGGCCGTACGACCTCGACATAATTTGTGCATGATAAATCTTTGGAACCAACTATAATTGATATTTCTTCTTTGGCTTGAGATATAAATTATTAAATGACGAGAATAAATTTGGAAAACTTTCCTATTAATAAAAGAATTGTCCACTCACTTCTTGTTATTGAGTTCACAGTTGTTTCATACAATACATGCTTAAGTATAATATTGGTATTTATTGTTAGCCCATAGTAAGTGTCGGAGTCGACCCCTCATCACTACTTCTTCGAGGTTAGACTAGATACTTACTGCGTACGCATTGATTTACATACTCATACTACACTTGCTGCACATTTTTGTGCAAGTGCATAGATGTCTAGCAGACTTGTGGGTGCAGAGGTGCGTCCATTTCGAGGACTTAGGTGAGCTGCATCCCATGTTGCGAATTCGCAGCACACAGAGTCTCCATCAAAGTTAACTAACCTCTCCTGTCTAATTGTACTTTCAGACTGTCACGACCCAAAACTAACCCTTGTCGTGGAACTAGGCAAGCCGACTCATTTCCAAAACAAATTGATATTTTCATTTTAAAGAAAATTTCAAGGTTATTTAACATAAACCTTCATTTAAAGAGTTCAAATCAAAGAAAAATAAAAGTGCGGAAAAGAAAAGCCCGACATCAGGGTGTCACTAGTCATGAGCATATACTACAATCTATCTAACAATATCAAGGCTAACTCAGCCCAAAAAATAGCTAAATACAACTAGAGGAAGATAAGAGGGAGAAGAGCAGGGGCTGTGATCGCCAAACAGCTACCTTGCTATCTCCAAGAAAATCTCCAACCAGAACACTCAATAACTGCTACCGTGTCTAGCTACACCTGGATCTGC
Organism: Nicotiana tomentosiformis; assembly: GCF_000390325.3. Classification (NCBI taxonomy): domain Eukaryota; kingdom Viridiplantae; phylum Streptophyta; class Magnoliopsida; order Solanales; family Solanaceae; genus Nicotiana; species Nicotiana tomentosiformis. Next base: position 130,590,250 of record NC_090818.1, read on the forward strand.
ACACAAGGTGCAGGGAGTAACGTGAGTACGCCAACTCAGTAAGTAACAACAATAAATAAAGACTGAGCAGTAGTGACGAGCAATAAAACATATAATGTTCATATCAGGAAATCTCAGTAAAATACCACATGCTCTTAAAAATTAAGATTTGAATCAAACATCTCGTTTAAACCCAGTTCCAGTAAAAATCATTTTAAAGAAATTTTTCCAACAGTTTTTCAAACAAAGGCTCAATGCAAAGGTGAGCAAAAATGATGAAATCATAAACAGCCCCTCGGGCAAACCTCACAGTCACTCATGCCACTCGAGCATACCTCACAATCACTCTTGCCACTCAGGCATACCTCACAATCACTCTTGCCACTCGGGCATACCTCATAATCACTCTTGCCTCCCAGTCACTCAGCACTCGGCACTCGCACTCAGTAGGTACCTGCGCTCACTGGGGGTGCGTACAGACTCCGGAGGGGCTCCTTCAACCCAAGCGCTATAATCTACATGGACAACTCACGTGCGATAATAATAAAGTATGCTACAGGCGGGCAGCCCCGATCCACACTCAACCTCACAAATCAGGCCCTCGGCCTCACTCAGTCATAAAGTATGTTGCAGGCGGGCAGCCCCGATCCACACTCATCCTCACAAATCAAGCCCTCGGCCTCACTCAGTCATAAAGTATGCTGCAGGCGGGCAGCCCTGATCCACACTCATCCTCACAAATCAAGCCACTCGGGCATTTCAGTAAAACAGGGCAATCGGCCCAAAACATTTATATGCATTAAAATAGAGTCATAAAACTGAGTTATGCGGTAAATAAGTATAAACATGACTGAGTATAGATTTTCAATCGAAAACAGTGAGAGGGTGGTAAGAAACAGTCCATAAGGGTCCAAACAGCTTTGGCGCAAGGCCCAAATATGGCATTCAACCCAATTTACAGAAAAGCTTTCTAAAACATATAAGTATCAATTGTTTCAACAAAGTATGCAACTTTACAGTTGCTACGGGGAGGACCAAGTCACAAATCCCCAACAGTGCACGCCCACACGCCCGTCAACTAGCATGTGCGTCACTAAAGATAGTAGAATGATACAAAATCCGGGGTTTCATACCCTCAGGACTAGATTTACAATCGTTACTTACCTCAAAACGTGAAACTTTTTACTCTGCTATGCCTTTGCCTCGCAAATCGGCCTCCAAATGCCTCGAATCTAGTCACAAATAATTCGTTTCAGTCAATAAAATTCATTGGAATTAATTCCACAAGATAATAATGATTTTTCCATAAAAATCCAAAAATTAGCTCAAAAATCGCCCGTGGGACCCACGTCTCGGAACTCGACAAAAGTTACAAAATCCAAAATCTCATTCAACCATGAGTCTACCCATACCAATTTTATCAAAATCCGACCTCAACTCGACCCTCAAATCTACAAATCTTATTTCCAAATTTCTAAGTTCCAATCTCCGATTTACACCTCAAAATCATGTAATCTAGTCGGATTATTTGATGGTAATTCAATATTATGGAGTGGAAATGATCACAAGGGACTTACCTCAAGTTTTCCTTGAAAATATATTAAAAATCGCCTCTGCTCAAGCTCCAATTTGTCAAAAATGGCAAATGGGACAAAGTCCCTGTTTTTATAATTCTGCCCAGGCATCCTCGGTTTTGCCTGGATCTTGGCCTTCGATTGAGGTCCTCGATCCTGATCCTCGGTCCTGGCCTTCGATCCTGGTTCTCGATCATGGCCCTCGACTCTGGGCTCGATCATGGCTTCGATCGTGGCCCTCGACCCTGAACTCGATCATGCCTTTGATCGTGGCCCTCGACTCTAGGCTCGATCATGGCTTCGATCGTGGCCCTCGACCTTGAGCTCAATCTGGGCTCAATTTCTGGGCAGAAGCAATTTCCAACAGAAGGAAATTGCAGCAGCTATTCTAGTTCAATTTTATTTTATCCGTTAACCATCCGAAACTCATTTGAGGCCCCCGAGACCTCAACCAAATATACCAACAAGTACTAAAACATCATACGAACTTAGTCGAATCCTCAAATCACCTCAAATAACGCTAAAACCATGAATTACACCCCATTTCAAGCCTAATGAACTTTGAAATTTCTAATTTCTACAAACAACTCCGGAACCTATCAAATCACGTCCGATTGACCTCGAATTTTGCACACAAGTCCTAAATAACATAACAGAGGTATTCCAATTTTCAGAATCGTATTCCGACCCCGATATCAAAAAGTCAACCCCCACATTAAACTTCTCAAAAATAAATTTTTTGGCATTTCAAGCCTAATTCCTCTACGGACTTCCAAATAATATTCCGGACACGTTTCTAAGCCCAAAATCACCATACGGATCTATTGGAATCATCAAAATTTAAATACGAGGTCGTTTACACATAGGTCCATATCCGGTCCACTTTTCTAACTCAATTTTTCAATTATGAGACTAAGTGTCTCATTTCACTCCGAGTTCCTTTCGGACTCGAACCCACTAACCCGATATAACATAATATAGTTGAATAACACAAAAAGAAGTATGAATGGGGAAAATGGGGTTATAAATCTCGAAACGACCGACCGGGTCGTTCCATCCTCCCCCTCGCAAATCGGCCTCCGAATGCCTCGAATCTAGTCACAAATAATTTTTTCAGTCAATAAAATTCATTGGAATTAATTCCACAAGATAATAATGATTTTTCCATAAAAATCTGAAAATTAGCTCAAAAATCGCCCGTGGGGCCCACATCTCGGAACTCAACAAAAGTTACAAAATCCGAAAGCCCATTCAACCACGAGTCTACCCATACCAATTTTACCAAATTCTGACCTCATCTCGACCCTCAAATCTACAAATCTTATTTCTAAATTTCTAAGTTCCAATCTCCGATTTATACTTCAAAATCATGTAATCTAATCGGATTATTCGATGATAATTCAATATTATGGAGTAGAAATGATCACAAGGGACTTGCCTTAAGTTTTTCTTGAAAATATATCAAAAATAGCCTCTGCGCAAGCTCCAATTTGCCAAAAATGGCAAATGGGACGAAGTCCCTATTTTTATAATTCTGCCTAGACATCCTCGGTTCTGCCTCGATCTTGGCCTTCGATCGAGGTCCTCGATCCTGGTCCTCGGTCCTGTCCCTGGATCCTGGTTCTCGATCCTGGCCCTCAATTATGTCTTCGATCGTGGCCCTCGACTCTAGGCTCGATCATGGCTTCGATCGTGGCCCTCGACCCTGAGCTCGATCATGCCCTCGATCGAGGTCCTCGATCCTGGTCCTCGATCCTGGCCCTCGATCCTGGTTCTCAATCTTGGCCCTCGATTATGTCTTCGATCGTGGCCCTCGACTCTGGGCTCGATCATGCCTTCGATCGTGGCCCTCGTCTCTGGGCTCGATCATGGCTTCGATTGTGTCCCTCGACCCTGAGCTCGATCATGCCTTCGATCGTGGCCCTTGACTCTGGGCTCGATCATCGATTCGATCGTGGCCCTCGACCCTGAGCTCGATCTGGGCTCGATTTCTGGGCAGAAGCAATTTCCAACAGAAGGAAATTGCAGCAGCTGTTCTAGTTCAAATTATTTTTATCCGTTAACCATCCGAAAATCCCCCGAGGCCCTCGGTACCTCAACCAAATATACCAACAAGTCCTAAAACATCATACGAACTTAGTCGAATCCTCAAATCACCTCAAATAACGCTAAAACCATGAATTACACCCCATTTTAAGCCTAATGAACTTTGAAATTTCTAATTTTTACAAACAACTCCGGAACCTATCAAATCACGTCCGATTGACCTCGAATTTTGCACACAAGTCCTAAATGACATAACAGAGGTATTCCAATTTTCAGAATCGTATTCCGACCCCGATATCAAAAAGTCAACCCCCACATTAAACTTCTCAAAAATAAAATTTTCGGCATTTCAAGCCTAATTCCTCTACGGACTTCCAAATAATATTCCGGACACGCTCCTAAACCCAAAATCACCATACGTATCTATTGGAATCATCAAAATTCAAATGCGAGGTCATTTACACATAGGTCCATATCCGGTCCACTTTTCTAACTCAATTTTTCAATTATGAGACTAAGTGTCTCATTTCACTCCGAGTTCCTTTCGGACTCGAACCCACTAACCCGATATAACATAATACACAACATAATGCATGTCCCTCATCCTCACCTGTACGGAAACACCCACCGTGCCATGAACTAATGATAATTTAAAGCATGATAATATAAATGAAATGGCACGGCATCACCCTTCGTTCTTTTACTCACAAATGATATGGCACGACATCACCCTTTGCTTTTACTCTCAATAATATGGCACGACATCACCCTTCGTGCTTTTACTCTCAATAATAAGGCACGACATCACCCTTCGTGCTTTTACTCTCAATAATATGGCATGGCATCATCCTTCGTGCTTTACACTCTTCCTTACCAAGCATATGTATATCAATGACAAACAAGGAAAGAAGCATAAATAACATCAAGGAGAGTGTTTAAACGAATATTCCAAATGAATCCCAATCACAACTTTCCAAGCCAACAATAGTTCAATAAACCCACAAGAACCTTATTATTAAAGTATTTCAACAAATCTCACGAATGATCTACAACACGAGTATAAAATCTAGTATCTCAAGAATATCGGTCGTAGCAATGTATTAATGATTACGCATAGTAATGATCGAATTAGACACATCAATGTATTCTCAGAATTCTATCAAATTTGATCAAGTTATAATAAGCTAAGTCTTAGCTTCTAACATTTAATACTATGTTCTTAGTATCTAGGAGTCAAGTAAGGCATGAAGCAAGAAGGTCACGTGATTCTACAAGACACAATTTATAATATAATTTACCCCCGAGCATGGTTAACCCTGGCACATGCATATATGCTCGTCACCTCATATATGTATCACCCCCGCAAATCAATAGTAGGAAAAAATTCCTTCAACAAAGTTAGGCAAGACACTTACCTCAATTCGGCTAACTCAATACTCAATTTAGCTATTTCCTTTACAAATTCACGTCAGCTCGGCTCAATCTAGCCAAAGACGACTTAAATACATCACACAATACAAGGGAAAACAATTTCAATTAATAAAGTTGTGACTTTTATATAATTTCTAAAAAGTCAACAAAAGTCAACCCCCGGGCCCGCCCAGTCAAAACCCGGGTCCAAGGGTAGGTCTTGACTACCCATAGCCTCATGAGTCCAAATATGTATTTTGTTTCCAAATTCGAGTCCTATTCGACTCTCAAATCCTAAATTTTTATTTTTTAAAGTTTTGACAAAATCCCCAAATATTTCCCTAGATTCTCATGAATTTGATGTTAAATCTTATGTAAAATCATGAAATGTAGTGGAGAATTGATTAGAGGTACTTACCCAATGATTTGGTATGAGAATACCTTCACAAAATCGTCTCCCATCGAAGCTAAGGTTCAAAATATAACAAAATAAAGCTAAGTCTCGGAATTCTCAGCTATATGCAAGCTGCAGATGTCGCATTTGCGACATGGGGTTCGCAAATGAGAACCCCGTAAATGCGAACAACTAATCGCAGAAGCGAAGTTTTGAAATTCTCTGCTGCCTTCGCAAAAGCGACCAAAAAGGTCGCAAATGCGAACACTGGTCCTTTGCAAAAGTGACAAGTTGGTCGCAAAAGCGAACTAACCCCGCCCAGGCCTTTATCGCAAATGTGATGCTGAGTCAGCAAATGCGAACTCAACAGGCTTCGTAAAAGCAGAAAATTCTTCGCAAATGCGATTCCTTTCCCCAGCAGCCCAGATTCGCAAATGCGAGGCTGCTTCACAATTGCGATAGTCGCATTTGCGACAAAAACATCGCATATGCGATGGCACCAGTACCAACACTTAAAATCATGAAAAATCATTCTGGATCCAATCTGAAACTCACCCGAGCCCTCTAGGCTCTAAACCAAATATGCAAACAAGTCTAAAAACATTATACGAACTTGCTCACGCGATCAAATCGCCAAGATAACACCTAAAACTATGAATTGTGCACCAAATCAAAAGAAATTTTCAGGAAAACTTTAAAGCTTCTATTTCAACAACCGGACGTCCGAATCATGTCAAACCAACTCTGTTTCTCACCAAATTTGACAGACAAGACATAAATATAGAAATGAACCTATACCGGGTTTCGGAACCAAAAATACGGATACAGTATCAACAATTTCAAATATCGATCAAACCTTTAGATTCATTAAGCCTTTAAACTTTCAAATTTCAACAAAATGTGATAACTCGAGCTAGGGACTTCCGAATTCGATTCTGAGCATATGCCCAAGTCCAAAATCATGATACGGACCCATCGGGACCGTCAAAATACGGATCCTAATCTGTTTGCTCAAAACATTAACCAAAGTCAACTCAAATGGGTTTTAAGGCAAAGATTTCATATTTTTATCAGTTTTTAACATAAAAGCTTTCCGAAAAATACTCAGATTGTGCACACAAATTGAGGAGGGATAAATGAGGTATTTGAGGCTTCGAAACACAGAATTAGGTTCTAAAACATAAGATGATCAATCGGTTCATCACATAATACATCATGCGGGGATACGCGTGCCCTCAAACTACAGAGAAATGTACAAGTGCTCAAAATGACCAGTCGGGTCGTTACAGTGGTACCTGACTTTGCCAAACATTTTTACAATGAATCAGTAATCAACAGATCATCTTTATATTTATCTGCAATGTCATTCAACAAATCAATTTGAAAACAAGATGATGATGACTCATCTTCAAGATATTTCATTATTTTCTGCATATCAAAAATTACTCTTTCCCCATCAACTCGCAAAATTAGTTGTCCTTGATGGACATCAATTATTGCTCTTCCTGTTGCAAGAAATGGTCTACCTAAAATCAATGGTACCTCAGTATTTTCTTCCATTTCAAGTACTATAAAATCTATTGGGAATATAAACTTATCAACTCTAACAAGGACATTTTCTAGTATTTCTTTCGGTTTTTTAGTACTTTGAAATGGAAGAAAATACTGATAACCAAGTTTTTTTGGAAGCTTATTTTGAAGTATAGCACTACATTTTTCTGTAAGCTTAACCACTGAAACTTCTTCCAATTTTCTTTTACTTGACAAAATTTCTTTAAGAAATTTAGCATATGACGGCATTTGCTTCAAAGCATCTGTAAAAGTTATGTTAATGTAAAGCTTCTTTAAAATTTTTAAAAACTTTGAGAATTGTTTGTCAAGCTTTTCTTTTTTTAGCTTTTGGGGAAAAGGGAGGGGTATAGAAAGGATTTGTCATCAATTCATTTTTTTGTACCTTGTTTCCTTTATCTTTTTGTTCTTTTAGAAGTTCAGAGTCTCTTTTATTCTCACCTTCATTTACCTGTTCCAGTTCTTGTGGTTTTCCTTGTCTATCTGCATATGGATCATCAAGAGTTTTACCTGACTGCAGAGAGATGGCTTTGAGGTGTTCCTTTGGATTTTTCTTGATGGCTGAATTTTGACTTTCAACCTTCTCGTCAGTAGCCTTAGTGAATTTGTACATAATGTCTTATAGGCTTTGCCGATGAGCTCTATGGGGCTGTTGTTGATATTGTTGAAAATCTTGTTGCCCTCTATTTTGATTATGAAAACCAGGGGGTCCCTGCACCTGTTGCTTTTGATTGAAAAAACATTGAGGATTTTCAGCACCATTTGGGTTACTCCATTGGAATCCCGGATGTTTTTGTGCCATGAGACTACCGAATGGGTAACTGGTTCTATAACCAATAACATTTACTTATTCTTCATGTTGTGTTGAAACTTGTCACTCATGATTGGGATGATTACCTCCACAAACGTTACAATTCTCATGTTGAGATGATGATTGAGTATTTATCTGAAAGGCCTCAACTTTTTGTGTCAGAGTTGCAATTTGTTGCGCTAATGAATTACAAGCTGATAAAAATGAGATTTTAACCACTAAAATGGTTATGGAATGGGATAAAAATTGTATATTTGAGTTCTTAAGGTTATGGGTGACAATTTCCTCTGAAAATTTCCGGAATACGGGCACGTGGGCCCGGGGGTAAATTTTAGGAATTCTTCAACTTGGGTTTGGTAATCACTTTAATAATTAGGATATGAACTTTTGAGCATGTATTGACTGTTTTATATAATATTTGACTAGTTTCAAGTCGTTTGGCACCGAATTGAGGGTTTAAACACAATCTTGGACCGAAAAGTAGGCTTTGAGATGAGGTAAGTCTCCTTTCTAACCTTGTAAGAGGGAATTAACCTCATAAGTGAATTTAATTAATATGTGCTTCTATTTGTGGGGCTACGTATGCACGAGGTATGAGAGTCCGTACGTAGCTACTAATTATGCTTATGTACGGGTAGTTTTAGGTTTACACCATGCTTTGTTGACACCGTTAATTGATTATGCTTACTAATTGTCTTGGATAGAGCTGAGGTTGAGGATTTCAATATTTTAAAAGTTTTTGGTTGAATTTTTTGTTTTGGAAAGAGTTGAGGGATATTGTGATAACTTGAGAAACCTATGTTCAACCGCGTCCCAAGTATATTTCGCGAGCGGGGTAAATTTCCACTACTCTCATGGGAACGGGTCGTTCGCCTCAGCAGGTTAATAGATGCATCTATGGTTCGTGCCGTTCGACCCTCGGCAGTGCACACAGTATATGTATATGTATTTTGGATTGGGGTCGTACGTCCTCGGCATAATTCGTGCGTATTAATACTGGGAGCCCAATTATAATTGATATTGTTTCATTGGCTTGAGAGGTTAAATGGTTAAATAAGGGAAATTGATTTGGTACTTACTATCAGTGAAAGGATTTTTTTTTTTTTATTCCTTGCTTCCGAGTTCTATTGTCATTTACATATCCCATGTTTAATTATAATTTTATGTATTTTATTGTTGGCCCATAGTAAGTGTCGAAGTCAACCCCTCGTCACTACTTCTTCGAGGTTAGACTAGATACTTACTAGGTACATGTTGTTTATGTACTCATGCTACACTTCTGTACTAAATGTGCAGGATATGAGGCAGGTGCATCTGGATATCAGTCTGGCACGCATCCTTGACTACTACGAGACTTTGCGGTGAGCTGCCTTCCGAACCCGTTCTGCAGTAACCGAAGTATTTCTTTTGCTTTATTTTTTGTCTATTTCATCTCAGACAGTAGGGTAGTATTATTTTGTATATTCTACTAGTAGCCCATACACTTGTGACACCAGGTCTCGGAGATTTATGCTAGTAGACACTTAATGGTTTTGGGTTATTTTACTTATCTCACTTGCTTTAAAAATTTGATCTCTCATTTTTATTAAACTCTTACTTCTTATTTACGCATAAACTTAAAATCAACTGTTTCAAATCTTTAAAGGTGAGGATCACAAAGTTAGTTCACGGTTTGCTTGTCTAGGGGTAACGTTGGGGGCCATCACGGCATATAGGAGAAATTGGGTCGTGACAACATATTCTGGGTATAATCAGATACCAATTGCTCCAGAGGATCAGGAGAAAACCACATTCACATGCCCCCAAGGTACGTATGCTTACAGAAGAATGTCATTTGGACTATGTAACGCTCCTGTTACATTTCAGCATTGCATATCGGCAATTTTCTCAAATATGACTGAAAAGTTTCTTGAGATCTTCATGGATGATTTCACACTTTTTGGTAAGACATTTGAAGATTGTCTCTATCATTTAACTTTGTAGCTTAAAAGATGTGAAGAGACAAATCTAGTTCTTAACTGGGAGAAATGACACTTTATGGTAACAGTGGGAATTATTTTAGGACATAAACTTACTTCTAATGGAATAGAAGTTGATAAGGCTAAAATTGATCTTATAGCAGGATTACCTCATCCTACCACCGTTAAATATATTAGAAGTTTCTTAGGCCATGCAGGTTTTTATAGAAGGTTCATAAAAGATTTTTCAAAAATTGCAAAACCTCTGACTAACATATTGATGAAAGATGTGAAGTTTGTATTTTTAGATAATTGCAGAAAGGCATTTGAGATTCTCAAGAAGCAGTTGACTAATGCTCCAATAGTTGTTTCTCCTAATTGGAGCCAACCATTTGAAATAATGTGTGATGCAAGTGATCTAGCAGTTGGAGCGACATTGGGACAAAAGAGAGACAATATTTTCAGGCCTATCTACTACGCCAGTAGAACCCTCAATGAAGCTCAAAAGAATTATGCCACAACTGAGAAGGAGAATTTGCATTTGACAAATGTATTTGCATTTGACAAATTTCGGTCCTATTTGATAGGAACGAAGGTTACAATATTTACTGATCATGTTACTTTAAAGTACCTCTTAGCAAAGAAAGATGCTAGACCCAGATTGCTAAGATGGATACTTCTTTTGCAAGAATTTGATCTTGAAATAAGAGATAGGAGAGGTTCAGAAAATTAGGTAGCTGACCATTTATCACGTTTGGAAAATCCTCAAACGGAGACAACATATATCAAGGAGGAATTTCCCGATGAGCATATTTATACAATCGCAATAGTTACAAATCAGACACCTTGGTTTGCTGACATTGCCAACTACTTAGTTGGAGGATGGATCCCAAAAGATTTGTCTTACGAACAACGAAAAAAACTCAAAAAAGAAATAAGATATTATTTTTGGGAAGATCCTTAAATTTTGTGCAGATGTCATGATTAGGAGATGTGTACCAAAAAAAGAGATGAACAATATCCTAATTGTCCCGACCCAAAATCTAATTAGTCGTGATGGCACTTAACCCAACCTAGCATGTGCGTCACCTCAACACCAAACACATAGCATGTAATTCGGGGTTCATACCCTCAACACCAAGTTTAGAAGTGTTACTTACCTCGAAGAATCCAAATTCCAATACCGAGCAAGCCAAGCGATGCTCCAAATATACCATCTTGCGCGTACCGACCTCCGAACGGGTCAAAACTAGCCAAAAGAAACTCAAATACATCAAATAATGCCAAAGGAAACAAACCCAATCGATAAAGGTCGAATATTTAATCAAAAGTCCAAAATCGGCCAAAAATTCCAACCCGGGCCCACACCTCAGAACCCATTAAAACTCACAAAATCTGATAACTCATTCAATTACGAGTCCAACCATACTAATTTCACTCAAATCTGACTCCGAATCGATGTTCAAAACTCAAATTCACTTTATGAAACTTTAGGCTAAAACCCCCAATTTTCTCTTTTGGAACCCTCAATCAAATGCCAAAAATGTGTAGAGAACACTTACCCCAGTCCACATGGTGAAAATTGCTTCAAGAAATGCCTCAATCAGAGCTCTATAGCTCCAAAAATGGAAAAATGGTTGAAACCCTCGAAATAGAGTACTATATACTTCTGCCCAGGCATCCTCCTACACGAACGCGGAAAACCCATCGCGTACGCGATAAACAAAATTAATCTGCCACCAAATTACTCAATGCGTTCGCGGCACAAACCTCTCGAACATGATGCACATAGGAGATGTAATTGTGCGAACGCGGTAGACACCACGCGAACGCAAAAAAGAAGGCCATCGACTGCCCAAATCAATCAAACACACTACGCGAACGCGATGCTCACTCCGCAGCAACCTACGCGAACGCGTCTGAGAACTCGTGAATGCGAAGAACAACTTGACCCCATCCATCAAACAACCTTACGCGATCACGATCCTTGCTCCGCGATCGCGATTAAGAAAACCAGATACCCTGAGCTCTGCAGAACCAGCAATGCAAAATGAAGGAAAAATAGTCTTAAATCAATTCGAAACATGTCTGAGCCCCTCGGGAACCCGTTCGAACATACCAACAAGTCCCAAAACACAACATGGACTTACTCGAGGTCTCAAATCACACATAACAACAACGAAACGATGAATTGCACCTCAAATCAAATTTGATGAACTTTAAACTTTTCCAACTTCCATAACTCGTGCCGAAACATAGCAAATCAACCTGGAATGAACCCAAATTTTGCACACAAGTCCCAAATAACAAAGCTATTCCAATTCCTGAAACCACAATATGGACCCAATATCCACAAAGTCAAGTCTCGGTCAAACTTATGAACTTTCCAAACCTTTAAATTTCCAATTTTTGCCAATTAGTGCAGAAACCTTCTAGAAACATCCAAATGTAAATCCGGGCATATTCCCAAGTCCAAAATAACCATCCGGACCTAACGGAACCATCCAAACTTCATTCCGGGGTCAAATTCACAAAAATCCAAACTTGGTCAACTCTTCTAATTTAAAGCTTCAATTGTACTATAACATAGCCTAAGCATGATTTCTAAAATGATTTATAGTCAAATTTCTTCAACACATAGAGAGCATATAGCTAACAACAAGTTATTCAACTTTACAGTTTAACGGGACGGACCAAGTCACAATCCCCTAGGTGCACGCCCACACGCCAATCACCTAGCATGTGCGTCACACCTCCAAAACAATCACATGACACAAAATCCAGGGTTTCATACCCTCAGGACCAGATTTATAATTGTTACTTACCTCAAAATGTGAAATTCCTTACTCTGCTATGCCTTTGCCTCGCGAATCGGCATCCGAATGCCTGGAATCTAGTCATAATAATTCGTTTTAGTCAATAAAATTTATTGAAATTAATTCCATAAGAAAATACTAATTTTCCATAAAAATACAAAATTTAGCTCAAACATCGCTCTTGGAACCTGTCAAAAATTACAAAATCCGAAAGCCCATTCAACCACGAGTCTACCCATACCAATTTTACCAAAATCTGACCTCAACTCGACCCTCAAATCTACAAATCTTATTTCCAAATTACTAAGTTCAAATCTCCGATTTACACCTCAAAATCATGTAATTTAGTCGGATTATTCGATGATAATTCAATATTATGGAGTAGAAATGATCACAAGGGACTTACCTCAAGTTTTCCTTGAAAATCTATCAAAAATCGCCTCTCCTCATGCTCCAATTTGTCAAAAAGGGCGAATGGGACGAAGTCCCTGCTTTATAATTTTGCCCAGACAACCCCCAATTCTGGGCCTCGATCTTGTCCCTCGGTCATGGCCCTCGCCCCTGGCCTCCGATCTTTCCTTCAATCGTGGCTTCGATCCTGGGCCCTCGATCCTTGCCCTCGACCCTGGCCTTCGATCCTGCCTTCAATCGTGGCTTCGATTCTGGCCCTCGATCATGGCCCTCGACCCTGGCCTTCGATCCTGACTTCGATCGTGGTTTCGATCATAGCCCTATTCTGGGCACGATTCAGGGCTCGATTCTGGGAGATGGAATTTGCAGCAGAAGGAAATTGCAGCAGCTATTTTAGTCCACTTTTTGATCCGTTAACCATCTGAAATTCACCCGAGGCCCTCGGGACCTCAACCAAATATACCAACAAGTCCTAAAACATAACACTAACTTAGTCGAGTCTTCAAATCACATCCAACAACACTAAAAACACGAATCACACATAGATTCAAGCCTAATGAACTTTGAAACTTTCCATTTCTACAAACAACGATGAAACCTATCAAATCACGTCCGATTGACCTCAAATTTTGCACACAAGTCGCAAATGACATTACGGACCTATTAAAATTTTCATAATCAGATTTCGACCCCGATATCAAAAGGTCACCCCCTCAACCCCCGGTCAAACTTCTCGAAAATTCGACTTTCGCCATTACAAGCCTAATTCTACTACGGACCTCCAAAGAATTTTTCGGACACGCTCCTAAGTCCAAAATCACCATACGGAGCTATTGGAATCATCAAAATTTAAATCCGAGGTCGTTTACACATAAGTTCACATCTGGTCAACTTTTCTAACTTAAATTCCAACATCAAATTCATTCTTCCAAGATAACTCTGAAATACCTTAAAACCAAAACCAACAATTCACACAAGTCATAATACCTCGTAGGAAGTTATTCAACTCGCATACTCGTAACACTATCTCTGATCACAGTAACTTCTCAAAACCAACCAAGTACTAGTATAAAACCCCCCATTCAACAGAACTTCATTCCAAAACCTTTGTACACTGCCAATGTTGAAAGAAACAACCAAAAACTCATAACCACCCATCAGATCAACTAGCTATAGAGTTCTCTCGCCCCAACTAGAACCATAATCCTCTCGAATATACCATAATCAAGCCTGATAGTACCCATTCTAGGTCCAATGACCTTATATTATTAAACACAACATTCCCACAGACATGCCACATCAATATAACTCCAGCCACCACTACGCAATCCGTGTACCCAAATATGGGAGATGTCTCAAGGAAGAGAACCATATTGCAAGTTCAACAAGCACCACCACAACCACAATGTTACAACCAACTCCTCAAATTTCGTGAAGAGGATAACTGTAGGCGCATGTGCATATTTGTAGAGGGAGGAAATTAATGAATCAGATAAATTATCATAGAAATACAATTCTCACACACGGCATGGACAACTCACGTGCCAATAATATGAATCGCCTGGCATGGTCATAGACCTCCAGTCCTAGCATATCATACAGGAGCAATTAAACAAGTACATTTGTATATGATAATGAAATAAGATTTTCATGCTCCTGGACTGGTATAAATAGCACGCCATAGTGCAAGCATGTGCAAAGTCTGCTATCACACTTCAAATAAGTAATTTTATGCAGAATTAGTAACTACCACATTTATTTAGGGAATCATCTTCTTTGTAACCTCAAGTATAGTCCATATCGTTCTCAACAATGGTACGAATACGGTAAACGTTATAACTTTACGCTTAACAGTCAACTCTAGGCATATAATAGCCTAAGCATTCTTCCGAGTATGAATACTTGCTCTAATGCCCACACATGGGCTCAAACCTCACATATATACACACTCATAGCGCATATCTATCAGAAATAATTAACGCAACTAGTGCCTCCACTGAGTTTTAAATAAAATAGTCACCTTAAGTAGGTCGCAACCTGAAATAATATACTTCTGAGAACTCCTAGTCTCCAAATTCATGAAACACATGAATCACCGTAACTAATCCCAACTCCAGCACTAGAATGACAAACACATCTTCCATTCACGATCTTCCCATAAGGGATGTTTTCATAATTCTTTCGTGCCACATAGCGATAATTTGAATATCAGCAGTCTATCAACCAGGTGAGTACTGCAATACCAATGGACATCCGTAAGTCAAAACACAATGCACCTTTTGAAATACGCACCCTTCTCAGGGATTACCGAGTAGTTATAACATTCATCTAGTTATCTGAAATTGACCATTCTATCCAAAATTCATTATCTTCCTTTCAAGAATGAACTGCCACCTTGTACATGTAAATCCTAATCCCGCATAATACACCACATCTATTATGCCATCATGTGACAAGCACAAGAATCCCATTATCAGCTCTGCATCACCAGCAAATTACATACTGATTAGTTAGAAACCTTCCCCTTGCTTCCTTCCAGGAGAAAATCACAATACACAACACGTTTCCCACACCAGTAGAAAATATCTAGTTCAAACCATGGTAGAAACCATCAAGAACACTTTGAAATCCATCTACACATAACCAAGTTATTAGAACTAAATTCCTCTAACTCCACCAAACCATCTAGGTCACCAAAACCCAAGAATATTGCCACCAAAACATCTGCAGAGTATCACCACATCATAATTACCCCATAAATACCATAACCGAAATACCCAGTCTGAAAATACCCCTTGTGAATTTAAAATTATTCTTTTACCCTTCTTATACTGGAATGTGGAATCTAGTGCAAATAATCGACTCTGGCGATATACAAAGTCCGAAAATATTTTAATTGACACCTATACGTTTTGAATCCATTATAACCCTTTCGAAAATCACCCACTATGCTCAAATCTAAGTATCACCGCCTGAACGGGTCGAAAGACACAAGCCCCCATTAGCATAACAGCCCCCAAAGAAGTAACCATGCCTTAACACCACCAATCAAATTCATACTTCGTGCGCATTACGTTCTTCAAAATAACAATTTAATCATTCCATGATTTCCGTATTTCTATAAAGTGCCATATAGCCCGTATTCAGAAATTTCCTTACTCGAGTCATCCTCGATCTCCATCTCTGCAACTCATAACTGATCCACAAGTATGTTTCCGACCAACAAAATTTTTAACACATAACCATGAAATAAAATTTTCAATAGCAGGCTCCCCCATTTAGCTTTAAGATGCAATTATATAAACTTAGAACCCGTAAGGATTTCTCCTTCTCAATTACCATGATCTCGCACCGTTAACCTGCCAGACTTCTCGAAGTCTTTTGTTAAGCTTTTCATGAACATTCTAAATCACCAGCCACAGTCACACACTCGACCTCTTACCGGGTAGCAAGTAATATTCCTCGCAGAAGCTTCATCAACATCACGTCACCGCTAACTGCTCATAAGAGATAACCCACCGACACCCGTGCAACGACACGTCACCCATGGAATTCCTTATCAACATCTTCCAACGACGATGCACTGGGTGCAACGTCCACATAATCAGTAAATTCTCCTGAGCTCATGCTCGCCCACCATTTGTATAAGTTTGCACTTTCCTTTTTGACATCAACTGTAAGTTCAACAATACCTTCGGAACTCAAGTCATATTGAGCCTGAAAGTACGCGACCTTTGCGGGTCCCAACAATACTATAACATAGCCTAAGCATGATTTCTAACATGATTTACAGTCAAATTTCTTCAACACATAGAGAGCATATATCTAACAACAAGTTATTCAACTTTACAGTTTAACGGGACAGACCAAGTCACAATCCCCTCAGTGCTGGCCCAAACGCCAGTCACCTAGCATGTGCGTCACCTCCAAAATAATCACATGACACAAAATCCGGGGTTTTATACCCTCAGGACCAGATTTATAATTATTACTTACCTCAAAATGTGAAATTTTTTACTCTGCTATGCCTTTGCCTCGCGAATCGGCATCCGGATGCCTAGAATCTAGTCATAATAATTCCTTTCAGTCAATAAAATTTATTGAAATTAATTCCATAAGAAAATACTAATTTTCCATAAAAATACAAAATTTAGCTCAAACATCGCTCTTGGAACCTGTCAAAAATTACAAAATCCGAAAGCCCATTCAACCACGAGTCTACCCATACCAATTTTACCAAAATTCGACCTCAACTCGACCCTCAAATCTACAAATCTTATTTCCAAATTTCTAAGTTCAAATATCCGATTTACACCTCAAAATTATGTAATTTAGTCGGATTATTCGATGATAATTCAATATTATGGAGTAGGAATGATCACAAGGGACTTACCTCAAGTTTTCCTTGAAAATCTATCAAAAACCGCCTCTCCTCATGCTTCAATTTGTCAAAAAGGGCGAATGGGACGAAGTCCCTGCTTTATAATTCTGCCCAGACAACCCCCGATCCTGGGCCTTCGATCGTGTTCCTCGATCCTGGGCCTCGATTCCGACCCTCGATCTTGTCCCTCGGTCATGGCCCTCGCCCCTGTCCTCCGATCTTTCCTTCAATCGTGACTTCGATCCTGGACCCTCGATCCTTGCCCTCGACCCTGGCCTTCGATCCTGCCTTCAATCGTGGCTTCGATCCTGGCCCTCGATCATGGCCCTCGACCCTGGCCTTCGATCCTGCCTTCGATCGTGGCTTCGATCATGGCCCTATTCTGGGCACGATTCAGGGCTCGATTCTGGGAGATGGAATTTGCAGCAGAAGGAAATTGCAGCAGCTATTTTAGTCCACTTTTTGATCTGTTAACCATCTGAAACTCACCCAAGGCCCTCGGGACCTCAACCAAATATACCAACAAGTCCTAAAACATTATACTAACTTAGTCGAGTCTTCAAATCACATCCAACAATACTAAAAACATGAATCACACATAGATTCAAGCCTAATGAACTTTGAAACTTTTCATTTCTACAAACAACGCTGAAACCTATCAAATCACGTCCGATTGACCTCAAATTTTGCACACAAGTCGCAAATGACATAACAGACCTATTAAAATTTTCATAATCGGATTTCGACCCCAATATCAAAAGGTCACCCCCCCCCGGTCAAACTTCCCGAAAATTTGACTTTCGCCATTACAAGCCTAATTCCACTACGGACCTCCAAAGAATTTTTCGGACACGCTCCTAAGTCCAAAATCACCATACGGAGCTATTGGAATCATCAAAATTTAAATCCGAAGTCGTTTACACATAAGTTCACATCTGGTCAACTTTTCTAACTTAAATTCCAACATCAAATTCATTCTTCCAAGCTAACTCTGAAATACCTTAAAACCAAAACCGACAATTCACACACGTCATAATACCTCGTAGGAAGTTATTCAAGATTTCAAATAGTTGAAAGGAGCGTAAATGCTCAAAATGGCCGATCGGGTCGTTACAATCTCCCCCACTTAAACATATGTTTGTCCTCGAACGTGCCAGGAGTTGTTTCAAAGCCACCACATCACTATTCCATCTTACCACGCACGTACCCGGGGTGATCCAAAGCCACCCTATTCTATGTAAATTGTATAGGCCTGACAACACAACATAATTGAAAATCATTACTTCAACCTTAGCCCATAAACCTTGGAGCCAAATTTCTAACATCCAGAATTCTTTTCAAGACCCGAATCTCACATCTACCCACTGTATAAGCCTGAACAAGATGTACCCAGCCATAACCATAATCCCAGATACAATAGCATAACACACTACACAACTCGCATACTCGTAACACCATCTCTGATCACAGTAACTACTCAAAACCAACCAAGTACTAGTATAAAACCCCTCATTCAACAGAACTTCATTCCAAAACCTTTGTATACTGCCAATGTTGAAAGAAACAATCAAAAACTCATAACCACCCATCATATCAACTAGCCATAGAGCTCTCTCGCCCCAACTAGAACCATAATCCTCTCAAATATACCATAATCAAGCATGATAGTACCCATTCTAGGTCCAATGACCTTATATTATTAAACACAACATTCCCACGGACACGCCACATCAATATAACTCCAGCCACCACTACGCAATCCGTGTACCCAAATATGGGAGATGTCTCAAAGAAAAGAATCATATTTCAAGTTCAACAAGCACCACCACAACCACAATGTTACAACCAACTCCTCAAATTTTGTGAAGAGGATAACTGTAGGCGTATGTGCACAATTGTAGAGGGAGGAAATTAATGAATTAGATAAATTATCATAGAAATACAATTCTCACACACGGCACGGACAACTCACGTGCCAATAATATGAATCGCTCGGCATGGTCACAGACCTCCAGTCCTAGCATATCATACAGGAGCAATTAAACAAGTACATTTGTATATGATAATGAAATAAGATTTTCATGCTCCTGGACTGGTATAAATAGCACGCCATAGTGCAAGCATGTGCAAAGTCTGCTATCACACTTCAAATAAGCAATTTTACGCAGAATGATTAACTACCCCGTTTATTTAGGGAATCATCTTCTTTGTAACCTCAAGTATAGTCCATATAGTTCTCAACAATGGTATGAATACGGTAAACGTTATAACTTTACGCTTAACAGTCAACTCTAGGCATATAATAGCCTAAGCATTCTTCCAAGTATGAATACTTGCCCTAATGCCCACACATGGGCTCAAACCTCACATATATGCACAATCATAGCGCATAGCTATCAGAAATAATTAACGCAACTAGTGCCTCCACCGAGTTTTAAATAAAATAGTCACCTCAAGTAGGTCGCAACCTGAAACAATATACTTCTGAGAACTCCCAGTCTCCAAATTCATGAAACACATGAATCACCGTAACTGATCCCAACTCCAGCACTAGAATGACAAACACATCTTCCATTCACGATCTTCCCATAAGGAATGTTTTCATAATTCTTTCGCGCCACATAGCGATAATTTGAATATCAGCAGTCTATCAACCAGGTGAGTACTGCAATACCAATGAACATCCGTAAGTCAAAACACAATGCACCTTTTGAAATGCGCACCCTTCTCGGGGATTACCGAGTAGTTATAACATTCATCTAGTTATCTAAAGTTGACCATTCTATCCAAAATTCGTTATCTTCCTTTCAAGAATGAACTGCCACCTTTTACATATAAATCTTAATCCCGCACAACACACCACATCTATTATGCCATCATGTGACAAGCACAAGAATCCCATTATCAGCTCTGGGTCACCAGCAAATTACATACTTATTAGTTAGAAACCTTCCTCTTACTTGCTTCCAGGAGGAAATCACAATACACAACACGTTTCCCACAGCAGTAGAAAATATCCGGTTCAAACCATGGTAGAAACCATCAAGAACACTTTGAAATCCATCTACACATAACCAAGCTATTAGAACTAAATTCCTCTAACTCCACCAAACCACGTAAGTCACCAAAACCCAAGAATATTGCCACCAAAACATCTGTAGAGTATCACCACATCATAATTACCCCATAAATACCACAACTGAAATACCCAGTCTGAAAATACCCCTTGTGATTTTAAAATTGTTCTTTTACCCTTCTTATACTAGAATGTGGAATACAGTGCAAATAATCGATTCTGGCGATATACAAATTTCGAAAATTTTTTAATTAATACCTATATGTTTTGAATCCATTATAACCCTTTCGAAAGTCACCCAATATGCTCCAATCTAAGTATCACCGCCTGAACGGGTCGAAAGACACAAGCCCCCATTAGCATAACAGCCCCCAAAGAAGTAACCATGACTTAACACCACCAATCAAATTCATACTTCGTGCGCATTACGTTCCTCAAAATAACAATTTAATCATTCCATGATTTCTGTATTTCTATAAAGTTTCATATAACACATATTCAGAAATTTACTTACTCGAGTCATCCTCGATCTCCATCTCTGCAAGTCATAACTGATCCACACATATGTTTCCGACCAACAAAATTTTTAACACATAACCATGAAATAAAATTGTCAATAGCAGGCTCCCCCATTCACGTGCCGGTGTAGGAGTAGAACCTACCTTATGGTTGGGAACTACAACAGAGTACTTCCCGTGAGGGGGTACTATTGTGCTACTTTATTAGCATGGCTGAGTCGTTTCGTGCGGCACAACGATGAGACGACCTGAGCAAGTAGGGTATATGATACTTGCCGCTAGGTACATAACCTAGTTGACTTTTTCCTGTGTCGGTGAGGGTGTAGTACTCCCGGTAACTGAAAAATCTAACATGATTTTGCAAGATTTAATGCTAAAGGAAGACTTTGAAGTATGTCGTACCATATTATTTATTTCATTTTCTAAATTGTAAATAGATATGAAGGCTTCTTTCTTATATCAATCGTCATTGCATATCTTATATCTTATAAAATCTTGTCCTATTATCTTTTGGGGAACGGTTCATGATTCATACTAGGCATGTGGAGCTTAGGCCTTTCGGCCACATTTTCATTTCTGTTTTCAGGGACTGGACCTGAGCAACTTGGGTCGCATGGATATGGCAGCTCTACATTCTATGTTTATGCTTTTTGGTGAGACTCCAAACTTGTACTCGTGGAGGACTTTATTATACTATTATTCTTTTGAGCCACCGGGTTATGCCTTGGCTGACCATTTCATTTCCGTGTCATAGAGATTCCATAAATAATAGTAGTATTCATTTTTGGGCTGTAATCC